>NC_089234.1:23975667-24275667 GCF_963924675.1 Phocoena phocoena
GGACACCCAGAGGGGGAAACGGTGTGGGGGGGCGGGTGTGATGAATTGGGCAATTGAGATTGACATATATACACTGATGTGTATAAAATTGAAGACTTATAAAAAATAAATAAATAAAATAAAATGAAAGACACACACACATGCACAAAAAAGACAATAGAATAAAAAGTGAAAGGTAATGATGATTAGCTCATGTATCATACTTGCTACATGTCAGGCACTACTCCAAATACAGTGTGTACATTGACTCACTTATGTCTTACAACCTTAAAGTGATTATTATTATTCCTGTTCCACCAAGGGAAACTATAGCATGGAGACATTAAGCAAATTGTCCAAAGTCACACAACTAATAAATGGCTAAGCTAGGATTTGAATCCAGGTAGTACAGTGCCAGAGTTTGCGCACTTAACAACGATGATGATGACTGGTAGAGAAAGGTAAAGGATATTGCAAAAGGAGAAAATGTGTGGGTATGAACTTTGATGTAAGCAGGTGAATCAAGCAGGATAATAAATGGACTCACTTTGATTTATATTGAGGAGTAATTTGAAGATAGAGAATTCCTATAAAATTTGAAGAGTGATTAAACACACTTACAGATTTCTAAGTTTAAAATGTGTTCCTCATGATGAAATTATAGGTTAATTGTAAGCCAGAGAATTAGGGAAATAAATAAATAAATAAATAAAATACGACACAAATGAACTTATCTACAAAACAGAAACAGATTCACAGACATAGAGGACAGACTGATGGTTGTCAAGGGGGAGGGAGGGTGGGGGAGGAAAGGATTGGGAGTTTGGGATTAGCAGATGCAAACTAGTATATATAAGATGGACAAACAACAAGGTCCTACTGTGTAGCACACGGAACTATATTCAATATCCTGTGATAAACCGTAATGGAAAAGAATATAAAAGAGAATGTGTGTATGTGTATAACTGAATCACTTTCCTGTACAGCAGAAATTAACATAACATTGTAAATCAACTATATGGCAATAAAATTTTCAAAAATTAAAATTAAAAAAATTTAAAAGGAAAATAAAGGAAGTGAAAGATCTCTACACTGAAACCTGTAAGACACTTATTAAAGACATTAAAGAAGATACAAGTAAGTGAAAGGATATAACACGTTCATGGATTGGAAGAATTAATATTGTTAAAATGTCCATAGTACCCAAAGTGATCTATAGATTCAGTGTAATCCCTATCAAAATTCCAAGAGCATTTCTGATACTGGTTACACAGGAAAAAACAAACCTCAAATTTGTACAGAGATACAAAAGATCCCTAGTAGCCAAATCAATCTTAAGAAAGGATTAATCTCCAAAATTTACAAGCCGCTCATGCAGCTCAATATCAAAAAAAACCAACCCAATCCAAAAATGGGCAGAAGACCTAAATAGACATTTCTCCAAAGAAGATATACAGATGGCCAACAAACACATGAAAGAATGCTCAACATCATTAATCATTAGAGAAATGCAAATCAAAACTACAGTGAGGTGTCACCTCACACCAGTCAGAATGGCTATCATCAAAAAAATCTACAAACAATAAATGCTGGAGAGGGTGTGGAGAAAAGGGAACCCTCTTGCACTGTTGGTGGGAATGTGAATTGATACAGCCACTATGAAGAACAGTATGGAGGTTCCTTAAAAAACTAAAAACAGAACTACCATACGACCCAGCAATCCCACTACTGGGCATACACCCTTAGAAAACCATAATTCTAAAAGAGTCATGTACCACAATGTTCACTGCAGCTCTATTTACAATAGCCAGGACATGGAAGCAACCTAAGTGTCCATCAACAGATGAATGGATAAAGAAGATGTGGTGCACATATACAATGGAATGTTACTCAGCCATGAAAAGAAACAAAATTGAGTTATTTGTAGTGAGTTGGTTGGACACAGAGACTCATACAGAGTGAAGTAAGTCAGAAAGAGAAAAATAAATACCATATGTTAACACAAATATATGGCATCTAAAAAAAAAAAAGTGGTTCTGAAGAACCTAGGGGCATGACAGGAATAAAGACATAGAGAATGGACTTGAGGGAATGGGGAGGGGGAAGGGTAAGCTGGGACGAAGTGAGAGAGTGGCATGGACATATATACACTACCAAATGTAAAGTAGATAGCTAGTGGGAAGCAGCCACATTGCACAGGGAGATGAGCTCAGTGCTTTGTGACCACCTAGAAGGGTGGGATAGGGAGGGTGGGAGGGAGACGCAAGAGGGAGGAGATACGGGGATATATGTATATGTATAGCTGATTCACTTTGTTAGAAAGCAGAAACTAACACACCATTGTAAAGCAATTATACTCCAATAAAGATGTTAACAAAAAGAAAGAAAAACAAAGCTGGAGGCATCACAGGTCCTGTTTTCAAACTATATTACAAAGTTATAGTAATCAAAACAGTATGGCATTGGCATAAGAACAGACACATATATCAATGAACATAATAAGAGAGTCCAGAAGCAAATACATGCATATATGGTCAATTAATTTTTGACAAAGGAACCAAGAATATACAATGGGGAAAAGGATAGTATCTTCAGTAAAAGGATAGTGCTGGGAAAACTGGATATCCACATGCAAAAGAATGAAACTGGACAATTATCTTACATCATATGCAAAAATCAACTCAAAATGGATTAAAGGCTTGAATGTAAGATCTGAAACCATAAAATTCCTAGAAGAAAGCATAGGAGGCAAGCTCCTTGACACTGGTCTTAGCAATGATTTTTTTTTTTTAATTTGACACCAAAAGAAACGGCAACAAAAGCAAAAATAAACAAATAGGACTGCCTCAACCAAAAAAACTTCTGCATAGAAAAAGAACCAATTTTTTTTTCACATCCACAAATGAAAAGGCAATCTATGGAATGGAAGAAACTGTATGCAAACCACATATTCAATAAGAGGTTAATATCCAAAATATATGATGAACCCATACAACGCAATAGCAAAAAAACAAATGACCCACTTAAAAGTGGGCAAAGAATCTGAAAAGACATTTTTCCAAACAAGACATACAAATAGCCAACAGATTTATGAAAAGGTGCTCAGCATCACCAGTCATCGGGGAAACACAAATCAGAACCACAATGAGATATCACCTCACACCTGTTAGGATGTCTATTATCTAAACAAAAATAAGAAATTAAAAAAATGCTGGTGAGGATATGGATAAAGGGGAACCCCCATACACTGTTGGTTGAAATGTAAACTGGAACAGCCATATGGAAAACAGTAAAAAGTTTCCTTTAAAAATTAAAACTAGGGCTTCCCTGGTGGCGCAGTGGCTGAGAGTCCGCCTGCTGATGCAGGGGACACGGGTTCGTGTCCCGGTCTGGGAGGATCCCACATGCCGCGGAGCGGCTGGGCCCGTGAGCCATGGCCGCTGAGCCTGTGCGTCCGGAGCCTGTGCTCCGCAACGGGAGAGGCCACAACAGTGAGAGGCCCGCGTACTGCAAAAAATAAATAAATAAATAAAAATTAAAACTAGAAATACCATATCCAGCAATTCCACTTCTAGGTATATATCCAAAGGTAATAGAGGATCTCAAAGAGATATCTGTACTCCCACGTTCACTGCAGCATAATTCACAATAGCCAAGGTATAGAAACAACCTAAGTGTCTGTCAACGGATGAATGAATAAATAAAATGTGACATGCTACATATATGTGTGTGTATATGTGTGTATATATATATATACACACATTTATACATATATTTACACATATACAATGAAATAATATTTAGCTTTAAATAAGAAAGAAATCCTGCCAATTGTGACAACATGGATGAAGCTGGAGGGTATTATGCTAAATGAAATAAACCAGTCAGAGAAAGATAAATATTGCATGGTATCGCTTATATGCGGAATCTAAAAAATTAAAAAGACTCAAACTCATAGAAACAGAGAGTAGAATAGTGGTTGCCAGGGGCTGTGTGGTGGAGGAAATAGCGAGAGGCTTGCAAAAGGACACACATTTTCAGTTCCAAGACTGAAAGACCTTAATGTTGAAAGAAGGAAGGAGAGAAGGAAGGAGGGAAGGAGGGAGCAAGGGAGAGAGAGAGAGAAGGAAGAGGGGAGGGAGGGGGGAGGGAGGGAGGGAGGGAGGAAGGGAGGAAGGAAGAAAGGAAGGAAGGAAGGAAGGAAGGGAGGGAGGGAGGGAGGGAGGGAGGGAGGGAGGGAGGAAGGAAGAAACTACTCTCAAAGAGACCAAGCGGCTTGGTCAAGTTCACATCTGCTAAGTAACACAGTGGGTGTCTGAAATCATGTCTGCCTGACTTCAGAATGCAAGTCATACTTCTCTGAGCCAAAGAAACTGGCAGATGCCTTAAAGAGAGGCCATCACAACCCAATCCTAAAATCAGCTTCTCAATGGTGCTAAGGAACAGATGTTTAACCAGGGAGATTTAGCCCTCTATTTTCCACCTCCATGAGAATAAACAGGCTGGACTGAGCGTGAGAAGTCAGGATGGACTGCGGATATCTGGATGTGTGCTCCCAAAGGCTGGCTGGCAAGCATAAGTTGAACTACCCCACTCAAAACGTGGTATCCTTTTGATTTGTTTTTCAACCATTGAAAAATGTGAAAGCTGTCCTTAGCACACAGGCTATACAAAACCAGGAGGTAGGCTGGGTTTGGCCCATGGGCCACCGTCTGCTGACCTCTGCCCTTGGCCCCTGCCTTCCTGCCCCCTCCCCACTGAGAGCTCCCTTACGCCATGCTGACCTAGCAGCACCGACACTCAGCTTACCTCCTAGGCCAGAATCTGCATTCACACTATGACTTATGCCTTCTCTGAGCTGTGCCTTGCCTGAACCACCCCAGTCCCAAGATGCCATCCTGGCCTTTGTCCTTGGCGGCTGACATGCTCCTCCGAGTCACGGTAGATTTAGTAGTGGGAAAGCAAACGAAAGGGCTGCCAAACGTTGTGCTTCTTCATGCCTTCAAAAGATCTGCACTTTAAGGGAGGCCAAGCTGCAGCCCACCCCATGGACCAACATGCACGATGCCCAAGCTGGGCTTCTTCCAAAAAAGAACGGGAAGCATCCACCGCTTCACTTTCTTTGCCACGAGCCCAGTGAGGAAGCACGTGTCCTGTAAACGGGGGGAACTGACAACTCCAGCAGGGGAAATTGTGCACCAAACCCATCTGGCCAGTGCAATCTGGCCAGGCCCATGTGGCCAAACTCATGTTGCCTAAAGCAACAGGCTACATCCAGGTTGGAAAATGGCAGCAATAAGAAATCAATGGAACCCAGCCAGAGAGATGATTCTCAGCAAAAAAGACACACTGCATAAGGAGAACTGGGCGGGGAGGGGGGGGAATATTTATATCCAGAGAAAGAGAGAGAGACATTATCTTCTTCTCCAACACATTTTTCTGAAGTTACAAGTCAATGGTTTCTATTTATTCGCATTGGAGGGAGAAACAAAAACCCTGAGAGTTATGAGCAGTTGTTTATTTATAATCCAAAAACTCCCCTCATACCATATGGTTGGGAAATTTACAGAAAGGCAACGCGAGAGGAAGCTGCCTGCTTAATTCAATGGTCTTGGCAAAGCAGGCAGAGAGAGCTTCCCAACCTCTTCCCCCGACACACGCGTAAGCTTGTATAGACGCGGCGGCATGCACGCAGAGAGCAGAGCGAGCCCTTTCCTTGCCAGCAAAGCCATAACGCAGTGTAGTGGGGATGAGAGCAGCTGATGAGCCCAACTGAGGAAGCTGGACTCATTTCTCTATTCTAGCACAGGACAGAGACACAGAAACCGAGAAATAGCTGTAAAGGAGAGTGAGGGCTAAAAGACGTGGGAGCAACCAGTCTTCTGGACAAGTAAAGAGGATGCACAGCGCACGGGGGGGTTCTCAGGAAGGCAAAGTGCACACACTTTTGTTTAATCATTTTCCTCCTTGGCGTTAGTGGGAGATAAACAGGAATTTCTGATTCCATCTCTGCTGCCCAGCGTGCTTTACAGAAAGGCAATCGCTCACAGTTTGCACTGGTTGCTTTTATTTCCTCTGTGATCTACTCTTCATTTGCAGACTGATGATAAACAGAAAGGAAGGAAAACACTGAAGTTAAAGACAATTAATGCAAATGAAAATAGTGTCCAGATATGAAAAGGGATTGAAAAGCATGAAAAAAAAATACAAATGACACGATGGGGCAAAGGGAAGTCCACCTCTTGGAGAAAATCGCCCCTGACACTTCTGTCCATGGGGCTCCATCCACTGAATGTCCACAGCCCAGAGGACCGGCCCACACGACACTAGGGTTCCACACCCACTGCCCGCAGTATTAGCTACCTTTTAATATGCATACAACTGCTCCTCTGGTATGTCTCCCACTTCGAATTGGATGACTCCCAAAATTTATCCCGCTCCAGCCTCTCCTGTGAGCTCCAGTCTCACATTTCCAAATGTTGTGCAGTGAGCCATTGGCACTGCACTTCCAGGATGCTAAAACCGAGCTCATCAACCCTCCCCCGTAACAATGTTTCTCCTCCCCACTTCTTCCCCCCTCTCCTCTTCCATTCCCTCACTCTGTAACGGAACCAAACCCTCCCACCCTCCCAGGTCTGAAATCTTATAATCATCATGACTATTTCTCCTCGTCCCTCACCTCTAATCACCATCAAGTCATGTTAACTGTGCCTCAGAAATCCCTTTTGCACTGACCCTTCTCTCTGTCCTTCTGAACAATCCAAGTTTAACATGATGGGCTGCCTGGGCTGCTGTAATACTCCCCTAGCCTGCTGCCCCACCTCTGGACATCCCTCTCCTCAGCCCAGGGTTCACAGTGGTGTCAGATCTACCTTCCTAAGGCACAGCTATAAGCAGTCATTTTCCAGCTCAAGAAGCTTCACGGTTCCATGTTTACCACAAAATATAATTCTGGTTCAATACCCGTCTGCGCCTTCTATCACCACTGCTCACCCCAACACCGGGGGCAGTACACAGTTGAATCTCAGTAATTGCCTGATGATGAAATAGCTGACGAATGAAGAATATGGAGGAGAGCGATGCTTTTTCTCTTTTCCTCTATGGCGGCTTGGGAGAGATGCTGCTGTCGAGAGGACCTGTGGGCTCATAAAACTGAACTGATTTGACAGTTACAAGTGTGTAAAACAATGATAAGAAAGCAAAGGGAGGAAAGAAGAAAGGCGATTACACCAGACTTCATGACAAATAACAGGGAGGCAGCCTAGTCGGTAAGCAGCCCAAATAATTAAGAGCAAGGCCCAGAAAGGTCTGGGAATAAAACTGAAGGGCCTGGGCGAGTGAGGGAGAGGTAATTTATTGATGAGGTGTAGATATAGCTAAACAAGGAAATGAATTTGTGGGGGAGGAGTGTTGCAGGAAAGGGGGAGGGAACAGGTGCTGGAGAGAGGCATACATTTGCCAAAGGAGAAAAACCCCAGGTCCGTATCAGGATGGGTGAAGGAGCACCTCAGAAGAGGAGAAGGCTGACCAGATTAGTAAGCGTGACGGGGTTGCCTGAGGAGGAAATAACTGGAGAAGCGCAGAGCCGTTCAGCCTGGCATGGAGACCGCCAGCTTCCTCTCAACACGCAGAGCAGGTACGGCAAGGAGTCATGCATACCTGGAAGGAAACGAGCCCTAATTCAAACAAACAGGATCTACAGAAGCACCTGTTAAAGGTCTCACACCAGGAGACTGGGCGGCCAAAATGGGACAAGGCATAAAAGCGGACAAGAGGGACAAAAGGTTTGTCACATGTCAGAGGCACTGAAAACAACCAGTACGTATCACTGCTAGAGTTCCAAAGCCGGGGAATCACACTACGAGTGACATCAAACTGGAGTGAACCGTGCGCTACCATGTGCTGACTGCCAAAGCTGACAAGGCAGACAGTGTGGGGATCAGATGGAAGAGGTCCTTGCCATCCGTCACTCTGTACCCAGAATGAGGGTATGCTTTGTACACAGTGATGCCCAGAAAACTGACTCATTGCTTTTGGAGATTCTACTCCACAAGTGCCTACTGAGTGCCCTGCATTATGGTGCTGTTGTATAAACACAAATCCAACCAGTGTGAACCGTTGTCCCACTGCCCAAATCAACCACTGCAGAGGTGATAAAGCAAATAAAATCCCAGCTCACGTGAATCTCACTATCTAAAGTAGGAGATAAACAGTGAACCAGTGTAATACTAAGTAAATTCAAAACCTGAAATCATGAAGCATGCTGAAGGAAATAAAGGGGGACTAGGAGAGAGACAGGCAGGGCGCGATGTATTCTAAGAGGAGATGCCACTTAGGCTGGACCTGAAGTATAAAAGCATATGCAAAATGTGAAATAAAAAGCACTACAGTGCTTTGTAAAGGTCCTGTGGCAGGAAAGGGGCTGGCCAGCTTAAGGAATGAAAGAGGCAGTAAGGCTAGGGTATGGTGAGCAAGGGAGAGAGAGGCACGCAAGGGGAATACACTTGTGGCCCGGCCTCATGTTTCACACTGGGATGACACAAGATGGGAGAAAGTAACGAACATATCTTGCCTGCCTTCTACGTCTTCTATATGGGAGAGGTATTTTTCAACCTGTAGACGCTTACAGAGAGAATACAGTCAGTCATGCTGGAGGTGTTTCTACTGGTCTTGGTTTGGTAAGAATTTGTGGGTAAAACAATCTCATTTTGCACCTTCAGCCAAAATAACAATCCCAACTAGCCTGATGCCTCTTCCTAAACACAGCACTGAGCTGGTGCATTATTACTAAGCTTTTTTTGTACACTTAAAATCTAGCTTTCTTAGCAACAGTGATGGACAGAAACCTGAATGGATATCTTAAACATCAAAAGGGAATTTTTTAAAGGGACACATCAACAACCCAGTACATATTTTTACAACATCAAACAATATAAAGTTGTAAAACTTAAATCAAGAATCTGCACAGTATAGTCACGCTGACACACAGTCTGCCTCTTCTTCCCGGGGGTCACAACCCTGTCTACAGAAGCACGTGTTTGACCAATAAGAATCAAAGAAGATGCAGGAATTCCATGAACTTCTGTGTGTCTGGGATTTACATCTTGTCCTAGAAGATCCAGTAGCCAAATCATTACCTTTGGGGGTGACAGTTGTAGTGTGTAAAATGACTAAAAGAGCACAAACATGGAAGAAAGAAACCTGGGATCTAATGTCAGCTTTGCCTCTAGACCAGTTGAATTAACCTTAGGTAAACATTCACCTCTTTGGACCTCAGTTTTTCAGGTATTAAAAATAAGGAATAGGTACTTCTGATTCTGGACATGATGGAGTAACCAGGACTGAATCTAACCTTTCACATGAAATGACTAATTAATTAATTAATTATATCAAACAATTTCCATTTCAATTTCAAGTCATTGGACAACAGGCAACAAAAAACAGGGATCCTTGAGAGATAGGGAACAAATGAGATAAGTGTTACAATTGCCCCAGATCACTGCACGGAGAGAGTCTCCAGGCTACACGCAGGGTAAGATATTTATATAGAGCCCAGTGATCTCCCTGAGTTGAGGTGATGGAATGGGGAATCTGGGCAGGCAAAGGTGCCTAGAATTTGCAAGAAACGGTGCCGGAGAAGCTGCAGAAACAGAGAGAACTCTAGAGAAACGCAGAGGGCCCCCCCTCAAGTCTTCAGCTGAGTGTTAATCAGTTCATGCAACTGAAGAAACTACCGAATGCTGGAGAAAGAATCCCCTGAAAGGATTAGAGGGAGCAATCCCAGAAGCTCACACAAGGTCAATAAGCATCACTGTGCCCATCAGCCAGAGTGGCAACCCTCATAAATCATGGGATATCTGGTAGAATACGTCAGAAGAGTTCTGCCTCAGTAGTAGGGCAACTTCCGGTCCCACCTTATCAAGCTTAACATTAACACGTGAAAGAATTCAAACATTCCCAAGTAACTTAAGTGTGTCCCAGAGCAAGGCTCAACAATACTCATAGGAATTTAAAAACATCTAGCAGCCAAGAAGATAAAAATCTTAGTACCTGGCAGCAAATGAAAAATTATTTGGCATTGGGGCTTCCCTGGTGGCGCAGTGGTTGAGAGTCCGCCTGCCGATGCAGGGGACACGGGTTCGTGCCCCGGTCCGGGAAGATCCCACATGCCGCGGAGCGGCTGGGCCCGTGAGCCATGGCCGCTGAGCCTGCGCGTCCGGAGCCTCTGCTCCGCAACGGGAGAGGCCACAACAGCGAGAGGCCCACATACCGCAAAAAAAAAAAAAAATTATTTGGCATTGACGGAAGCAGAAAAATCACGCCCATAATGAGGAGAAAAATTAACCAATTTAACTACTAGTTCTTAACTACAGGTGACGTTCCACCCTCTCCAATCTGGCAATCTGGGAACGTTAGTCAATGACTGGAGAAATTCTAATTGTCAAGACTGAAGATGCTACTGGCATCTAGTGGGGGGAGGACAGGGGTTATGCTACAATACACAGGAAATCCTCCCCACAGCAAAACATTAGCCAATCCAAGATGTCACTATTACCACTGTTGGAAATCATATTCAAAACCATCTCAGAAATGATACAAGTGATAGAATTAATAAACAAGGACATTAAAACAGTTAACACAACTGTATTCTGTATGTTCAAGAAGCTAGAGGGAAAAGCGTACATGTTAATTATATACATGAAAAAAATAAAAAGGGGGGATACAAACCAAACTTTCAGAGAGAAAAACTATAATGGCTGAGCTAAAAGGTACGCTAAACGGGATTCGTGGCAAATTAGACACTGCAGAAGAAAAGGCGAGTGAAATTAAAACCATAATAACAGAAACTGTACACATGAAACACAAGAGAAAAATGGAAAAAAGGGATAGCACATCAGGGTGCTGCAGGACATCATGTGTAATTAAGAGTTCCTGAAGAGGGAGGGGAGAAAACATATTTGAAGGAACAATGGCTGAATATTTTCAAAATTTGATGAAAACTATAAAGCGACATCCAAGAAGCACAAAAAACCCGAAGAGTCATGCATAAAACAACATCAAAGTACATCATAATCAAATTGCCTAACACCAGTAATAAAGACATAAGGAAAGAGAGAAAAAGGGTATGGCACACAGAGTGGAACAAAGATACGGATGTCAGCAGATATTTTGTTAGAAACAACATAAATGACAAGAAAGTTAAGCAAGGCTTTAAAAATACTGCATAGAAAAATAACAATTGATACCACATGGAAATCTGGATCTACACAAAGGGGTGAAGAGTATGGAAATGGTAACTACATGGATAAATATGTTCTTATTTAAATATCTTTAATAGATCACTGATTGTTTAAAGCAAAAACAATAGCAATGTATGGTAAGGTTTACAACATACGTAGAAATGAAATGCATGGCTACAGTGGCCCAAGGGCTGGGAGGCGGAAATGGAAGTGCACTGCTGGAAGGTTCTTACACCGTATGTGAGGTCGCAAAATGTCACTTTGGATCTAGTCTGTGATAAGTTTTAAGATGCGTGCTATAAATGCAAAAGCAACAACTAAAATAACACAATTAAGGAGTCATGTCTAATAAGCCAAAAAAAAAGAAGGTAAAATGGAATAAAAAAAATATTCAATCCAAAGGAGGAAGGAAAAGAGGAAAAATGGGACAATAGAAAACAAAGAGTAAGATGACAGACTTAAATCCAAACACATCAATAACCACATTCAATGTAAGTGATCAAAGGCAAAGACTGTCAGATTGGATTAAAAAAAAAAGCAAGACCCAAGTATATAGCATCTACAGTACTTTAAATATAAAGACACAAACAGGTTAAAAGCAAATGATGGGGAAAATGATGGGAAAAGATGTACCAGTCAAAAGAAAGCTGGAGTGGCTATACTATTATCAGGAAAAGTAGGTTTCAGAGTAAAGAACATTACCATGGATTAAGAGGACAATTACGTCATGAAAAAGTAGTCAATCTGCCCAGAAGACATAACAATCCTAACGTTTATGCACCTCCTAATGGAATTTCAAAATCCATGAAGCATAATAACGCACAAGCAAGGCTAATATTCAAACATAATAATGTTAAAATAATGGAATTTGGTAAACTGCTGTTTCCCCAAGGCCCCTAAATATCCCCCAACCACCCCTGCTTCTCCCCCAGGTTCTTCCCACAATTCAGAAACCAAAAGAGTAACATCTGTACAGCATGGAGTTTCGTTACCCTGTTCCAGCCCTGTTGCCTCAGTCTACTCTGATTGATTGATACCTACTACTTAGTATTTTAAATATAACCTCTGAGCTTAGATGAAGGTAATATCCAAATTTTCCGCCACGTCTAAGGTTTTACCGTTTCATGTATTTAAGTTGACTCAACACAGAGAAAAGACCGAGGGCTGGAGGGGTGGTTGGAGCAAAGAAAGAATGGACAGTGGCCTTATTTTGCATTGGTGGTACGTGTAGAACACGGGTTTGTAGAAACATGGAAACAAGGGCCTCTTCCATTTCACATTTCTCACTGAACACCACACGGTCTGATGCTCTGCAGGAAAATACAATTCAGCTCAACCCTTGGGATCAACCGGCGTATCAGTCTCTGGGCCCAAGCATTCTGCCTGTCACTTTGCTCTGGTGGTAGCTAGGGATTTATGGGTCTGATTTCAACATTTGATTCTCAGTTTTATTCTCAGTAGCAGGGGAATAAAAGAGTAAAATTGTTTAAAAGAGGTTAAGTGTTACAACTGTATGAGACTCTAAAAAGTGAAAGGGAGGGGAACTGTTTTACAATGCTCTCTAAAAGAAATCTATGATGTCTCAATGTTGCAAGCAAGAGGAAAAAAGATCCTGAGGGAAAGCACAGCTTCCAGGCCACCTTTGAAAAGAAGACCATAAACCCCAAACTTACTAGAACTCGCATTGGTCTCAGGCTGTCTCCATGGACTCACCTGTCCCCGTGTTGCTGGGAAGGTACAGGAGATAAGAGAGGTCACCTGGCTTGTACTAAATGTGCAAGCATCTGTACCTGCACACCCCTTGCAGATCTGGCCACTGTACACCACGACAGATGCAGTAAAGCTTAAAACATCTACAGAAGCATGAGTAAAACAAAGTAACAGAGATTCAGAAGACGTAAGCATGACTCTCAAAAGTGGCACCATTTGAAAACAATCCAGTTCAGACGGGATCTAGGTAACTTTATGGATGAGAGCTGCACGCCATCAACATCACCACTTGGAAATCCTGGGGCCGAGAGGATGCTGGGGTAAGCACCCAATCACCTGACCGGGAGTGGCAAGTCTAGTCCTTCCTGTCACTGGACTCTTGTCTAAGAGCTGCATTCTATGTCACAAGCCCACAGGAGCAAGTTAAACTCCTCATTGGAGCTTTTAAAGCCCTCTAACATCTGTATCTTCCCACCTCCCTGTGTAACTACGTCTCTGATTATTCCTCTGCACTCCCTCTCCACACCAGCAGGAATGAATGAGTCCAAGTGTCCCACAAAGCCATGTTCATTTCTGACCCAAGCTTTTGCTCATGCCAAACCTCCTTCTAGAATATCCTCCATGACTCCTCTCTGCCCAGCTCTTTCCTATTCATCCTTTCAGCCTTAGCTCAAGCTGCTCCCACCCAAATTCCCTTTCCCAACCACTCCAGCCCATAACGATTGCTTCTTATTCTGGAGTACTTTAGCATTTACAAACAGAAAAATATCTATGACATTTGTTCATAGAGGGTTTTAAATTTTCATATAATTACCACTTACGTGAATCTTTTATCTCCCCAACTAAATCATAAATTCCTATAAAACAGACACTCTAAAATAAACTCTTTTCCCTACTATGCTTAGGGAAGTATTCATTAAATTACTTGCTGAATGAAGAAATTTTAATCTCTAGGATTACCCACGTGTTCCCACCTAAATATTCTTTTTGGAAAACTCTGCTGTCAACCTGCACTGCAACTGAGCTCACAGACAGGAAAGTAAAAGGAAGTCATATATTAGAAATTCTGATCAGACTACTCAAAAAGTTGGACCAAGAAGATGATGGGGAAAACTGGGAAGGAAAAAAAAAAAAAAAAAAAAAAAACTCAAAGCAAGCCTGAAAGCTGTCACTATAGATAAAAGAGTAAACATTTTAATTTTTAATTCAGGTAATCTAAAGAGAAATATTTTCTCCACTATCTTACGAATTTTACATATTAATTTAAACATAAAGCACAAAGGTAAACAGGTTCTATTTCACATACCATTTCTGGCTGATACCTAGTTACTGTCCCGGGCTCTCACCTAAAGAAAGATTATAATTCCAAATCTATGTCTAGGGAAAAAAAAAAAAAAAAATATATATATATATATATATGTAGTATTTTGTGTACTTTATACATTATTGTATATAATGTATGCTATACATATACATAAGTTCATGTAATTTATTACTTATATGGCGTCAGGGCACATTCTGTGTAGGTGCCTATTCTGAACAAACAGAAATATATATAAAATTAAGTCCATAAAGTAAATGGAATGAATTCATCATTTATCCTTGTGACAAAGATATTCAAATTCAATTTCCAAGAATACTGAAAAGAGAGAAGTAGCACTTGAGTAAGAATTTTGGGACCGCTGAGTGAATAAGGGGATCCAAATAGATTTTGCTGCCTCCATACAGGGATGACCAATCATTATGCATCATGATCCCCAAAATAAAAGCCTCCACCCCCACTCCATTATATAAAACCCTGGACCAAGTAACTCTCACTAGAAAAAAATAAAGACGTATTTAAAGACTACGGAACAGGGAGTCAAGAGACGTAAATGTCCTCACACAACTACTATTGGGTTGGCCAGAAAGTTCATTCGGGTTTAAGGCGGCGTCATTAAAAACCCGAACAAACTTTTTGGCTAATCCAATATCTAGCTGGGAATCTGTAAGATCATCACCTAATATTTCTGGACTCTTAGTTTGCCAGTCTGTTAAACAGGAGGAATGGCTATGATGTCATTTCTGACTCAGAGCTTCTTGCTTTACTTTGAACGTTACCAAATCACCTGTCACCAGGACTAGATATAACTACGTTTTCTCTTTTTTCTCTTTTCTAACTATTCTGTTGACATTGCGGCCTTTGCTGTTCCACTTCAGGTCACGTGAATTAAGAGAAATTCTTGGCAATATTAAGAGAAAAGGAGAAATCCTAAAAATTGAAGTTATTCTGCACTAAGGTGTACTCAAAACTTGCCCAAGATACTGGGATATCCGTCCTGTGTATGTTCTGTCTAGTTTGATGCAGTATCTGCTTTACATCATACACTTCATGTAAGTAGGCTGACGTGGGAGTGGAAGAGAAGTAGAAACAAACAAACTAAAAAATAATTTCTTGGTTATGCATTTTATATTTGAGGGAGAACCTTTTTTTCCTAAGCCTTAATACCCTGCAAGCATTTTAAAAGATAATGACCGTTAACTTTTTTTTCTAAGTCTAACAAAATTAAAATGCATTAAGATATACTTTAAAAGTCCTGCAGAGTACTGAAGACCATATTACCACCAGGACCACCTACACAGCAGTGTCTCTGGAATAGAAAGGAATGTCTGTTGAACAGTTTTGAAGCGCTTCTTGGGCACTGGAAACACAAGTGTGTGTGCCCCCAGAAATCTAAGTCTCCCTGGCAGTGTAAACTGAAATCTGCTATCCTTGAGGTCTTTGTTTACCTGACCCTAATAAAGGTAACATTTTTGGTTCCAGAACAGAGACATTGTTGACAGGAGGCAGCAGTGCACTTGGCTTTGCCTATGAGCATCCATAAGGTGACGTGGAGACGATGCTTCCTGCATGGGTGAGCAGCAGTTCAGGCTCCTTTCACCACCCTGGCTTTAGAGAGATTAGCATGTTTGCTGTATTCCCAGCCCCTGGCATGGTTCCTGGCACTTGGTGGATTCTCCGGAACTCTGTGTTAAAATACTGACTTGGAAATTTACTACTCGTCCACCCACAATTTCCTGACTTCCTACCAACTTTGATGAAGCAGAAGAAATGGAATGAGAAAGCAATCTACAAACAGGAAATGCAAGGGATGCTCTGGGCAAAGTAACTAGTGCAGGTCTACTATGATTAGTAGCAAGCATCCTGAAGGGATGTGGAAGAAAGAAAAGCTAGAAAGGTATATGGAACCAGGTTCTGGAGAGCTCTGCCGATGAGCACCTTCTTTTTCCCCAAAATTGCTACCTATAGGTGTTCAGTACTTCTTCGTGGAAATGTCTTACTTCCCTTACACCCAAATCGTCCATTAAGTGTGATGGACTTTGTATCCACGCTACTTCTCAAAAAGGGCACCTCCTGTCTGTACCAATAGAACCTGGTCCTTCTTTTCTACGACCAACCTGTCACATACATCTCATACACTATCACCTGATTATTCTTCCTAACTTCTGTTTCTAATCTGCCCACGCCCAGCTCAAGCCTTCAACAGCTCCCCAAAATCTGCTGACTGCTTCCTTAACCAGCTATCCAAAGTCCACTATCCTATCTCCTCCCTGAACTTTACAGTATTTTATTTAACGGTCTCTGATAGAACATACTGATTTTTATATCACAGATCCCAGATGTTGGATTGCTTTATATCACTTGTTACATCTTATTTATCTTTTCATCCCCTCCAGGGTAACCTAGCAGGTGGTCGTCCCTCCATGTTTGAGGAATGAATTAAATAATTAAATGATCAAAGCACACTTGTGCTAAATGTCTCTTCTCTTTCCTAAGGATCTGTAACACTTGTAGAATTGCAAACTGGAAGCTTGTGGGCTAGGTCCTCCTGAACATGTTTGATTTGGCCTGCCAAGAAGTATTTAAACATCTGAACTTGAGTAACTTCAGAGGGAATACAAATATTCCTGTTGACCACAGGCCCCGCCCCTCTCTATTACCTGTCCTCATTTACCCATTTGTTCTCCTCTGAATTTTTGATTCTGCAATCCTTGATTTCACATTTATACACAAATGAATCATGACAATAACTGAATTTTATTGGGTATTCACTTGTGCCAGAACTTGTTCTAGGGACTTTTCACATACTACTGACTTTTACACAATCTGATAGTCAACAGTAAGGGCCTGGTGTTATGCATTTAAAGTTCAGTGGTGTTAGCGTTATCCCCAACTGGACAGTTGGATCTACAAAAGTAGAGAGGCTGGTCCCCTCCATGGTTCACACACAGAAGGAAATGAAGGTGTAGTTACTGGCTGCCCAAAGGAAAGACTCCATGCCTTCTTTAAGAAGTTCAGGAAAGCTTGGGAAAGGTGGAGCATTGGTCTCAGGGGCCATGCTAACAAACCCACCTCCCACCATCCTCAGAGGAGAAAAAGTTGAGTTGCCCCAGTCTGGCTCCCTAGTACTTAAGAAGCTCCGAGACAAAGACACCCACCTCCTTTCAGAGCCTTGAAATGCTTAGTAGGATCACCAGTAAGAAATAAGACGTTCCCCATAGATTCTGGCCCCAGTTGGCTGTTTTCTGCAACATCCCTGCAAGACGTGACCCAAAGGACCATTTTTCTTAGCTCAGCCTCTCCACCAAGCTTTTTATGATGTTAATAAATGAGGCAAAATCTAAGGTTTTGCCTTTTAAAGTACATATTTCAGAGTTTTCTTTCTCTTCCCTTCATTTACGATGAACCCCTCACAGTCTTCTCGTAGCCTTTGTGCAAAGGCAGTTAATCTTCTCACCTAATGACACTGTCTACAGAGAGAAGCCACCGTGTCTCCATTCACCAATAACCACATGAATCACGTGTCTCTACGAAAGTGAAGTCATACCAAGCTGGTTTTTAACATTACTGAGGGGTGTCATTAAAACCTCGGACACTCTGTGTGCAATGGGCTCTGACAGACTGTGATTAATTAGGTCTCTCTTTCCCATAGACTCCCTCCCTGCCTCTGCTGTCAAACCCGCTCACCCCAAGGCGGAGACTCCTGGGCTCCCCAGACCCTGTGGCAACCGGCTTAAATGAGGTCCAGGAAACTTCCTCACACCCACTGCTCTGCTCTGGAGTAGAGAAAGGAAGCTCCTACTTTGTCTACTGAGAATGAACCAAGCAAATGGTGCAGCAACCTGTAACCTTAAAATGTGTGCCCTTCCTCCCCGTGATTCTGTGATGTTGCTTTCCTGGGGACCAGGATGCTTTCTTCTACCCTTCACTGCCCATCAGCGGCATTCTCTTTGAAGTGGAGGGGGGGGGCAAGAGGGGAACCATTGTGTGACAGTGAAATGGTGAATTTGCTTTCTTTTTCTAGTCCAAATGTTCACCAGCCTTCGTGTTACCTGCAAAGATTCTCTCATCCCAGGCTGTGGCTGGGAGGGGGCAGTGGATGGGGAGTTTGGAACAGGCAGCTATTCCAGGCAGCTATAGTATGGGACTGGCAGCACCAAATTCGAAAATTGTCCAAGGAAATATACAAATCACAATGTATCAATATGTTACAGACAAGGGAGTGGCCATCGGGATGCTTCTTCCCTAGATAGGTGGGTTGGGTCAAATCCATGAACACATTTCGCAGTGGGCCTTCTCTCTTCAGGCTTCGGTGTATTGATTTGTAAAATGGTTCCGTAGAATTCTACAGCTCTAGGAGGCCACGCTCTTCTCCCACCACAAACAGTGAGGCGGTATCTATCAGGATTTCCCTTCAAAACTAGCATTCTGAGGATCCTTGCTTCATAAACTGATGCTCTGATAGTCATTTCTCCTTTCTCATTCCAAATACTAAGTTCTGCTCCAAAAGTGTCTGAAGCCAGGAGGTTTCTTTTGACCAAGGACGTAGTCACCCTTTCAATCGTGCATCAAAGCCAAACCAAAAAAAGTGACCTGGGAGCCACATTTGTAATAAATCTGGGCATTTCACAAGCAGTCAGATTGAGAATAAATCTCTCAATAAATCTCTGCTATACGCAGAGGTAGAAAGCGAAACAGGTGGATCTCTAGGCACAATTTGTTGTGAAAGAAAATTCATACTTTTTCCTCAACTCTCCAAACTAGAGTACTGATCAGTGACAGTGATCTGCTAAAACTCTTCAAAGGAGAATCTACAGTTTTCTTTTTTTTTTTTTTTTTTTTTTGGCGGTACGCAGGCATCTCACTGTTGTGGCCTCTCCCGTTGCGGAGCACAGGCTCCGGACGCGCAGGCTCAGCAGCCATGGCTCACGGGCCCAGCCGCTCCGCGGCATGTGGGATCCTCCCGGACCGGGGCACGAACCCGTGTCCCCTGCATCGGCAGGCGGACTCCCAACCACTGCGCCACCAGGGAAGCCCGAGAATCTACAATTTTTAAAGGGGAATCTACCTTCCAAATTTCACTGTGCATCTGTTGTGCATCACCTCTGCCTTCAGATCCCATTTGGAAATTTACTTTTTTCCCCAGTGGGAAACAGAGATGCCTGCTAACTGCTGAAGATGGAAAGAGCTTTTATCCCATTCAATATACATGAAAACCATATGAATTCCTTAAGCTAAGTAATGATGCTCCCATTTTACCAGTGAGAAAAACTGAGCCCAGACAGTGAGGTGGCTTGGCCAAGGTCATGTGGTGAGTTAGGGACGGAGGTGGATCTGGTATCCAAGCCTGCGGACATACTGCATTCCGTGGCCTTTCTGCTATGCTACTATGCTAGGTTTTTGAAGTCAGAAAGAGATAAACAAGTATAGTACATGAACACATACGTGTTGAATTTAGAAAAATGGTACAGATGAACCCACCTGCAAAGCAGAAATAGAGACACAGGCACAGAGAACAAACATATGGACACCAAGGGTCGGGGGGAGTGGGATGGACTGGGAGATTGGGATTGATGTATGCACACCACTATATATGAAGTAGATGGCTGGTGAGGCCCTACTGTCTAGCACAGGGGAAAAAAAAAAAAAGAAGGTACAATCTATTTGCAGGACATATATTAAGTTAACCTTAAAAAATGCGTTCCCATATACATTAGGTGCAGACAAACACTGTTTGATTCCACTTATACGAGGTACCTAGAATAGTCAAATTCATAGAGTCAGAAAGTACATGGTAGATGCCAGGGGTCGGGGGGTGGGCTGGGGGGGTGGGGAGGGGGACTAGGGACTTAGTGTTTAATGCGGACAGAGTTTCAGTTTAGGAAGGTGAAAAATTCGGGAGATGGATGATGGTGAGAGTTGCACAACAGTGAGAATGTACTTAGTACCACTGAACTGTACAGTTAAATATGGTTAAAATAGTGTGTTTTATATTATGTGACTTTTACCACAACAAAAAAAAATATACTACACTTTTCTTCAGTAGAGCAAAGCTTCTGCCTTTATAGCTGTCAGTGTGTGTACTTAGCCATATTTAAATATAAGCAATTGAAAAAGTGAACACTGCCCACTCTTCCATTCTTAATATGAAGTTCTTTAGTTTGTTAGTTTTTTTTCTATTAAAAGAACTCTCTTTAATCAAGCAAAAAGGCTCAGACTCTGTCTGCATGTTGTAGGTCCCCTCCCAAGCTTGGTCTTTGCAACTGAATATTTCCATTTAAATGCACCATCAATTCAATCAAAACGTTAATATTCTGATTACAAAGTACTGCTCTTTGCATTTTTAACATTTTTCTTCCCACCTCTTTCCCCCAGCAAAGCACAGAGCTGGAGTTCACAAATAGGCAGGTCATTTGGGTTTAAAAGGGGACAATTTACATACCACAATGCTACAGTAACTGATGAGTAGAAATATTTCCGCAGATTAAACTACAATCTATATGCACCCACCCACATTCAAATCACTTTTGTACTCTGCACACAGCTACGGCACAGTTGCTAAACCTTTGTGTGTGTCTGATGATCAAGGAGGACCAGCAAACTAGCAGCTATCCTTCTAAATCTGCATTAAAAATGGTTTCAGTGATGTGATTAAGAAGTGTAACTCTTTTTTCATTCTTTGCTGCATAAATGATGCTGAAGTTGGAGCAAATAAATAATCACAGTTTCAACTTCAAGGCGTTATCCCTCAGACTACAGAGATTATATATTTTAACAAGTCAGATACAAAGAACCATGTCAGGAATTTTAGAATACTAATCTCTTTCTCCCCTGTATGGAGAGTGACAAACGCGTGGTTTTGAAATCCAGCTGTGGCTCACATCCTGACATTCCCACTGCAAAACGGACAGCATGTAATGGGAGATCCGCTTAGTAATGACCCCGTCAATAGAGGCACCTCCCTGCTTATCTGCACTATAAGATTACAGAGCAAGGCAGGGAGGCCAGGCTGGGGGAAAGCAGGATTTCTAATAAGGGGTTGGAGAATGTGCTTAAATGTTTTGGAGCAAGGCCTTCTCCCCACAGTGGGTGGGGGGTGGCGGTAGAAGGGGGAAGGCTGCTAGGGGCATTGGTGGAAGAGGCAACAACCAATGGGATAGGCGTCCCCGGGAGGAGGAAGCCCCTGACTCCAAAGTGCTTTTCCCACCCGCTCTGACAATTCTTTTAACACAAAGCAAAGGCTTTAATCCTGTAATTAGGCATCAAAGGCATGTATCCCTGAAAGGCAGACTACAGTGATAAACTCAATACCCGCTAGCAGATTTTGACAGAGGAAAGGGAAGGCAGAGAGCACACAGCAGCGAAGGGGAGGACGAGAGGTCCTGCAGAGAAAAGGAGTGCTCAGGGAAGGAAGATAAACTCTGCTGTCTGATACTTGTGCACTGGGTGGCTGTAAGAAAAAGATAATGACAGCACGTGTTGGTAAGTCTCAAAGGTCTTTTACAATTCCCACCACATTTTATCTCAGCCATGGGTTCACTTAGGCCACCCATGTCATTAAGTATCTAATAATGAAGTTGGGCTACAAAGAATGTAAGAAGAGAATGCAGGCTTGCTGTCCTTCCAGGAACTTACAGCCTGGCTGGGGAGGTGATATATAATTATTTGAAAGTAGAGATGAAAGTATGAGGAAGTGAATCCAGGGTGGCTTGGGCCCTGGGGAGAAGGATTTGAGCTGTGGACCCCTCACCTGCCCCAAGTGACCTGGCATCGCCCAGATTTACCACCACAGCCATTACTATCCCCAGAAAGAGGTGGCAGGTAAAAGTCACTGGACTTCAACACTCTTTTCTAGATGTTTCCACCCCTTGACCTTGCCCAGGGTCTCTGTAGAGTGCTGGGCAGATTCAGGACATTGTGTCAAGGGAGAGAGTGGACCCAATCTGCACTCTGCTAGGCAGGCTGTGAGCCTGTTCAGTGGAAGGGAGAAATTTTTCCGAGATACTGTCAAGTCACCTTGCCACCTTTCTGAAAAATGGTAATTATATATGCATACACAAGTAAACATTTTTTAAATATAAATGTTATTACCAAAGAGACCTCTTTTTAAGAAAACTAACTTTATAACACAGAGGCTACAGAAGACTCTCAAAGTCATAATGTGAATGACACAATTACGTTTTGAAACTGGAAAATTGTAGGTAACGATAGAGCAAGGACATCCTGTGTGGTATCTGATTCCTTCCCAGGAGATTTTCTTCCTATCTCCCTGTATAATTAGCCTTCCTTTCCTCTCTTGGCCTGTTTTCTGTCCCTCATGTGGCATTCCTTTATAAGGCCTTGCCTTGAAATTATTTGTATACACCTTTCTTTATTTGATCCTGAGCCCCTGGAAACTGTGGCCAGCTGCTTCTAACTTCTTTATCCCCAGTGCCCAGGCCAGGTCCCTACACACAAGACTTGAAGGAATAAATGACAATAAGCTAAATTAATAGTGGTGGGAAATTATATATATTGAACATCTTTATGGGTCAAATGCCTGTGCACTAACTACCGACTTAATCATCATGAAAGGTATGATAAGATTGCTTCCCTTTTACAGATGAGGAAATAGGTTCTGAGGGATCAATAAGATTGTCCAAGGTCACATAGATCACTGTGGTTTGGAAAGAAGTGTGGGTGGGCATTGAAAGATGCAGAAAGTGAAAAAGACAAAGGAATGAGGAGAGAGACATTTTAGGGTCAATAATAATGTGGGAACCTACGGGGCATGCTGGATAGTGGGGGAGTGGACTAGCTGAAGCAGAAGTTGGAGTTACTGAGAAATAGTAGATGTTATGATTAGAACAGCTAGACCTGGACCAGGGTGTGGTGTGCATGTTACATGCCAGCACTCAACCACCATGCAGAGTTGTGTGGCATGTGGAGAAGGTATCCTTTTCATTCTACAGTCAATGAGGATCAGAGCCGTGAAAAGCTCTATCCAAGCCTCCTAACCTCCAGCTCTTTCATATCAAACTGAGATATTATTATTTTGTAAAAGGATCTAAAGGTCTTTTGGGGTCTCTGGTATCGTGCTCATAGAAACAGATGTTTAATTGACATACAATTTCTATGCCTCTACAGATGAATTTGAAGGGTGCATAACTATAAAGTATTTTGAAACCTGACTTGCTTTGTTAGTTAGCTGCAAGAAAATGCAGAAACTCAAAGAGAAAGGATAACCTTATGAAAACAAGCACCACTCTCCAATAGACAGAAAAATCAAAGCAAGTAATTAACATCTGATGGTAACATTATCCAGGACACACTGGTTACAATTGGAGATGACTACAGTCCTTAGAATTCAATGCCTTTCCGGAATGCTTCCTGCCCTTAGTGACTTATGGCAGTTGAAGTCCAGTCCCCCTTGGTCAGCAGGCTTTGCTGTTTTTCTTAAGAAATGTCAGGTCTTACCTGCTAGTGTTGGAGGGTCATCTGCAAAGGCGGGGGGGGGGGGTGGGTGGGTTGTGTCTCACCATGAGGACAAGGACACTGGCAGCAGAAGTTCTGGGAAGTACTCTTTGGAGTGAGCCCTCCCAGAGTCTGCCATTAGCCCCACCAAAGAGCCCAGGTAGGCTCCAGTGTTGGGTAGCCTCAGGCCAAACAACCAACAGGGAGGGAGCCCAGACCCACCCATCAGCAGAAAAGTGGATTAAAGTTTCACTGAGCTCTGCCCACCAGAGCAACAGCCAGCTCTACCCACCACCAGTCCCTCCCATCACGGAATTTGTACAAGTTTCTTAGATAGCCTCATCCAACAAGAGGGCAGACAGCAGAAGCAAGAAGAACTACAATCCTGCAGCCTGTGGAACAAAAGCCACATTCACAGAAAGACAGACAAGATGAAAAGGCAGAGGGCTATGTACCAGATGAAGGAACAAGATAAAACCCCAGAAAAACAACTAAATGAAGTGGAGATAGGTAACCTTCCAGAAAAAGAATTCAGAATAATGAGAGTGAAGATGATCCAGGCCTCGGAAAAAGAATGGAGGCAAAGATCGAGATTTGCAAGAAATGTTTAACAAAGACCTAGAAGAATTAAAGAACAAGCAAACAGAGATGAACAATACAATAACTGAAATGAAAACTAAAATAAACAAATGGGACCTAATGAAACTTAAAAGCTTTTGCAAAGCAAAGGAAACTACACACAGGACGAAAAGACAACCCTCAGATGGGAGAAAATATTTGCAAACAAATCAACGGACACAGGATTAATCTCCAAAATATATAAACAGCTCATGCAGCTCAATATTAAAAAAAAAAAAACCCAATCCAAAAATGGGCAGAAGACCTAAAAGACATTTCTCTATTGTCTTCTCTATGATTCTATAATCAATGAATTTCGTAAAGTTGAAGGATATAAAATTAATACACAGAAATCTCTTGTATTCCTATACACTAATGATGAAAAATCTGAAAGAGAAATTAAGGAAACACTCCCATTTACCAATGCAACAAAAAGAATAAAATACCTAGGAATAAACCAACCTAGGGAGACAAAAGACTTGTATGCACAAAACTAGAAGACACTGATGAAAGAAATTAAAGATGATACAAACAGATGGAGAGATATACCATGTTCTTGGATTGGAAGAATCAATATTGTGAAAATGACGATAGTACCCAAAGCAATCTACAGATTCAATGCAATCCCTATCAAATCACCAATGGCATTTTTTATAGAACTAGAACAAGAAATCTTAAAATTTGTATGGAGACACCAAAGACCCCAAATAGCCAAAGCAGTCTTGAGGGAAAAAAACGGAGCTGGAGGAATCAGACTCCCTGACTTCAGACTATACTATAAAGCTACAGTAATCAAGACAATATGGCACTGGCACAAAAACAGAAATATAGATCAATGGAACAGGATGGAAAGCCCAGAGATAAACCCACGCACCTATGGTCAACTAATCTATGATAAAGGAGGCAAAGATATGGAATGGAGAAAAGACAGTCTCTTCAATAAGTGGTGCTGGGAAAACTGGACAGCTACATGTAAAAGAATGAAATTAGAACACTCCCTAACACCATACACAAAAATAAACTCAAAATGGATTTGAGACCTAAATGTAAGACCAGTCACTATGAAACTCTTTGAGGAATATATAGGAAGAACACTCTTTGACATAAATCACAGCAAGGTATTTTATGCAAGATCATTACCTCCTAGAGTAATGGAAATAAAAACAAAAATAAACAAATGGGATCTAATGAAACTTAAAAGCTTTTGCAAAGCAAAGGAAACAAACAGGACGAAAAGACAACCCTCAGAATGGGAGAAAATATTTGCAAATGAATCAATGGACAAATGATTAATTTCCAAAATATATAAACAGTTCATGCAGCTCGATATTAAAAAAAAACAAACAACCCAATTCAAAAATGGGCAGAAGACCTAAATAGACATTTCTCCAAAGAAGACATACAGATGGCCAAGAAGCACATGAAAAGCTGCTCAACATCAGTAATTATTAGAGAAATGCAGATCAAAACTACAATGAGGTATCACCTCACACCAGTTAGAATGGGCATCATCAGAAAATCTACAAACAACAAATGCTGGAGAGGGTGTGGAGAAAAGGGAACCCTCTTGCACTGTTGGTGGGTATGTAAATTGATACAGCCACTATGGAGAACAGTATGGAGGTTCCTTAGAAAACTAAAAATAGAATTACCATATGACCCAGCAATCCCACTACTGGGCATATACCCAGAGAAAACCATAATTCAAAAAGACACATGCACCCTAATATTCATTGAAGCACTATTTACAATAGCCAGGTCATGGAAGCAACCTAAATGCCCATTGACAGACGAATGGATAAAGAAGATGTGGTACATATATACAGTGGAATATTACTCAGCCATAAAAAGGAAGAAAATTGGGTCATTTGTAGAGACATGGATGAATCTAGAGACTATCATACAGGGTGAAGTAGCCAGAAAGAGAAAAAAAATACTGTTTATTAATGCATATATGTGGAGCCTAGCAAAATGGTACAGATGAACCAGTTTGCAGGGCAGAAGTTGAGACACAGATGTAGAGAACAAACGTGTGGACACCAAGGGGGAAAGTGGTGAGGTGCAGGGGTGTGTGATGAACTGGGAGATTGAGACTGACATATATACACTAATATGTATAAAATGGATAACTAATAAGAACCTGCTCTATAAAAACATAAATGAAAGTAAAATTTTTTTTTTTAATGTCAGGTTTAACAACCATGGCAAAGTGAGAAATATGATTTGCTACTTACTGGCATTTGACCTTGATGCGTGGAGAAATACTAACTAGAAAGAAAAGACATGGTTCGAAAACTCCCAAATAAACTTGAGGAGCCTGTGGGCTTATGTTTGGCAGTGTTAGGTGAAAAACAGCCAGTTTCCTTTTGCCACGTGAGTCTATTTAGCCATTCTAAAGCTTTCGCATCAGTGATATGGTGTCTAGAGATTCAAAAACACTATTATGTCCATTCTGAAGCTCTGCATTGACCATCAGCCTGGAACTTAATCAGACAGGCATGCAGGTTTTACAATTTAGAAACATTTCTAATATACACCATTGAGCTCATGAGATCATCTATTTTTTCATGGACATGGACAGGCCAGTGACAATAACTAACTAGGAATTGCATTAGAGCAGTTGGGTCTCAGCCACAGTTTATAGACTCAAATGTCTTCAACACTTCAGAGCTGAACCTGAAATTTCAGAGGTTCACTGGAGGCAAACACTGATTTGAAACTTTAGCAGGTCAATGACTTCTAATTAATAATAATTATCACTTTTTAAAGCATTTACTAAGTTCCAGGAACTATGCTAACCACTTTACAAACATTTATTAATGTAATTATCACAATTAATTTATAAGGTGGACCCTATCATCATGCCTCGTTTTGAAGATGGGAAAGTTGAAGATAAGAGGAGTAACTTGCCCAAGGTCACACTGATATTTAGTGGCAAAGCCAGGACTTAAATTCAAGATTGACTGTTCACGTAAACCACTATTGTGAAAGCAAAGCGCAAATAATGGTTTATCTGCCAAGATGGCACCCTTGACCCAATGCACATCCCAAAATAGAAGACAGGGTATAATTTTCTTGATTGGTCAAACACTCTTGACTTGAAAAAAAATCTACCTATTGGCAAACATTCATTGAGCATCTATTGCAAGCAAAGCACTGTGTATGGAGAAAGCTTGATCCTTGCCTTTGAAGAAGACAGTCTTTTAAGGATGATAAGACATGTGACTTGAGGGCTTAAGGTTAAGGAGGAATCAAGAAGATGGAAGACATCAGGTACTCAAACAAAAACTCAAATTCAGCAGACATAAGAGTGTGAGGAAATTGGAGAAAGAAGAGAATGTGGTCAGAGAGGCGAATTTCAGGGTTCATATTATTATAAGCAAGGTAGTTGCAAACAATGATGAGGACCAAGATTTGGTAATGCTTCTGCGTGGTTGAAAAAGAGAGCTCAGACTAT
The DNA here is from genome assembly GCF_963924675.1 of Phocoena phocoena. NCBI lineage: Eukaryota > Metazoa > Chordata > Mammalia > Artiodactyla > Phocoenidae > Phocoena > Phocoena phocoena. The sequence continues at coordinate 24,003,446 of NC_089234.1, forward strand.
GAAGTCAGAGTACTGAAGGTATCTTCTGATATGAATGGAGAAATCACCACAGAGGTTATTAAAGGACATGATTAGGAGGACAGCTGTAAGCCTGGGACGTGGGAAGGAACACAGGTAGACTTGAGGTTAGCTTACAACCTAAAGGAACAGTAGGCAGGACAGTAGTTGCCCTCCGTTATGACACCTTCAGAGTTGGCATAGACGTAGCCACTCCTAATTTCACCCATCCCAATTACATATAAGGTTGGCTTTCATTTATTAAGAAAACTACCTCTTGGGAGTTCAGAAGGTCTCCACAGTTTTGATGCCCCAAAACTTTGGTGAACTAGCCAGTCTACAAAAATCAAAAATTATAGGTGACGAATATTCGAAAGGGACCAGTATACACAATCCAGGCGGCAATAAGACCTTTAACATGTTTCTCATAACAGAATAGCCCTCAGTGGCAGATATTCCCAACGCTGACCAAAACAGCAATGTGTGCTAGAGACGAGATAGCAAAGGGAAACGGACGTAAAGAGAAACTCAGCGGAATGTACATGCCTCTCGGTGGCAGATCAGAATGGCAGCTACCTACAGCCAAACCAAGGACTACATGAAAATGCCTGGTATTTTGTCATTTATCGGAATTTGTCAGCATGACCAAATTCTCTCTCTCAAACAAAGAAGGAGGGTGTGAAGGAAGCAAACAAGATAAGCACACGGCATTCTCACCCGTATTAATGTGATTTCTTTGCATGGCCTTGCTCAGGACAAACCCCCATCACTGTGTTCATGTTACCATGGCAGTGAATTTTTTTTTTTTTTTTTTGCGGTACGCGGGCCTCTCACCGCTGTGGCCTCTCCTGTTGCGGAGCACAGGCTCCGGATGCGCAGGCTCAGCAGCCATGGCTCACGGGCCCAGCCGCTCCGCGGCATGTGGGATCTTCCCGGACCGGGGCGCAAACCCGTGTCCCCTACATCGGCAGGCGGACTCTCAACCACTGCGCCACCAGGGAAGCCCAGCAGTGAATTTTTAATGCAAATCAACTGTCTAACAGTATTTGTATTACAATAATAACCTGCAAGAACTTGTTTAATATCGGAAGACTTAGTGGAACAGATAGATTAATAGCTGCATTGCAATATCCGTGGGATAGAAATTCAATTAGAAGCTGCAAGTAGAGCTGGAGAGAGGTGGTTATTGTTCAACACGTACCATAGGGCCCTTTGCCGGAGCACAGCTATTAGCCGAACTGGTTGAGAAATTCTGTTTTCCTTTATGGCAATCTGTTAGCTTGTATACAGTTAAATTAATAAAAACACCAAGCTGCCTCTGTGGTGGGAGAGTAGAATGAGGCCAAGGGCTAGTCGCATATTTTATAATTATGGATTAAGTGCATTAAGCCACGCAAATTAAAGACATGCCACAATTATAATAAAAATGAGAGACTGGGCTTCCCTGGTGGCGCAGTGGTTGAGAGTCCGCCTGCCGATGCAGGGGACGCGGGTTTGTGCCCCGGGCCGGGAAGATCCCACATGCCACGGAGCGGCTGGGCCCATGAGCCATGGCCGCTGAGCCTGCGCGTCCGGAGCCTGTGCTCCGCAACGGGAGAGGCCACAACAGTGAGAGGCCCGTGTACCGTAAAAAAAAAAAAAAAAAAAAAAGAGAGTCTGTGCATCTGCAAATGGTGATTGTATGACTACTGCATCCAGAGGAGAGCGCTGGGGTCCTACCTCCAAAAGGCAATTGTTTCTGCTACAAAAAAAAAAAAAAAAAAAAGGAGGAAATCACCTTTCACGCACACTCTCCTTCTAAATAGGCAGAACAGTGCTTCTTCTAAAGACAGTCAAGTAAAAGTCACATGGGGCTGTTGACCGCCTCTGCTCTGTGCTCAGAACTGGGTCCCACTGCTCAGAACCTACACATTTCAGTGGGGAGCACTCTGGAGTGAATGAAGGTTGTCAAGTTCACTTAGGAATGAACAGATGCCCAGCAACTAAGGAAGAGCAGAAAACCAGGGGTCTTCTATCACTGAGGGAAAGTAGTCCAGGGGACAAAGACATCCTGCATTGCAAATCACTGCATTCTGCCTCAGAAGCCCTCGCTACGTTTCCATTTTCTTCTAGTTTTGAAAACAGGAAGCAAAAGCCCTTCTTGTGAAAATGACTGACACGTTGGCATCCCCTGCTCCCTGCCGAAGAGGGCACGGGTTCTTCAGATCTTTCTTTGCTCTTTTCTTACCGCATTTATTGTGTGGGAGGATACTCAACTATGTGTGTGTGTGCGCGCACATGTGATCATAATCGCATTCTGCAAACAGAAGATCAATCCTTCGAGCCATAAGCTCTCAGTCATGGCAAACGATGACGCTTTCAGCACATAACACAATTTTCCTTCTGCCGAAACTCCAGCATACTGTGCTTTTCAGAAAACAAACTTTTCAACCCATATTGTTTGTAATGGTGCATGGGAATGGGCGTGTGCGTGCACATATGGGCGAGCACATGAGACCCGCACAAGAAAATGGAGCTAAAGAAAGGAAGCTCATCAGAAACCCAAAAGGAGATGTCAACGCAAGAAGCTTTTACCTGCATCTCCTTTGTTATTCTTCCCCTGTTGCAGGGGTTCCCAAACGATGACTTGCAGACTAATCCCTTGGGACATTTGCAGACGTATGAGGATCCCTAGGTCCAATTTCACACTTACTGGAACAGGGTCCCTGGAGGATGGGAGCTGGAAGCTGGCATCTAGCAGGATTGTGGCCTGTCTGTCGTGGCCAGGTGATGCTGATGGGCACTCAGTTTGAGAACCAGTCCTCTATTTTCTTGTCCAAGCCAAAGACCCCAACGTGCAGATAGATTCTCAAAAATGCTTAATCAGGAGTATCATCAGACACAATCCCCTCATTTTCCAGACAACGAAGCTGAAGTCCAGGAAGGAAAACCAACCTGCCAAAGGTCACACGGGAGTCACTGCTGGAATCAGGCCAGGCTGGTGACAACGCCTGCCATTTATAATTTAACATATAATTTAAGAGTACTTGGCCAATTATCATCACATGCGCTGTTCACAGCATCTTATGAGTTTCACGTGGCAGTTACACTTCTATGACAGACGTGGGTATAGAGACTTGGAGTGGGATGTGGTTGACTAGGGTGTAAACTTGGTGTCCTTTATTCAGCCGCGCAGACCAGTGTCTGGCTACGTGTGAATGATTTTACCTTGAATCAAATGTTCAGAGCGAGCAGAGCAGTCAGCGTGGGACAGGGCAGAAGTCACCTCCTCGCCTAACGTACGACTGTGTTCCAATCGCTTAAGACTCTAATCAGAGATATGAGGCAAAGGAATAAAATAAAGACCTCTCGGCAGGGTCTGAGAGCACCAAGCAAGCATATCCCACAATCCAGACTCTGTGCATCCCCCCGGGGACTCCCCGCCCTCCCCGTTCAGGTTTCCAGGAAGCGCAGAAACAAGATCACCGTAGAGCTGTGTCTTAGGGGCAGGATCACCTGGGCCTCAGCTCACGAACACTGATAGAAAGGATCCCAGCAAGACGGCTCCAATAAAAATGGATCGAGGATTCAAAACCAATTACCGAAGTATCATCTCACTCAGACGAGCATGCCAGGAATAATTACCCTCTGTAAGAAAAATGTCTGTTGTAGACACATTGCAGAAGGCTGCATAATTAAATACAGCTGCCAGTTCTCAGTCATCTTTCTGGCGATTTGCATTTGAGGGTCCACCTGGATTGCCAGAAGCCCAGAGCCAACGTGCAGAGTAGGGTCAAAGAGCAGGGGCCTCACGTTTCTGAAGTGGCCGGACTCTAATGAGGCACTTCCGATGGGTCCCAGCTCTAAACATCAGCTTGCACCCCCAATTTAGTTAAGGGGACCCCATACGTAGACCGCATGCCTTTCCTCCTCCCTTCCTGGAAAGCTCTCCCCTGTCTCTTTGCCTGATTAAATCCTAGCCCTGCTGCAAGGCCAAATCCACGATGGAGCTGAGTTCTCTGTGCCTTCATTTCTTCATCTTCAAAATGGGGACCAGGAGAGTAGTCACCTCTTCAGATTGGTGTGAGAATTTTAATCTACAAGTCATTTTCTTTCTTTTTTTTTTTTTTTCAAATTTTTTTATTGGAGTATAGTTGCTTTACAATGTTGTGTTAGTTTCTACTCTACAGCAAAGTGAATCAGCTATGTGTATACATAAATCCCCTCTTTTACGGATTTCCTTCCCATTTAGGTCACCACAGAGCACTGAGTAGAGTCCCCTGTGCTATACAGTAGGTTCTCATTAGCAGAAAGAGTCACAGACGTAGAGAACAAACGTATGGATACCAAGGGGGAAAGAGGTGGGTGGGATGAATTGGGAGACTGGGATTGACATATTTTACACATATATAATTTTCGAACAGTGCATGGCACCCAGTAATCTCTCAGTAGATATGACTGTTGCTTTATCCTCTGGCCCCTCTGGCCAACACCGGCCTGTTTCTTCTCCAGTTGCTCCTCCCCTCAACTACACAGGGTCCCCGTGCACATGTAGGGCTGTTTCTCCCACCGTGACCTCTGCTCACTCCTGTGCTTTGTGTCGGTCTCTAGGTTCCTTGAGGGCCGACAGCCTTAAATCCTTTGGCCTCTCACTAAAAAGATGCTCAGAAGACAGGCCGGCAACAGAGTCAGAATGATACCTCATTGCAAGAGCGCTTCCAAGACAGACAACCAGGGGAGGTGAGAGGGGCAGTGGTTAGAGGAGACGGGTGTGGGACGGGCCTGCCTCACGTAAATCAAGCTGGGCAGAGCCCACGGGGTCACTCTCAACATGGCAGAGGCCATCTTCACTACGGCCAGCCTCTCCTTCACGTTGAACTCGTTTCTCCCTCCCTCCCTCCACTCCTCCAGTCACTCTTGGCCAGCCGCCCTATACCCTTTGCCGTCCCCAGGACCAAGGCAACCTAAACCCTCATGCTTTCCCCAGTACCCACCCCATCAAAGTCTCTCTCAAAACTTTCCCTCACACTGAGGTGCCAGGAGAGGTCAGCCGCTGCAGGTATTACTTTTGTTTGAAATACAGTTTTTAATGAGAACAAAAATATTTATTAAATATAATAATGATCCATCAGTTTCATCAAGGGGCTGGCACATGGTGGGCCTTAACAAATACGTGTTGAATAAATGTGTGCACAAATGAATGAATGAATACGTGGCTCCCACTCATTGCCACTTACTAAAGGTGGCTCGATGCTTCCCTTTCCCAAGGATTTAGATTGGCCAAGAAGGACAGTTCCAGATGACAGGATCAGTATGGAAAAAATAAATATTAACTGAATCGAGTGCTTTTGTTTACGTATGTTTTATCTGAAAGACAAACATAGGGTAAAGTGTGCACCATCCTTTGAGATCTGTTGGGACTTAGAACATGCATCTACTGTACATCAACCATAATAATAACAGAAATACTAACAATAAAAAGAGTAACGACAACCATCTAAAGCATTACGACAGCTCTTGTGATATGCCAGGCGCTGTCCCAAGAACTTCCTCTTTACTCCAGAAAACAACTCTATGTAGTGGTTGCCATCATCATTATGCCCATTCTGCAGACGAGGACACCAAGGTACAACAACGGGAAATGTTTTGCAGCTAATAGTGATGAGGCCAGCAAGAGAACCAAGGCAGTCAGCACGACACAGTATGTGCAGTGATCATGCTTCCTGAAATTCCTAGTCCTGAGTTCAAACATTTAATCTAACACATTCAAACACGACACATGGTGTGTTCTGCTTCGAGTTTGGGAAGAGATGTCTGGTGGCATTGCCTAGAGGGGTCCATCTGAGAGATGCCATCAGGAAATCAGAGCCAGGGGGAAAGATGGCTGGACTGGCTGGGGAAAGCCTGTCCTAGAAGCCATGGCCATGGACTAGCTAGATTAAAGGGGCCTATATCTGAAGTGAAAGACACAAGTGAGCATCCCTGGCAAACGACACGAAGCACGGGAGATGGGGAGGTCCCATGAGAACACAGCTTTGCAACAGCATGAGATTCTGCTCCTACAGAGTCCACATTAGAAAGAGTAAGAATATCAGACACGGCTCAGGAATTAGAATTTTGCTCATAATTTTGGAACTTCGAAATGTGGCATTTCTCAATGATGTGTTAGTATCACTGGTGTGCTTTTAATTAATGGTCTCTAGCTGCACATGTTATTTATAAAGAGACATTTCCTCAAGAAAGCAGCCAAGACATTTTCCCTCAGTCAGAGAACAAACCCCTAAAGCACTCTGAAGTCAGAGTAAAGGAAGAAATGGATGGAATCACCTGGGCTGAGCCACGAGGCTCCTCAGCGATTAAAAACAGCCCTATATGAAAAGATGAAGCAAGGATGGGGTTGGGGGGGGGGGGCGTGTTTCTAAGAATCACACGGAGCCAGAGCCCTGCGTGCTAATGAACGCAGGGAAGCTCGGGCTGTAAAACCACGGAATACCACCCCTCATTAGTGCTGTGGAAAAGGAGGAAAACGATCCACTTAAAAAGGGTCTTTAACATCGACGGGTCAATTTTGGCAATTACAGGATTTACGCGGCCATCTTTGCACCACATTGAAATGAGCCACGGCAACAGCGATCTTCACTCACTTGCTTAGCTGACGACCACGCAGCTCTCTGAAGGCTTCCGTCCTCATGATGTTTTAGGTCTCAGCTCAAAGGTCAACTCCTAGGCAGGGCTGGGACCAGCAGGAGATAGGCAAGCAGAGTGTCTAAGGCACGAAATGTAAGGAGGCCCATGCAGGGCCCTAAGGAGGGGTGCCTCCTTAAATAATGCACCCTGGGCAGCTCACCTGCCTCCTCTGTCCCACCCTAGTCCCAGCCCTGCTCGTAGGTGAGGTGACCCCTGACCATTCTAAGAAAAGTGCCACCTAGGGCTTCCCTGGTGGCGCAGTGGTTGAGAGTCCGCCTGCCGATGCAGGGGACACGGGTTCGTGCCCCGGTCCGGGAAGATTACACATGCCGCGGAGTGGCTGGGCCCGTGAGCCATGGCCGCTGAGCCTGCGCGTCCGGAGCCTGTGCTCCGCAGCGGGAGAGGCCACAACAGTGAGAGGCCCGCGTACCGCAAAAAAAAAAACAAAAAACAAGGATGTGAAAACCTCTGAAGAGAATGGTATGCAATGACTCTATAAACAACCAACAAAATCCTCCTAAACCCTTATTCTTCCTCCTGATATTATACTTTACAGAAAGAACCAGTCTTGTGGGTGCATGTTCAAAACTGAACTACTCCAAACAAGACTTGGGGGGGAAAAAAAGCACCTGAGTTAGTAAAGAGATATTCAAAAACTATGAACTCCACAAGCATTAGAGCCACATTTTCCCAAACTGTTGACAGAAAAAAATGGAAATAATGAATGAACAACCCGCTTATACTAGGCACTTCTAGATTATTTCAATTAATGCTGACATTAACACTCTGAAATAAACGCTGTTTGCACTTTCCAGATGAGGACATTAATGTGAAGATTAAAGGGGTTACATACTCTGTCCATGACTTTACAGAGAATAACTGAGGCATCCAGCGTTCAAATGCAGCTTTCCGCAAACACCAAGACTACTCTTTCACGTGGCCTAACAAAGCATCTAGACTGATTTAACTTCAAGGACTCAAGGTTATAAACGTAACAATTACTGACGGTCATGACTCTTCTCAACTCTGATTACTCTAAAGAATTCCTGGATCAATAAATCCAATAAGTCAGAGTAGTCAACACAATTAAATAATGTTTTTTGGAAATATATATCTTTTTACGTATTTTAAATATCCATCCTGTTACTTTCCCACCATAATAGGTTTTTTTGGAGGTGTTTTTTTTATTGGGGTACAGTTGCTTTACAATATTGTGTTAGTTTCTACTGTGCGGTGAGGTGACGTAGACTTACTAACTTCTGGTACGTAAACACCTAATAGCTCCCTTACCTTACTTAATCTGTGTCTTTCCTTCTTGATCAGACCTCTCTGCCTCAAGTACCTGACCTTGAACATTAAGTCAAACGTTAGGTCACTTCCTCAAAAGAGACTACCACAACGGTGTCCCTTTTCCCTCTCAGACCTTTTTTTAAACGCACTGTTCACTGTTTTGGCTGTATTTTAAATGTACTTCCTTGCTCCCTTCCTTTTCAAATTTCAGGGATAATGCATATGAGGTGTCAACCACAAGCTGATGAATGTGGGACGTGAACAGAGAACTACTGTCTGATCCCTACACATCTGCCTCCCATGAAGCCTCGTGACCAAGGACAGAAGCACTGCAGTCAGCCTCTGTGTGTGAAGCCCAGCCGTGCAGAGAAGGTGAAAGATGCATGAGCCTTCCATCCCTGGTGTGTTCTGAAACAGAGCCCGACTTTCACTGTCAGGTGCCTTGTGTTCAGCTTGTAGCTTCACTTTAGGGAAAAGAAAAAAGCCGTGTTCTTTCAAGGGCCTCTTGGAGAGAGGCTTTTCAGACCCAGCCAGATTTCTCCTGGGTGAGAGCCCGGAATTTGATCACCTCCGTGTCTTCAGTTTCCCACTTCTTCTTTGGTTCAAAGGCAAAGGGTTTAGTCACAAGCCCCTAAGGACGGGACTCCCAAGACCTCTCAGGGCTGCCTGCCTTCCGTCTGAAAGTGTGATGGTTTCAGTTTTGGTCCAGTATCTTGCCCCAACCAAGTGACATGAAGAAAGTCACTTCCCTTCTCTTGGATCTCACTTTCCTCATCCTTACAACCTGGAGGGAAGGCTTGATGATACACGTTTCTCCTACTCGAAATGTCAGCGATCTACTTGAGAGAATGTGTGAAGGAAGAGTTCTACAAGGGGTTCAGTCAAGAACTGGTATCCAGGGAGTTGGGAATCTCACGTCTACCTGCCTGCCCTGGCTTCTGCCTGTGGATTCCCGCTGCCCACTTCCCGCTTCCCTCTCGTCGCATGGCTCCTATCGCATGCCAAGCACAGCGCTTGGTGGTGAGAAAGAATGTTGTATAAGACAAACATACCCCTGCTCTCAGTGGATCTCTGTTTAGTGGGGAAGGTGGCACAGGAGTGAAATAACTAACTAACCCTTACATAAGCCATAAAATGAAATGACTTTAAGCTGTACGATAATTAGTGCCGTCAGACAATGAGAGAGGGACCACCTTGGAAACCTCTCTTAGAGAGGATGGCTGGGTAACCCCTCTCTGGCGAAGAGATGCTTAGACTGAAGAAAAAAAATGTCCTACACTTGTGAAAAGTGTGACTCAGGGCAGGAGGAGAATGAGAGTGTTCCAGACAGATGTGAAGTCCCCAGGCAGGAAAAGCTTGCTTTGTTCTAAAGAGACTGAGAGAACACCAGATTGCCTTTGGTGATCTGGGGCGGCACGCACTATCACTCCACCATTTGCTCTTATGGGTCTAGATGAACTTGGTGCATTCACCTCGTCACTGATGCTTTAATCGCGGACAGTGCGGAGCAAACTGACGGGTCCAGTGATATTTCTGATGCAAAGATGTTGGGAGCACCCTGGTCCAGCCCTCACCGGCTGATGCCGTCCACCACAGCACACACCAAAGGGCCATGAAAGAAAGATAGTACCACCCAGTGAGATCCTTAGCTGGACCCTGAAAGGACTGACTTTGGCTCTGGTGCCAGTCTGTATGAAAAGATCAACGAGGTTTTACTTAGATGCCCGAGGCTGGACAGGTTCCTCTGTGGCTGCACCCATCCCGTGATTCCAGGGAGGCCATGCTCGCTAGGGCTCTGGGGCTGTGGGTGCAGTAACACTAATCTCTCCCCAAGTCCTACAGATCCTTAGCAGAAGAAAATCTTAAAAAATTTTTTTTTCATCTTTATTTTTTTAATCTTCATCTTTTATAGACACGTAATAATTTCTGACATCCCTGAACAAGATAGCAAAGCCAGAACTCCACGTAACATTTCCATACACATGTAGCGTCTTGCTCAGCTCATACTATACCCAGCACTTCTCTACACATCTTGCCATCGGCACGTTTACATTAGAGATAATATGAGAAAGTACCTATTCCTGGCGCACAGCAGCCATTCAGTATACCCTAACGAGTATGAAAACTGCCCCCAAGCACATACCACCCCCACTTATCCCCCAATCTCTTGGAAATTTTCATTTTGTCAACCCTGATGAAACAATCTGGCAACTGCCTCAAAATGGCCAGTGAATTTTGAAAACTGTGGCATTCTGCGTGTGCATTCTCAGTTTTCAGCTGGCTGGCTTTCAACACATTGCTGTCACTCCAAAATAAGCATTTATCCCATCCTACACCATCTAACTGTGACAGAGGACAGGCTACAGAGCAGAAAACTGCTACTGCAAAGCCGGTGACAGGAGCAGAAGGGGCACCAAGTACTAAGTGTCTATTGGGGGCTGCCTGGCACTCGGAGTCCCTGCAGGACCTGAGGCTGCTGGATCCAGCCAGGCTTTCAATAGACTCCCCGTATCAAGACCAAGGAAACCCAGGTGGACCTGGCTACCCAAAAGACATTTATTCAGCACATATGACACTCAGAGCACACAGCCACGTGCTGTGGGTGATCTCAAGAAGCCACACGTGGTACAAACAAGTAGCAGGTAAGTGGGTAGAAGAGGAGATTCTAAGAGACTCAAAAGAAGGAAGAGAGAGAATTCTGGGCTAGGGTGCTCAAGAAAGTCTCCGGAAGAAAGTAGAACATATGTCCTGAAAGCGGTTAGGAGGAGAGAAGAGGGAATTCCAGAATGGCACGTGGCATAAGTAAAGGCTGTCGGGAAGTGAGGCAGTGGCCTGGCTAGAACAAAAATCTATGGAAGCATTTGCTCTGCTGGGAATCTCCTAGTTTTCATCTGTGAAATGGGTACTAAGCTCTGAAGAGACAGGGTGGAAGCCATCCAAGAAACCACTCGAAGCTTCCAGTGGAGAAATTCCTTGATTATGAATAAGTCATGAGCTGTTCATCTGGGTTAAGAGCCTAAATCTACCTGTGTGAACTTTAGCAGATTACTCATTTTATTAAAAAACTCAGTTTCCCCATCTTCAAATAAGAAAAGCATAATAGTATCTACTTCGTAAGTTTTGGGGGAGGACTGGATGAGATAATTGAGCAGAAAACAAGCAGATGTCTCCCCAAAATGAATGTCACAGCTTATTTGACAATTTTTAGCACATGTTTCCCATCTAAGGGATGATGTGCTGCTTTGTAAGAATAGATTTAAAAGGTGAGAGCTCTTCAATCTTAAATAAAACTAAGAAGGAATGTGGTTTTTTAAAAATAAAGATTAGCAGATTTGATTATTTACAAAATGTAAAACTCCTACTATATGAAAAGCAAACTATGATAACAGGAAAAAACAGAATGGGGGAAATATTGGTATCAGATTCAACAATGCTTTCAGTTTATATATTATACTAAAAAATGTATAAATGATAAGGAAAACAAGCCACCAACATATAAAGATACAGAACGCATGAAAAGAAAAACACATGTAAGGAATTACAAGTAGGCAACAAAACAAAGAAAAAAAATGTTCCATTCACAATAATACAAAACCAGTAATAAAAAATTAAAATTTCAATGATAATAGATCTTTAAAGCATTCATTAAATGATGGCACACTCCTGCTTAAAGCCTTTTAGGTGTATCCTATGTGCCCAAAGTAAAACCCAACGTCTTTTACATGGCTGACCAGACACCACAGGCGGGCCTCTTGCCATCTCCCACATCTCACAGACCTCTCCCCCTCACCCACTGGCTTACTCTGGCCCCTTGAAAAGGGAAGCTCCCACCCACCACAGGACCTTTGCACAGGGCTGCCTGGAATAGTTCCCCCTCTCTCCTCTCCAGCCCCTTAGCTCCCGGTTAATTTGGCCTCATCCTTCAGCCCAGCTATGGGCACTTGCCAGCTGGTATGGATCGCCTCGCATCTCCCACAAAGATTCACACCTTCAGGTCCTCAGAATGCGACCTTATTTGGAAACAAGTTTGTCGCAGATGTAATTAGTTAAGATGAGGTCACACGTGAATGGGGTGGGGTGATGCTTCCACAAGCCAAGGAGCAACAAAGATTGCCAGTCAGTCACAGAAACTAGGGGAGAGGCATAGAACAGACTCTCCCTCACAGCCCTCAGAAGGAACCAACCCTGCCAACACGTTGATCTTAGACCTCCAGCCTCCAGAACTGCGAGGCAATAAAGTTCTGTGGTTTCAACCACCTAGTCTGTGGTATTTGTTACAGAGGCCCTAGGAAACGAACACACCCAGGAAAGCCCTCCACAATCCTCCCGCTGGGGGAGCTCCTGCCCTCTCACTGCCTCGTGGAGCCCACACTTTCTCTCACCCACTGTGGAGAGTCCTGGGTCCCTGAGCCTCCACACTGGAGGGAAGCAGGAAAGGATGCTCCCCCTTCACCCGTGGGATCTAGCATGTGGGAGCGCTCCAGGAAGCAGGAAAGGATGCTCCCCCTTCACCCGTGGGATCTAGCATGTGGGAGCGCTCCACAAGTATCTGCTGGCTGTGTCTGGGAAACATAGGAATAAGTCCTGGCAGGCAGGAGACTGGACTGGAGCCTTGAGGGATTAGGGCAAGAGGCAGAGCAGTCCAGAAACTGAAGCAAACACTCACAAAGCACACGTGCTGTGCGCCAGCACTCTTCCAAACACGTTACCACCAGTAACTCCGGGCGTCTCTCAGCCTCCCAGTGAGGTAGGTACTGTCATCACTCCTTCTCCAGAAATGATCAAGTGGGGCCCATAGAAGTCCCTGCCCAAAGCTCACAGCTGGGAAGTGGCAGAGCTGAAATTCAAACTCAGGCAGTATACACTAGAGTCTGTGCTTTTAACCTCTCTGTACAGTGATTCTCAAGAACCTATAGGCAAGCAGGTACAGGCAACAGGTAAGACAGGTACAGAACAGGTAAGCTTCTGCTCGACAAGTCCCTCGGGGGTCATTAAGAGAATCGTGGAGGAGATGAGCCCTATTCCAAACCTTTACAGAAAGGAAGAGACTAGACCCTCCCGTGTTCCGACCCTTGAAGCTTCCATCACAGATCATGCCCTGGGTTGGAGGAGCCATGGGTATCATCCAGTAGGAATTTCCTGTAGTCTCCCTCCTCCACATGAGTCTTGCACCAAGGTCCTGCACGAAGAGCATTATAAATCTTAGACTGGTTGAAACTCCGATAACAACTTCCAACCTCAGTCAGGTCTTCCTCCGTGACTGTCTAGAGTAGGATTAAGTGCACAGGCTCTAGTATCCAAGCGTCTGGATCCAAATTCCAGCTGTACTACCTACTGAGTGCGTGGCCTTGGGAAAGTCATTTAAACTCTCTGGCCCTGAGGTTCCTCAGCTGTAAAATGGGGATGACAGCAGTCTTTACCTAACTGATTTTTCATAAGGCTGAGTAAAAACATATGTAAAGCACTTCAATCAGTGCCTGACACATAGTTAGTGCTCAGTAAGTGTGAGCAGCTACTATTATTTTTTTAACATCTTTATTGGAGTATAATTGCTTTACAATGGTGTTAGCTACTATTATTGATGTGACCGCTATTGTTTACATTTTATCAGTTCAGATGGGCCTGCGTATACTCACTCAGCAGGGGACACGTATGTTCTTCTTGGAGACTGGGGATACATCATTTTCCAGAATCTCATTACCCAAGTCTTAGTCCAATAATTTTACGATAATTTTAGGTATACTAGTGACCCTAAAGCATATAAATGCATATGTGCAGTATTCATATACCACACACATATATACACAGTGGAAACCGTGATAACTTTTCTCTTTAAATTGCAGAGATTTCTTTCCCAACATAAGAGTTGCAGAAACGCACCTTTTCATAACCAACTGAACGAGTACGCTGAGTCTGAAAATTTCTCCTCTAGAAGTCTATCCTAAGAAAATAATCTAAAATTCAGACAAAAGCAAAGATTCATGTATCTAGATATTCATGGCAACATTTTTAAATAGTGAAAAACAGTAAGACAATCTAAATCTCTAAAAATAGAGGAATGAATATCGTTAAGTAAATTACAGAACAGCAGTACAATACACGATTATGCAAACATTAAAATGATGTTTGTAAAATATTTTGAATAACATAGAAAAATGCTTAAATATTATATGAAGATAAGAAACAAAATTGTTTATACGAGAGTAACAATTATGTAAAATTGTATAGGTAAAAAATGTATAGGCATATCTATATATTGAAACTTAACAATGGTTTTAAACAGGATTAAGATGGTGGCTACTTTTTTATAGTACTCCTCATTTTTTATTAGTGAAATTATTGCATAAAAATTTAAATATGCAAAAAAAGAAAAAAAACTTAGAAGCTTAGGAAGCTTATTGTTTCTTCCTTGCTGGCCAGACAAAATCCTATACAACATCTCAATTCTGATGTCCTAGAGAATTCAGGCAGGTGTGTTTAAAGGGAATGCCAACAGAAGGTATCATAGTATCAGAGTAAATCAGAATTTGCTCCAATTCCAAATTCTTTCCAGTTTGCATTGTTACAATCCTGTCTTCCATATCCCCACAGCAAGGAATGAAGTGGAATAATCTTAGGAAGTCGATCACTTCCTTTGTCCTCTGCCCCACGCTTCCAGAATGCTGAAGGTTGACCTCTGAGTACAGTAAGCCAGTAGCGCATGCCTGGTTCCTGACGGCCCTTCACCAGGTCTGACTTGATGAGCCAGTCATCACACGTTAACTTCAGTGGTAGAGAATTCATGTTTATATGCCTGAGAGCCAGTTAGAGATTCAGGGGGATGGCAAGGAAGTTTCTGGTTTCCCTCAGGCAAGTTTGAATTTCAGCTTCCTGCCTTCCTCATTCCTGACCCGTTAAATAACATTAGATCATTGGACTTTCTACAAAGGTAGGTAAACAAATATAGAAGCAAAGACACATATGGATAGACGGATGGATAGATAGATAGATAGAGGGTAGAGGTAAAAAGCAATAAGAATGTCACAACAGTCTCAGAACTGATCCTCCCTGCCTACAATTTTTTTCCCACACTAAATCACCCCTTCTAAACACATCTTTCCAAAACACAGCTATAAACCAAAAATTTGGTAATGGCTACATGATATACAAACAAGTAAATTCTGACATCAAAGACAAAGTGTTGGGGAAGAAAGTAAAAGTGTAGAGTTTTTGTATGTGATTGTTAAGTTGTTATCAGCTTAAAATAGGCTGTTAGAACTATATAAAGTTTAATGCAAACTTCATGGTAACTGCAAAGGAAAAAACCCAGAATGGAAACAAAAAGATAAAGACAAAATAATCAAAGTATATCACTACAAATAATTATCAAGTAAGAAAAGAAGACAGCAAGAGAGGAAGAGAAGAACAAAAGAACTACAAAACAGACAGAAAACCATTAACAAAATGGCAAAAGTGACTCTTTACTTATCAATAGTTAACTTTAAATTTAAATGGATTAAACTCACCAACAAAAAGATATGCAGTAGCTGAATAAATTTTTTTTAAAAGTAAAGAAACAAGATGTAACCATATACTACCTACAAGAGGTTGACTTTAGATTTAAGGACACATATAAGGTGAATGTGAAGGTACGGAAAAAGGTATTCCATGCAAATGATAACAAAAACAGAGCAGGGGTGGCTCAACTTATATCAGTCAAAACTGTCACAAGAGAAGAATTAGATTGTTACATAATTACATAAAAGAGTCAATTCAATAGGAAGGTAAAAAAATTATAAATATATATGCACTCAACATCAGAGTGCCTAAATATATAAAGCCACATGAACAGGTCTGAAGGGATAAATAGATAGTAATGCAAAAATAGGACACAATTTCCAAAACCTACTTTCAATAACTGATAGATTATCCAGACAAAATCAGTAATGAAACAGCATACTTGAACTACACTATAGACCAAATGAAGCCAACAGACATACACAGAACATTCCACCCTACACCAGTGGAATGAAACAAGAAATCAATAACAAAAGGAAAGCTGAAAAATTTGCAAATACATGAAAATTAAACAATCCACATTTAAACAACCAATGGGTCAATGAATAAAGCAAAAGAGAGATTAGAACATGCCTCAAGACAAATGAAAACAAAACATATCAAAACTTATGGAATGAAGTAAAAGCAGCAGTAAGAGGGAAGTTTTTTTTATTATCTCTTCCTCCAAATGTTGAGTTATACCAGTATCCTTCCAATGGATCCTATATGGTGCCCAAGTTAATGATGATTTCTGTTGCTTGCAACCAAAAATTACGAACAGAAAGACTTCCAAAGTCACCTGAAAACCATTCCCCATTTGTTGTGCTCTTTGATCTTCAGGAAGCCTAGCTTTCCAGCTAAAAACTCAACTTCATAGAGTTTATCTCAACACAACTCCATGGAGACCAGAACCTTATGACCATTCTCCTGTGGCACCATTATCTAAAATCAATGTTAATTGCCCAATTACCAAGCCTGATGCTGACAGAATGTAAGCTAATTAATTAGTGCCAGAGCTCATTCCAATTCCTAACGTTTATGGTTATCATTTATGAAGACGAGGGTGCAACTATGTATTTTTGCATGAATGACTGTGCTTGTCATTCTGAGCCAGCCATAGGGAAAATGGGTAAGAGGGCCAGGTGCTATTCTGAGGGGAAGACTCCCCAAAATAAGTTTTCATGGACCTTTCAGAAATAAAAATGGCCATGAAGTCTCTTAGGTCAGTGGTTACATCAAAATCAAGTGGGGAGCTCTTTAAAACCAGAAGTTCCTAGATCTTGATCCCAGAAATTGATTCAGTAGGTTTGGAATAAGGCCCAGGAAACTCACTTTTCTTATATTTCCCTGATGAGTCTCATGATCCACCACAATTGAAAATCACTTAGATAAATACCCAAGGAAATCCATTCCTGGTCCCCAAAGTAGTCCCTTGGCCATAGATCTCTTATGAAATATAAATGGCTGCTGAGCTGGAAAGGTCAGGAAAGACTGATTACTAATGGAAGCGCAAGACCATGAAGCTGATGAGAACTGGGATACCAAGATCTGGGCACCAGATCTGAAATCACCAACCACCAACCTACTCAAGAAACCAGTTTATCCATCTGTAAAATGGAATGTTTAACGACACAGGCCTCCCATTCCTCCTAGAAATATGAGACATGCCATACTTCATGTGGGCAATGACTACAAATATTATACCAATTTAAGACATTCGCGCCACTGAAAGGAAAATCTTTTAAAAGATAAACTCTATGTATTGCCTTTTAATACCTGACTTTATCTTTAACTTGGGCACAAACCATTTGGAAGCAAAAGTAAGCTGTGAAATATTTCCTTTATAAGTTCAGCGATTTCTGAAAAGAAACATCACAGACACGTAACATTAAGAAGAGGCCTTTTTACAAGTTTATGGCTCCCCAAATAAAGTCCAGATAGTGGTCTTCATGGAGAAGTTGCCAGAAGCCTCCTAACGACATTTACAGTCTATGTCCAATAAAGTAACTGGCCACCAAAGGATGATAAAGTAACTATGAAAGCTTGACTACCTAATCTTTAGAGTCATTATATATATATAAGCAGGAATGGAGTATGTAAAAATCCACTCTCCTATAAACTTGGAAATAGATAGGTTCTGTGTGAATTGAAATTTTTCCCTTTTTTTTTTTTTTTGGCTTCAAACCACAATCCAGGGGCCCACCTATCATAGTTTTACACATGTGGACATCTGGAAGGGAAATAAATTAAGGCTTTACCTTAGAGAGTCAGGAAATGCATCCATTTATAAATGTTATTTTAGAAGGAACTGTCTGATCCTGTTTACTTATTAACTTCATTAGAAGGCTAATGAATCCACTACTGAGAAAATGAGAGGGAACTCAGGGTGTGGAGAGGGATGGGCAGAATTTCACACCCCTTCTCCAAATGGTGGGGTTATTTGTGATTGTGATAAAATGGCACAGCATTTGGAAGGAAGGGAAAACAATATAAAATAACAATCAACAGACACAATCCATACGAAAGGATTGTGTTCTCTCAGCCACTGGACAAAAATCAAGATTTATACATGTCAGGGTGGAAGAAAAAAGACTAGGCCATAAAAAAGAAACCTCTTTCCCATAATAAATAGGAAAACATTAAATCTGTAAACCAGATCTGTTTCTCCAGTGTTCACGTTGCTCCATTCTCCAGCAAAGTAGGATGTCTGAGGTCTCGATATTTAGTGCAAACTCCTTTCTCATTCTATTTTTTGGGGGAGCAAAGGGTTTCATAGATTGAATGCTGCTCTTTATGTTTAATGAATTGAAATTAAGTAGTTAGGACACTACTACTGGCTGACACCTGCCCATTGGCTACTATCTATCCGTGAACAAACAGCACGTTAGTTTTCCTTAAGGAGGGTGGACGTTCGCACAAGCGGGGCTCTTAGCTCCTAAAAGGTTATCTGTTGGGCACCATAAATCCTGTGTGTGTTCCCCTTTTGATTTCCCAGGTTAGTAGTGTCTGTGGACTTGGAGTTGAAAGGGATTTGAGATCACTTCATCGAAAACCTTTATGAGGAAACAGAAGGATGGCATGAGTAATTCGATCAATTAGCAACTGAGATGGGCCTAGAACACAAGCTTCCTCTGAGCTCAGTGGCTCCCAATCTGACCTGAAAATCAGAACCAACCACAGAGCTTTTAAAAGTATACATCCTAAGTAACACCCAGCCTTACCAAATTGGAATCTCTTGGTTAGGGGCCAGGAATCTAGATTTTTTAACAAAATCCACAAGTAATTCTGAGGCTACACCAAATCTGAGAAACATGGATGACCCCACCCTGCCTTCCATGTTAATTCCTTGGGAAGGACAAAGCTCTTCAATGGGCTTACCTCCCCCAATACTTGCATTAGAAAGACAATTTCCAGCAATGGATGAGTTAACTCAACCCTGTGTTAGGGGAACTTAAATCAGACGGTGCTTGGCATCCTATACCCCAAATCAGCAGCAGCTGCAGCTGATGTAGGAAAACCAAGAAATATATTAACCTTTCCCTTTTGCCAAGCACAGATGAGTGTCTAAAGGAGAAGACAAACAGATGGCCAACAAACACATGACAGGATGTTCAACATCACCAATCATTAGAGAAATGCAAATCAAAACTACAATGATGTATCACCTCCCACCGGTCAGAATGGCCATCATCACAAAATCTACAAACAATAAATGCTGGAGAGGGTGTGGAGAAAAGGGAACCCTCTTGCACTGTGGGTAAGAATGTAAATTGATACAGCCACTATGGAGAACAGTATGGAGGTTCCTTAAAAAACTAAAAATAGAATTACCATATGACCCAGCAATCCCACTACTGGGCATATACCCAGAGAAAACCATAATTCCAAAAGACACATGCATCCCAATGTTCAATGCAGCACTATTTACAATAGCCAGGACATGGAAGCAACCTAAATGTCCATCAACAGAGGAATGGATAAAGAAGATGTGGTACATATATACAATGGAATATTACTCAGCCATATAAAGGAATAATATTGAGTCATCTGTAGAGACGTGGATGAACCGAGAGACTGTCATACAGAGTGAAGTAAGTCAGAAAGAGAAAAACAAATATCGTATATTAACGTATATACGTGGAATCTAGAAAAATGGTGTAGGTCATTTTACTTGCAAAGCAGAAACGGAGACACAGACATAGAGAACAAAAGTATGGATACCAGGAGGAAGGGGCGGGTGGGATGAATTGGGAGATTGCGATTGACATATATACACTATTGATACTATGTATAAAATAGATAACTAATAAGAACCTACTGTATAGCACAGGGAACTCTACTCAAGGCTCTGTGGTGACCTAAATGGGAAAGAAATCCAAAAAGAGAGGATATATGTTTACGTATAGCTGACTCACTTTGCTGTACAGTAGAAACTAACACAACATTGTGTAAAGCAACTATACTCCAATAAAACTTAATTAAAAAAAAAAAAAAAAGGAGAAGACTCCGGAACATTCTCTCAAAAGAAATGTGTCATTTCCAGGCACCACGTGCTTAGGACTCTAGGTATGCTCTGCACCCCACCCTCCTAAAGATACCAGCACAACCGTCCTCAGGAGGCTGGTAGAAGCTGCTGGGCTAGGAGGATATGAGCCTACGAACAAATAATAATTATTACATTAAGTACTAACTAGATAGTAGGCATTTTGCATTCCACGCATTATCTCACTGAAACCTCACAAAGCTTCCATGAGGTAGGTCTTACTATCATCCCACTACATGGATAGGTAAACCAAAGCTTACAGAAATGAAAACACTGCTTAAGGTGGTACAGTTAGCAAGCAGTAGATCTGGGATTCACATCCAGGCGATCTGAATTCAGGACCCACTTCTTCAACCACTACACATACTCAATCCCATCTGTCACCAGGTGTTTCTGAGAATTGTGGAAACTACTAGTTCTCACATGAAACAGTCTTTCCTCTGAAAAGTTTCACACCCTAATGGAGAAATAAGATGTTTTCTATTAAACAGCAAAACAAAATACATGAGACACATTGATCATTTCTCTAATTCATTCCTGGAATTGCTCTGCATCCTCACGGAATGAGGTGTGCTAATAATAAAAATGTAAGTATTTCTACAGTCGGGCCACTCATCACAGAATGCGATGTGTTTCGCATATACATACATATATACTTGCATATGCCTGACATTGTTTCCTATATGCGTTAATCTTACCTTTCAACTGAATTAAACATTCCTCGAGGATAGCAGTCATGACATACTTATTCGGCATCATCCAGCAATGAGCACAGGACTGCTTACATAATGAATGCTCAGTTAATATCTGTTCATCTGAATGCTCTGTGACCAATTCAGGAGTTTTCACCAGATTTTTACCACTGAAAGCAAACAGACAAAGGCCCCAGTTCTAGAGGGAGGATTTCACAGCCTGTACCTGCCCAGCCTTCGGGACCTCACATATGAAGAGCCTAGCGAATAGGATGGAAAGCTTTTAATTAACAGCCTAGGAAAAAAAAATGTCATTCCAATCTGCAGTTTTGTTTCCATTAATTCACTCAGATTCAGCAGGAATTCCACCAAGGAATTGGGGTGAACAGCTGTGGAGGGAGGGAAGCACATAAATAAATCATGAATGTCATTAAAATTTGTAAACTAATAACTCCTGGGAAGTCTTAGCAATTATTATCAGGGTTTTCTTGGCAAACAAAAAAATTAATAAATCCAAAGGTCTCCCAGAAAGGTCACTGACAGAACAATTAGAGGAGGAAATAAATGGTCCAGACAACAGCTTGCAAACTAGATGAAAAGTTACAGGATTCCCCAGTGGCAGGGGGATAGACAACTCAATACGTGGAAAGCAACAGGACAAGACGGGGCTGGGGCTGGGACTGCTTCGGGGCTATTCGTACTTCAGTTCAGTTCTTTTAGCCTTTATTTAGTGCAGCCCGAGTGCCGGGCAGTGTAGATCCAGAAGCAGGAAGAGCACGTGGTCCCTGCTTGCGAGAGGCTCCCAGGCTGGGAACAAATGAACACCACAGTGTAAGGATGAGACAGCAGTGGTAAGCAGAGGAGAGGCGCCCAATCCAGGGAGGAGGGTCGGGGAAGGTATCCAGGAGGATGTGACCAGGAAGTGGGACCCTAACCAGGAACCCCTCTACCTAAAGCCCCCCTGCGCTGCAGGTCCTGAGGCCAGGCATACAGGAGCAGTGTCTGAGAAGCCTCGCTGCTTTTCCAAGAGCAGAATGTCTCCCACACTGCCAGGCTGCGGGTGGGTGAAATGGAGTAAGGTGGGGGGAGGGAACTGAGGTAATGTAGCAATGCAGGGGTACCACCCACTGTAAAGGATTCCTGGTTCCTCTTACGCCAAGACAACTGCAAATTCATTTAGCTCTGTGAGGACCCCAATCCAGTAGAAATTCCAGGGGAAAGCTCACGTGGAGACATCGCACCCGATCAGAAGCTGGCCTCTCACGGACCTTTACTAAAGACTAGTGCTTGAGATGGACAGATGGAAGCTGGGGATCGCTTGCCAGCTCATCTACCTCGAGAAAATGATATCTTAAAAACAATTTTTTTTTTTTAAAGAAGATGTTGGGGGTAGGAGTTTATCAATTTATTTATTTATTTTTGCTGCGTTGGGTCTTCGTTTCTGTGCGAGGGCTTTCTCTAGTTGCGGCAAGCGGGGGCCACTCTTCACCGCGGTGCGTGGGCCTCTCACTATCGCGGCCTCTTGTTGTGGAGCACAGGCTCCAGACGCGCAGGCTCAGTAGTTGTGGCTCACGGGCCCAGCTGCTCCGTGGCATGGGGGATCCTCCCAGACCAGGGCTCGAACCCGTGTCCCCTGCATTAGCAGGCAGATTCTCAACCACTGTGCCACCAGGGAAACCCAAAAACAATTTCTTAGGGGAGGGCAATGTGTTTGTTTATCAGTCTAAGTGTTAATGTTTAAGACATATAGAACCGAGTCCAAGAAGTGATCTGCCAGTCCCCGCCGTGACTTATGTTCTAAACTAAAGACTCAAAAACCTCAAGCAATGGATTAATCAACCTTTTCATAGGTACCACGTTCAAAGAAAAGTGGCGCCCTTGCTCCCAAATTAAGGACCACGAATGCCCCCGAAC
Source organism: Phocoena phocoena (assembly GCF_963924675.1). Lineage (NCBI taxonomy): Eukaryota > Metazoa > Chordata > Mammalia > Artiodactyla > Phocoenidae > Phocoena > Phocoena phocoena. The sequence goes on from NC_089234.1 coordinate 24,026,084, forward strand.
TCGGCAGAGATGCACACACCCATATGTGCAAAGGGACATGAAGATGGCCCCAAAGCATGTGCCACATGCTGTTGCCGCAGAAATGAGAGAGGGCGTGACCCAGCCATTGAGCCCCATGGTGCCTGTACACCATATAACAGTGGCCTATTTGCAGCTGGGAATGGAGGAGATGCAAAGAAGAGGGCTATCTCTAAACAGACTCACAGACTTAGAGAAACAGACTTGTGGTTGCCAAGGGGGAGGAGGGGTGGGAGAGGCGTGGAGTGGGATTTGGGATCAGCAGACGCAAACTATTATATGTAGAACAGATGAACAACAAGGACCTACCGTAGAGCACAGGCAACTAAATTCAATATCCTGTGATTAACCATAATAGAAAAGAATATGAAAAAGGATGCATATATATGTATAACTGAGTCACTTTGCTGTACATTAGAATTTAACACAACATCATAAATCAACTATAATTCAATTTTAAAAAAGAAGAGGGCTGTCTCTATCCAGTTCCAGGGTTCCCATTTAGGGGATGTGTGAGTTTACGGAAGGAGATCAGGAACGAGCAGGAGCCAGGGCGCACTCTAAATCTCAGACTTCTGATCCAGGAAACTCAGGCAAAGTGTCTTCCTCTCCCTGAACTCACATCCTTATCTCTGAAACAATAAGTTTCTGGGGCTCAAAGAGAACGTTTGCTATGATCCTTTCTCACCCTCAGTCTCTTTGACTCAACAGCCATGATTATTTCAGATTAACCAAGAATCACAGTTCAAAGACTTAAAAGTTCTTGTGGTGCCTCTTCTATTTCTGTGGACAGATTTCCACAGTCCTCCTTTCCTTTTAGACGATCAGAGTTTTTTTTTTTTTTTGTGGTACGTGGGCCTCTCACTGTTGTGGCCTCTCCTGTTGCGGAGCACAGGCTCCGGGCGCGCAAGCTCAGCAGCCATGGCTCACGGGCCCAGCCGCTCCGCGGCATGTGGGATCTTCCCGGACCGGGGCACGAACCCGTGTCCCCTGCATCGGCAGGCGGACTCTCAACCACTGCGCCACCAGGGAAGCCCACGATCAGAGTTTTAATATGGATCAGGTCAGCCTTTGACACTGCACACATTCCCAGTACCATAACATTATAAAATAATTGCCTTCCAGAACCGGTGGAATTTTTTCCCTCTTGTCCTTTGATGAAACAGATATGCATTTCTAAGGTGAAAAAAGTTACGATCCCCCCCAAATGAACTGAAAATATGTGAGAGACAGGTTACTAGACCTCCACTGGGCACTATGGTATCCACTAGCCATATTTAACTAACATTAAACACTCAAAATGTGGCCGGTCCAAACTGAGATATGCCCTTAAGTGTGAAATACACATTGGATTTCAAAGACTTACTACCAAAAAAAACTCTAAGGCAAAATAGCCCATTAATTATTTTTATTAATTGTCTATTGAAATGATAGTTCTATTTAACTCAGTTAAAGAAAAATTATTAATAAGATTAATCTCCACTGTTTCTTTTCACATTATTGACTGCTGGAAAATTATGTGGCTCCCATATATTTCTAATCAGACAGCGCTGGACTAGAAGAAATCCAAAAAAGAGAGGATATATGCCTACGTATAGCTGATTCACTTTGCTGTAGAGTAGAAACTAGCACAACATTGTAAAGCAACTGTACTCCAATAAAAATTACTTAAAAACAAAAAACAAAACAAAAAGGAGAAGACTCCGGAACATTCTCTCAATAGAAATGTATCATTTCCAGGCACCACGTGCTAAGGACTCTAGGTATGTTCTGCACCCCACCCTCCTAAAGATACCAGCACAACTGTCCTCAGGAGGCTGGTAGAAGCCTCTTGTGGTGCCTCTTCTATTTCTGTGGACAGATTTCCACAGAGCATCCATCTCAATTGCAGAAGGAATGTTTTAACCTAGAAGTCGAAATCCCAGCCCAACCACTCTAGAGCAATTTTCCCACTCTGGGAATTTCTCCCTCTCCCACTTTCCATGTCATCCCATTCTCCTACCCATTTTATTCTGAAGGAGTTCATAAATCCACTCTCACCCAACATCAGACACAGCACACAGGGTAGAATGAGCACAGACTCAGGAGTCAGTAGGATCCCCCTACTTGTTAGCTCCATGATCCAGGGCAAGTTGTTTAACCTCTGTAATGCTCAATGTTCCCATCTGTAAATTGGGGCCAGTGATATTCGACTCTCAAGTTTCTTGCAAAAGATAGAACAAGACAGCTCAGGTAAAGGAACTAGCAGAGAGAAGCAGCTCAATTACTCATGGATCATATGATGACAACTAACTCTCCTTGAGCATCTCCCACATGGGCGCTGCATGTCAGGTACTTTTCTAGGCAGTTTACATATTTTATTTCAATGGAGACTCACAACTTTACGTGGTGGGTGCGAGTATAACCCTCACTGTACAGATAAGGAAATGGAGGCACAGAGAGGCGAAGAAACATGTTCAAGGTCACTTAGTGGCTCAGTGGAGGAGTGTGGACTTGAACCCAGGACATCAGTCCCAGAGCTTTCACTTTTAAATACTTTGAATAGGAGGCAACTGATTGATGCTGAGCCTCCCAACCTTGACCCATCTCTCCTCCTTGGGTCAGGCTTCTATAAAATCTAACAGAGTCGGTCTCCAGTATCACTCTTGATGGATGGATAGTCTCCAGGCTTGACACACTATGGACAGAAAACACCCTGAAAGCGAAGCCCTGGGTCTTTTTAAAAAGTCAGTCCCCAACCTCATTAATTCTACAAGCTTGACGTCCTATACGTAAAATGTCCTTTGACTAACGGATGCCAACAGACGGTTGTGCTAGGTGACCGATTTACGCAACCATCCTCGTGTGGGTGGAGAGAAAAAATTTTGACCACCCCCAGTATACTGGCACCTAGGAGTTCCAGAAAGAGGGTCACAAGGGCACACGCTACTGCTACACTATAGAATGCCTTTAAACGGTCTTTTGTCTATTTAGAAGTAGATGGCTTTTCAATTCTTAATTCAGTGAGACAAATAATTATGTCATACTGTAACCTGGCAGGGAGCATCATCTTGTCATGACAGCTGTTGCTCCAGGCGCCTCTGCTGTACAGAAAATTGAAGAAGAATCACCAAATTCAATTTCAACTTGGCTAGGCATGTTGGACTGAATCACAAAAATGAAAGGGTGTGTGTTTAATTTAGCTTCTTTTCTCCGCTCACTGTGTTAGTAAGGAAGACCATAGCGCTCTAGGCTCTACCTGTAAAATACGTCATTAGCAATATAGAAAAGAGGACAAGGGCACAGGTCTTTAGGGGATGAGTAGGGAAGACAATAAAAAGTAAGAAGTCACCCTGTGAGGCCCCAGGAAGTTGGATAATTCCCACAAAGTTTAGGAGCAGTCCCTTTCCTCAATCACACCCTCTGCAGGGGTTCCTAAGCTGGGCTTTATCAGACCTGTGAACCCTCTGAATCACGACACAAAAATACATCCACATAACATTTATCCAGAGGGAAAGCCTATAATAGCCACCAGTTGTTTTCAAATCCCTGAAAGGTCACACCATACATACCCTGTTATCGATACTCTATGCTCTGAGTAACTGCCTTTGATTTGACCCCTTCTGTGAACTCGATGAGTCCCCCCACCCTCCCTACCTGGTCCAACACCCAGCTGCTTCCCCTGCCTCCTTCCCGGGCCACCTTATCTCCTGCAGCCCAGCCTTGCCTGGACTTTGCCCTGTGCAAGGGGCATTTTTCCACTTTCCGTTTGCCAACTCGCATCCTGCCCATCATTCCAGCACCCAGCTCAGAGAATTTTTTCTACAAAAGAATGTCTTTGACTAGGTAGCCACTGCTATCCCAATTCCCCCCAATCAGCAGAAGGAACAACATTATAAATCACTCTTCTCCCCTCCCTATCCCCTGCCATCCCCCCAAAGATCTGTGCTAATTCCCAGATGGCGCAGAATACATCCCTTTGGTGCCCTACAATTTCCATCCCATGGATCCCTGCATTAGTGGATCCTTACAAACAAAACTATACAAACACACAGGGTTGTAATAGTCATTAATTATTATAATTAACTGAGCACTTCCCACATGTGGGTAACTGTCCTAAACGTTTGTACATTTAATATTTCATTTAATCCCTGCAACCAACCCATCCATGAATTTATTCATCAAGCAAACACTTATCAAGTACCTCCTGTGTGCCAGATGCCGTCCTAGGTGTTGAGGATACGGCACTGAATTAAAATGGAAAAATTATCTCTCACTACAAGCTTAGATGCTACTGGGTGTAAGTAGAATATAAATAAATCAATAAGTAAATATTTAGCAGCTAGAGGGTGACAGGTACTAAGGAGGAAAATGCAGCCAAGTGATGGACTGCCAAGTCCTCAGGCAAAGGCCTCACTGATGAGGTGAGCAGAGAGGAGGGAAGTGAGGGTGTGCCCTGCTCCCTGCAAGACGAGCGCTCAGACCCAGGAAAGAGCTGAGTGGAAGGGCTCCGGGGAAGAGGCTGGCTGGTTCAAGTAACAGCAAGGACACTGTGTCTGGAGCAAAGGTGGGATCTGTACTATCTCCAATTAACATTCAGGGAAATTGAGACTTAAGAGAGTGAAGTAGGTTGAATGGCAGCCCCCGTTCCAAATATGTCCTAACCCCCAAAACCTGCAATGGGACCATCTTCGAAAAAGTGTCTTTGCAGATGTAAGGATCTGGAAATGAGAGCATCCTGGATTATCCGGTTGGGCCCTAACTCCAATGGCTAAGTGTTCTTCTAAGGGACAGAAGGGGAGAAGACACAGACACAGAGAAGATGTTAAAGGCAGAGAGTGGAGTAATGCAGCCCCAAGGAACACCGACAGATACCAGAAGCAGGAAGAGGCAACGAAGGGTCCCCCTTAGAGCCCCCAGAAGGAGGGTGGCCCTAAAGATGCCTTGATTTCAGACTTGTGGCCTCCAGACTGGGAGAGAATACATTTCTGCTGTTTGAAGCCACCCAGCCTGTGGTCCTTGATTACGGCAGCCCTGGGAAGCTGATCCAGAGAGGCTAGGTAAAGTGCCCAAAGCCACAGAGCTCTTTGGGTGGACAAGCTGTGATTTGAATCCCGGCAATGGGACATCAAGGTGCCCTTAGGGCCACCTGGCCATCTGCTGTCCTTGACACACACCAGTGAATACACTGGCTCTTATGACTGTGGGGCACACACTCTGTCACTTACGGGCATTAAGCACCTGGCTTCGGCCCCGTGGTTTTGCCTGGTCCACCTTTAAAACTAGCAAACCTTTCCTATAACATGGGCTGCTAGGTACAGCTGTTTCCCATCGTAAGCGTGGGCTTTTCTGGTTTCATTATTTGCGCCAAGCAGACAGCACTGGAGTCAGGCTTAAAGGCTCACCACCATATCCCTGTGACAGGGCCTCAGAGGATGGTTTCTGAGGCTCTAAGTCCCCAGGAGACCCACGTGAGTGGAAACAGGCATGCTTTCATCTACGGAAGGCACCTGGTTACTTATACCTCTGCCGGTTTTCACTGAGCAGCAAAATTAGGTTTTGGACATCCTGTGCAAATGGAGGCAGGCCTCCATCGATATGAGCAATTAACCCTAAATATTTAATAGATGCTGTGACTGCTCCCCCCGCCGGGAGAGAGGCTCTGGCTGATTCTCGGCAAACAGATCAGATGAAGAAGCAGCCAGGCGTGCTGATATTCACGCCCCGGACCCCCCTGCTCCAAAACCCCAGCAGACCCTCAGGACTGGCGCTGGGATGAAGACACAGCCAAGTGAATGGCCTTTCGTGACAGTGTTCTCCCCAGTGTTTACAAGTGGCAGAGCAAATGGAATGGATACACAGCCCTCTTGAGGCCTATGGAGGTAATAAGCACAGAGCATGAAGCGCTGACTCAGAGTGGCTGATGGAACTTGCCGGTGCCCTGTGTGACTGCCAGCAGCGTGGCGGCGACCGTGAACTTGCATGTGAGGAGGTATATGGAGGAGTGAGTGTGAGGCGTCCCCTGGCCAGAGAGACTGCGGGGTTCACGGCTTCGTGAAAGCCCTCTCTGACTTAATCCACCCACATCCTTCTCCCTGTCCCAGCCTTCCGTCAGGGCTGATTTATCCTGCAGGCACATGGACACAGAGCCTAGGGTTCACAAAAATGCTGTCATTTCTTTTAAAGCCACAAACAAAAAAAATGAGTATTTTAGGCTGAAAACAAGTTTTAATATACAGTATTAATATATTTGTCTTTATACCAGTACAGTTGTAAAATATATTTTTTAATATTATTTTATGGATGAAGAAGCCCACGAAGGCTTGGGACCACAAACGTCATCACACGGGCCTGATTCCCACATGTGTCTATTCCCAGAATCACGGGCTTCTCAAGAATCACAGCATCTTACAGGCACAAAGGACAAGAAACAGTCCTTGGGCCGAGACTCATGCCAAGGCCAGCATCCCTCCTACAGCACGCTCCCTTATCCACGGCCTCCACTTTCCCCAGGCGTGCTCTGATCTCTCTACCCACATTTGTGTTTATCCAGTCAAAGGAGACGGTGCAGGAACGCAGAAGCAACCACAGTGCCAGGGAGAATATGTGACAGACCCCGCGGGAGATAGCAGAGTGCTAAGGCATCTGCAGATGGAGGCCATCAGTGCCACCCAGGGCATTAAAGGGGGCATCCAGGAGGAGGACCATCTTCTGCTTTCAGAACAAGCTCTCCAACTGCTTAGCTGGCATTCCTCACGTGAGCCGATCCCGAGTAGCCAGGTAAGAATCTCCAACCCACTTACCTCCAAAGTGAGCTCTCTGTCACGCTTCCCAGGTTGAAGTCATACAGCTTCGTCAGGATGAGTATAACCTGAGAGGGGGTGAGGAGGAGGGCAGAGGAGAAGAAGAAAAAGGAAGCCGGCTTTAGTTTGCGTAACAATGTACAGTCCATCTCAAATCACCCAGTGGAGGGCTTAGAATTTATCTGTGGAGTTGAGGGGTATTATAGGATCAAGCAAGGGGGAAAAAATTATTAATTTAATGCTCCCCCGTAACTGGTAGCATTTATTTTAATCCCGACAATGCTTTGCATTTGAAATAAAACATGTCAACAGGAATTAACTGGGTACTGACAGTTGTTTCTCCACATCTGTCCTCCTTCAAGGTCAGGCACAGGCCAGCTGGCTCTGTTCACACGTGTGGCCACCCAGAGATCAGAGGATGGGCTTGCTTTTGATCTGGAGATGACTTTGACTTACAGATGTAGACCTAAGAGGCTAAGAAAGAACTGGGCCTGATTCTGTGTCTACAGAGAGGTTCAAAGAGATTTTGTGTTCCCATCACAGGGCCTCAAAGCCATAAAAGCTTGAATGACAGGCAAGCCCAGCCCCCAACAGTCTCTGATGCCACCTGCCTTCTACCATGTCCCACCCATGGAGTAAGCAGGTCATTAGACTCCACTGGACTCCAGGACCACTTTCGTGACTCCAGTTGAAACTAAGAAACCCAGAAGGAAAGCTGTATGTGTCAAAGAGCTGGACAGCCTGTAATAGGGTTAGCAGTTTTCTGAAATGATCTTCCATTGGCCAGGCTGGTCCCAGGCCCTTTTAACTTCTCCAGCTGGGAACCTGGACCTCAAACGTTTCCCTGCCTATGCCTCGTGCGCCCAGACAGTGGCTTAGGAACAACCCCATATCTACCAGGATGCTAAGCACATATGCACCTGAATCGATTTTAATCAAAACACAGGTGCCTAACATACAGTGTCTGCCTGCACGCATGATAAGCCAGTTACACATAATTGTGTTTATCTAAATTTAACGCACAACTCATTTCACTTTTCTCAGCTCCTTCGCCTTCCACAATTTAACTTCCTCCAGTTCATTTGCACAGCACCCATTAAACTCTTTCCGAGATAATGAATTTCTGCTACCAAGATGGGACTTTCCCATTCTCGGTAACCATTTAAGATTAAAGAAAAATAATCAGCCATTATATTGAACGTTTTTGTGGCATTTAACCGACGACAAAACACTCACTTTGAGATTTATTCTCATCCAGCACCCCACGGGGTCAGTCAGTACCATTTCCACCTCTTTTATGTAAACTAAGAAAAAATGAGAGGCCAGGATAAGATCCATTATGGGTCAAAGAGAATCCCCGGAAAAGCTGACTTGCAACATTCAACTTCTCTGCAGGGCCATGACTGGAGGATTCTTACGTCTTCTCTCAGATTGTGTCCTGTGATGGGGAGTAGTAGGTTGGCAAGAAACAGCCAAGCAAAGAACATCAATGACATGGCTATTTGTAGAACAGGAGAATAGGTACCAAGGCACCAAGCTACCTGTCCTATTAGCATAGCACAACTGCAAGGAGCGTGTATCCTTTGCAAAGCATTGTTCTCCATGGTCACTCAGTGGTCCATGCCTCTCCCATTAATAGCGAGTTTCCTCATTTGTAAAATGCAGGGGCTAATGAAGACAAGACTTATCCAAACCTTCTCCAACCAAATAGCAATGTGCTGATAATTCCTATTTGTTAAATTAATACAAACACATACACATACACATACATACACACCAGACTTCTCTTCATTTTACTTCTTTCATTGACGAAGTCTTTCTTTCACAGTCCCTATGTAAAAACATGGGTGCCTATGTGCAGACCATCCCAAAATCTAGACAACGAAACTCAAAGCTATGCTCTTCTAGAAACAGATCGGAACACCCATCTAGAATCTGCAGGAGCAACTAAGACGACTTCACTGTCTCCCAACATCAAGCCTTCAGGGACATCAAACAATCTCAAAAAAGTGCAAAGCCCACAAAGAAAGAAGCAAGAGATGTTGGGGCTTTGAGGTTACTTAACTGATTGCCTAACAAACAACTGGGTCTGGAAAACCCCTCAAAAATGCAGAGCCCTTCTCACGTGTCTGTGTCTCCTTACCCAGGGCTTGGATCACTCTCCTTCCTTCCATCTTCTCAAATCAAATCATCGTTTTTGAGTCAATGAAAGATAACGGTGTTTCAGCAGTAAAGCATAGTCTTCAGAAGGGGATGGTGTTAATCTAGTCTATTACCTTCATTTTACAGATGAGGAAACTGAGACACAGAGAGAGGAGGCGACTCAAGTTCAAGTCCCAACAATGTGTGGCCTTGACCAAGCGCCCAGGGCACAGTTCTTCCCATTCCATGAGCAAAGTTGGAGACTAACAGTCACTGGGGAGCCTGCTAAATGCAGACTCCCTGGCCCCATTCCCAGCAAGTTTGACTTGGTGGATCCTGGGGAGGGTCCAGAAAGCTTCCTGTGGCTATTAGAGGATCACGCTTCGAGAAAGACTCCACCACACCAAGATTCCTCTCCCAACTCCATGCGGCAGTGACACCACCCTTCCACTATGGTGGAATCCTGATCTCTAAAAGCATCTTTGCCTTTAAATTGAGTGGACTTTACAAAGAAAGCAGGCCATAGGAGATGCAGAAGGAAGATGTCTCCACAAAATCACCCCAACATTCCCCAGAGGAAAGGTCCAAACACTGAGAATTGCGGCTGGAAGCTACCTTTCCCCTGGAGCCAGCATAGAAGGATAATAATAAAGTTATGAAGACATGATCATGTAACCTTTAGCCTTAAGATATTCTGTGCCTAGCAAAGAAAACCAAGATTGAAAGAAAGCCTGTCAACCTCTGGCTTCTCTCACCATTCAGAGCCTTCCAAAGGCCACCAGAAAGAAGGGATTACCAGGGCAGAAAACTGAAAGCAGATGCACTAAACCCACTAACAAGCCCTGGGCTGCTGGGCGAGGACTGAGATCAGAACGAGAAGATGTGAGTGTGACCAAAGAATCACCAGTGTATAGATGAGGCGTGCAGGAAGGATGGAGGAGCTACCCTGGGAGCCACAGCAAAGCCTGACTTGACTCCTCTCCAGCAGATACCCCCAGATGAGGGTTGGCAGTCAAATTCAAAGAAGGAAAAGCAGGGACCTAACATTAATTGAACCCTTACTATGTGCTAAATACTACACCGGGTGCTTCTCAGTCCTCACAACACACTTCTGAGACTGAGCAGATGTAATATAGCATCTGCATTTTACAGATGAGGAAAGTGAGTCCTAAGAGTTTAGCAATTTGCTCCCCAAGGCACACAACTAGCAAGAGACAGAGCCAGCATTCCCACCCAGGGCTATGAGACTCCACCATGCTTGTTCCGCTCTGATGCAATGCTCCTCCGTTCGGCAGATGTTTATGTGAGCTTTTCGTGTGCAAGGCAATGAGCAGGCAAACTGAGAGGTGGGCACATCCTTGCTCTCAAGGAGTTTATCACTCAATCATGAATTCCACAAATATTTACTGAGCTCCTCTTATGTGAATTAGAAAGACATCTGCTAGACTCTGGGAATCGGGGAAAGATACAGAGCTCAAGGCCCAGGGGTGAAGGTAACTTTTGTTTTCTTTGTTCTTGGAGAAAGAAATAGGAAACAGAGATGTGTAATGAGGAAATAACTAGACAAACTATTGGGAGATCCAGGTTTGTCAAATAAGCTTTGTCAAAAAGTTTCTCTTTGACCAACAGGCTACAAATCCTAGGGGGATTTTAGACAGCAGGAGAAATGAAAATAAATTGGAATTATTCATGAGTAAATAGAAGTTCTCTCTTAATATAAGCTATACACGTACAGGTGCACACACAGTAGTAAAGCCACATATATAAGAGCTCCTCTGTATAGGCACATATAACTGTAAACTGGCATCAGACATATTCTCTGGAAGAGCATTTGTTCATACATCTCTTATAGCTTTTATCAAACTGGATTAACGTGACTTCTCCATATGTCTGTCTTGTCTGTTAGATTGTGACCTCTTTGAGGTAAAAAATCAGGTCTCATTCAACTCTGCATCCCCAATGCCTAGCACAACACCTGACACATGGCAGGTGCTATATAAGGTCCACTGAATGAATTATAAATGAATGACAGTAAAAGAAGGGATGAGATGATAAGTGTATCTGAGAGGTGCAGATAATGTGAGATAAGAGTTGAAAGGAGGAAGCAATTAAGTCCAGAAAATGTGGTTGGCAAAGTCTTCACGAAGGAAAGATTACATGAGCCAAAACTTGAAGTATGAAGAATTTGGAGACAGAGAAATGGAGCTTTACTCCCTTGCCTGTCTGGTCTCTCTCTTTATCTCTCCCTCCCTCCCTGTCTTTCTTTCTTTCCTTCATATTTTAGCTGGACAAAAATAGATAGAAAAAAAGCAGGGCAGAAGGGTGCCATTTCAGTTACAAGAAACAGCACAGAGGTAGAGCAGAATGGGCCATTAGGGGCTAGAACAGTCATGTGCTGAGTGCAGTATCAACACATGGGGACACCAACCACTCGGAGACACGGTCAGGCTGTGCCAAGGTGAGAAAGAAGGCACAAAGGACAATGGAATCGTGCAGGAAGGACAGAGGAAGCCCAGCCTGTAGTCAACTATGGACTGACAAAAAGTTTTATAAGCATGAAGAGGGTGATAATGAGGGACTGTATTATAACAAGAGCCTTACTATGTATAAACATATACCATGTAATATTACTATATATTACATATATATCAATATATTGTATATTAGATGACTATATTATAACAAAAGGCTTACTGTGTGTTCATATATACATCTATACACACACATATTATATGTATTATATATATATGTTAAGGGACTGTATTGTAATAAGCGACTCATATAATTAGGTGACAATAAGGGACATGGCTGGCCTCTTACAAAATCCATTGGTGCTGCCCTTGCTGACCACTCACCTCCAATCTTCTTGTCCCCCGGCATCTAATGTCTTCTGCTGCCCCCAGGTGCTCAGGCCAGCCCTCAGCCAACTGCCTGATCTTTAGACACACACAATGCCAAGTAACGAATGTCTTCATTTGTCACATCCCCTCTCCCGTTCATTCTTCTATTCCTGCCTTATGCCGAACACAGCATAGGATCCGTGGTGATAAAGTGATCAAAAGAGAAATGGCGCCTGTCTTCATGAAATGTATACTCTCCCTTAATGTATGATCTTCTTTAGGAAGATTTTACATTTCATGAAGACAGGACCCATTGGGTCCAGCCGTCTGCCTCCTGGATGGGGCTCGCCCGGCAGCATGGAAAGAACAGAGCACTTGCAACTAGAGGGCTGCACTCAAAACCCAATATCACCATATGCTACTGGGCGAGCCTGACCAACTTACTAACGTTTTCAGTATCTGTTCCAGTTTCCTAAAATGGGGATGATTCTCCTTCCCCTGCCAGCCTCACAGGATTTTTGATTTGAATCAAATAAGGAAAGCTGACCTGCTTTAGAAGCTGTACTATGCAAATGTGAGTGATTAATATGATAATTGCCCTTCAGGAGACAAGGGTTGCAAGTCATCCTTATCTGATGGGGTGAGGAGGATTCAGATCCTAGCGTTGCTAAGCTCCTTCTGAAAAATACCCACCCCTTCTAGACCCCAGCTGCAACACAGCAGGCTGCAAATCAGACCCGGTATGTTCACTGGGCTCCCGCACTCAGCTTCCGCTTTAGAAGCAAAGCAGAAAGCCCCGGGGGATTCCTGTCCTCTGAAAGGATAACGCATAATCTGAAAATTCATAAATCACTGGGACGCTCTCGCCCGTGAGCACATTCAGTGAAATGAGGACCTTTAGTGCCTGTAAAATTTTACTCTGAAGGAAAATTACTTTAGTTCATTAAACCTTCCTGAAACCTTGGTACCTTTCAATCCATGGGGTTCTATGCATGTCCCCTCCAGGTCCCCCTCACCTCTCACCACCTCATGCCTGCTCCTACCTGACAGTTCTTTGTTTCCAGCCAATTGGAATATGGACGGTGGCCTTCTTTACCGAAAGTGATTCACAGTGGTAACGTAGTAAGGATGCTAAAACCTACTCCTCGGGGAGTGTACACAAAAGTGCATTTTTCAGTCTCAGCAGAGTCTGAATTCTGGAGCCCTCCTCCCACTTCATGAGTCACTCCCCACCGGGAACAGAAACTGAATATTTACAGTCCACAGCCCAACTGACCCCCAGTCTAACAATGTCTGGGCACCAACTGGGTATCCAGAACTGTGCTAGGTATATGCCAAGTTCAGAATAACATAAATGGTGCTCCCTGCCCACCGTGAGTTTACAATCTAGCTGAGAGGACAAGGAATTGTACAAGAAATATCATCTTTGTCATCTTGTTCCATTGCATGCAATTTCACAAACCGGTTATCCCGTTCCCTGTTTTTTTTGAAGGGCAGATCATCAACTCTGTGGTTCAAGATAGAACCTCAGCATGAGCCCTGAGTCCACCCTCATCCCACACTTAGCAAGACAAACATCAAGTCCTCTGAAATGTGTTGCAGTCCACTGGATCATCTTCATAATGTTTTCATTCATTCACTAAGCAAATATGTATGGAATGCTTCCTCGTGGCCAAGTGCTATGGATTCAGCAGTGAAGACAACAAACCAGCTTCTCTGCCCCCATAGAGTTTATATTCTGGCAAGGGAGATAAACAAACACATAAGTAGGTAAGTGACATAGTAGTCAGATGATGGTGGGTTAGATGATGGACATATCAGCACTTAGAGCAAGTGCTCGTATGCAGGCGTGGTCCAGGGCTATGCAGGCTGAAGCAGTATAGAAGGAGCCCAGGAAAGTTCTCTGTGAAAAACTGACACTCAAGCAAAACCCTGAATGAGGTAAGGGATGAAGCCATGTGGCTATCTGGGTAATAAACATTACAGGCAGAGAAAAAAGGCAAATGCAAAGATCCTGAGGCAGGAATGTGCCTGACATATTCAAGAAACAGCAAGGAGCCCAATGAGGATGGAGCAGAGACACAGGGAGAGTAGTAGGAGATGAGGTCCAGGAAATTTGGGGAGGCTTAGATCTTGCTGGGACTTGTGAAGGACTGGCTCTTACTGAGTGAGATGAGAAGCTACTAGAGGATTTTACTAGAGGACTTAAGTTTTCACAGGGTGCTTCTGGTTACTGTGTTGAGAGAGGCATCGAGGAGACAAAAGTGAATTAGGATCCTGTTGTAATCATCCAGGTGAAACATGGTACAGGGTAGACGAGAGCAACAGCCGTGGACAGGAAAAGAAACATGATCTGAAGATATTTTGAAGGTAGAGTCAAGAAGATTTGCTGACAAATTGGATATAGGGCGTGAAGGAAAGAGAATAGTCCAAAATGACCCTCAGAGTTTGGGGCTAAGTAATTAGAAGCATAGAGTTGCCATTTTATGAGATGGAGACTGTAGGAGAAGGAGGTTGGGAGGAAAGCTGAGAAGTTTAGCTTTGGACATTAAGTTTGAGATGCCTAAGAGAATTCAAGCGGAGAAGTCAAATAGCTGAATAAACGAGTCTGGAGTTCAGCGCAGAGAGTCTAGGCTAAAAAATCTCAACTGGGGAGTCATCAGTGATTAGATGGTATTTAAAGACATGAGACTAGGTTAGGTCACCAGGAGATGGAGTGTGGATAGAGTAGAGAGATAAGGATCGAAAGCTGGGGCGTTTCAGCACTGAGAGATCGGGGAATGAGAAGAAACCAGTATGTGCTTCAACCTCTCAGAACTGGCACAGTGAATGTCTGTGTCCTGTGCGAACACTCACCAAACGGTACTTACTACGGAGGAGTCTCTCAATAAGCATATGAACACAACGGCCTTCTGTTGAGGCCGGTAAGCCTTTCTCCCCAGATCCCCCTGTTTGTCCTGTGGGCTCCTGTGTATGGTGGCCACTGTGGCAGAGATGGAGGCTTTGCCTATGTTTGCCATGGACTTCCCCTCGCCGAGGCTGACATGGGCATCGTCACTGCAGTTCCCAATCTGCCAACCTCAGAAATCAGTGCTGAGCCTCAACATGGCACCTGGTGGCAAGTTGATTGCACTGTCCCCCTCCCATCACATAGAGGAAGCAATTTCTTCTCCTCGGACTTGCTTTCCTTGCCTGCGGTAAATACGCTAGAATCAAAATCTTTCCATTTCAGAGTGCCTTATTCACTGTCATGATATCCCACACAATTGCTTCTAACAAAGAAACTCGTTTCACAGCAAATGAAGTGTTGTCATGGGCCTGTCCATGGAATTCACTGGTCTTCCCACAAACTACATCCGCCAGAAGCAGATGACCTGATACAATGATTGGATGGACTTCCGAAGATTCAATGACACATCTAGCTAGAAGCCGGCACTGCATGAGGTTGTGGTGCTGTCTTCTAGGATGTGGATTCGACTAGTAAATGGCCAAAATACAAAGGTCTGGGAATCAAGGGGCAAAAGTGGGAGCGCTCCTCTCATTATTCCTCGCAATAAGCCATCACAGAGTATTTTCTTCACATCCACACAGCTTTCGGCTCTGTTGATAAATCTTGGTTCCTAAGGAGAAAACACACCTGTTCCATTGAACTGGAAGCTGAAACTAATACCCAGCTATTCTGAGCTTCACATGCTACCACTGAACCAACAGGAAGAGAGGAGGCTGCTTATGAATAGGGGATGGAAATGGACACTCAGAGTAGCTAAAAGGGTAGACTGTGATGTTCACTCTCGGCCCACTTTCCTGCCTAAGTATCACAGGTAACCAGGACCCTGAGAAGCGTATTTCTAAGACTCTCCTGTCATCTGGCTTCCAATTCTGCCAGTTGGGGTGGGGTCACTCGGGGGACATGTGGACAAGGGAAAAGCTCCTCTCCTCACACTTTGTTTTTGAGTGACAAGACAACAGCAGCAACAGAGCCAGTGGTACCAACAGCAGCGGTGCTGGGTCTCAGTGAAATGAAGGGCTTGCACAGCTCAGCACAGCCCCAGGAATCTGGGTGGGAGAGACCCTTGGCCTCTTGTACTGCCTTTCCTCCTCCTGGGCAGGGGGTAACAGTTTCTGCACTTACCAAATTTGAGCAACTATATTTTCTCCTCCTTGTTCCTCCAGCCTTGCCGGCACTCTTGTAAATCAGTTCCTGCATTCAACGTCTTTTCTTGAGAAATACCTAGTGTCAGGGACCCTCACTGACACAGAATGATCTGTGAGGTTAGAGGAAATTCAGGACAGCATGTGTTCTGGAAGCCGAGCAGAGTATGGGTTTCAAGGAGGAAGGAGTGATTGGCTGTGTGAAATGCGGCAGGCAGTTCATGGACAAAAAAGATGAAGAATGGACCACTGGATTGAGCTACTAGATGACTGCAGAGACCTTCAAAATAACTAGCTGACTTAATTTCTGGCGTTCACCCCTCTTCCATCCTTACACCAGAATGACCTTTCTAAAGCAGAGGTGGAATCCTGTTGCCTACTGCCAAACAATCTCTAGTGGCTTCAGGCCGCCTTTAAGATCAAATTCTTCAGCATAACAGGGAGATCAGCTCGGTGCTTTGTGACCGCCTGGAGGAGTGGGATAGGGAGTGTGGGAGGGAGGGAGATGCAAGAGGGAAGAGATATGGGAACATATGTTTATGTATAACTGATTCACTTTGTTATAAAGCAGAAACTAACACACCATTGTAAAGCAATTATACTCTAATAAAGATGTAAAAAAAAAAAAAGAAATTCCTCAGCATAGCATAGAAGATCTTTCTCAACCTGGCCCCAGTTGACATTTTAACCCTCTTCTAGAGCCACTTTCCCAAAATAACATCTAAATTCTAGCCACACCAGAATACCCACGTTTCTCCTTGTTCCACGCTCCCACACTTTCACACAAGCTCTTTTCTCTCCTCTGAAAGCCCTTCTCCCACTCTCCACCTGAGGATCTCATTCTTTAAGGCCCAGCTCAAATACCATCAACACTCTGGTGTCTCACCTGTCCTCCAAGACAGAATGGATCCCCCGTAATCCATGCTCCCCTACCTTGTTGCCCATACCTCCAAGTATACTACTCACTAGATTACACTATAATCTTCTCTTTGCATATGCACCTCCACCACGAGGGGATGTGCTCCTTCAGGACAGACCTCGTTTTTCTCATTATTATCCAAGAGTATTATCACACTCTTCATTAACATGCTGCCTATTAACTAACAGAGATACGACACATCCGATGAACTGAGAGTGTTGCCATAGGCGTTCAAGGGAGGAGAAGATGAGTCTGGGCTGGGGTGATCAAGTTGTCCTCATAAAGGATGAGAGGCACAAGTAAGGTCATAAGAGACGGGTGGGGAATGGAAATTCCCAGCCCTCTTCTTTCTGGAATATCTTTCACAGTTTTTCAAGGGTATCTTTTTTTTAGGTAAATTAGGAAGAAAGAATTCAAAATGGCTATGAAAGAACTTCAAGAATGTCCACAAGAGGGTAAGATAAAGGGAACACACGGGCAGGGAGGGAAGATGGTGAAAGCAACCTTCTTGTATGACTGCATTAAGTTTTCAAGAGTTGGTATTCTCTAGGGACGTCTAGAGAGGACAAAGATATATACCTATATCTGATGGGAGGTAGACTAAAGAAAACATCACACCTACAGACAAAAGCATGACTTGATTAAGTAATTTAGACAAGAGAAGAACAAACATAGAAAGGGCAGAGGTGGGGATGCTAACAGATGCTGAGCACCGACAAAGTGCCCAGCACTGTGCTTGGTGCTCTATGTGCATTACATAGGTAATGGGCATAACCACAGTGAAGGGTAGATATCATTACCCACATTGTCCAGATGAGCGAACCGTCCAGGCCATGCAGCTAGGGAGAGGTAGGAGTCAGAACCCAAACACGGGCACGTCTGTTCCCCCATGATCCAAGGAAGGGATCAGAGATACAGAATTTAACAGGTATTAGTAGCTCTACTTAAAATGGGGCCATTGTTAAGAAAGTACTTTGCAGAATGTGGTAGCTGAACAAGGCAAGTGGCAGACCAAGGAAATGAAAATGCAGTGTTGTTGAAACAAGGAGCTTGTGAAAAATGGCTGTTGGATAGTGGGAGGTTGTTCTGGTTTTGTGTAACGAGCCATTAAAAGTGAATTAAAAATCCGTTCACTCTCATTCCCTAAGGGACTGAAAATGAAAGAGACAGCCATCTCTTGGAAATGATTTAGGTAGCATGCAGCCCAGTAAGGGGCGGGGGGGTGTCAAATTAGCTCAGAATTCCCTGCCAGTGTCTGTACTACATGATGAGAGCGCACCAGAACCAGAGTTAATTAGCTCAAAGTATACCATTAACTAGGAGTCTGAGCTCATACCCTCCTATATGTCCATCATTCCTTCCATCCAACCACCACCAGCACCACCCTCATGAGGAGGCCAAGGACAGAAACAGGTGTGAGCAGATGAAAGATGAAACCATGGCTCCAAAGCCACTAGTGTGAAGCTTCCAGAGATACTCATCAACAGAGAGGCAAATGTAAGCTATCTGTTACCTTAGTAATAGATCAAAAGCTCTAACCCAGACAGTCTTGGTGTGGAATCCAGGCTCTGCCACTTACTCTCTGTGTAACCTGAGGCAAGTGGCTAACCCTGTGGAGCCTCCATGTCCTCGTCTGGAAAATGAGACCAGTATCACTCCCTTCACTGCACTGCTGTGAGGATTAGGCTTATGTGCCAGATATATTCTCAGGCCTCGTCATATACTAGGTTCCTGCCATCCTGGTTTGTCTCTGAGCAAACCAGGTCATTTGCCCACCCGAGTAGGAAAATGCCATGTCCCAAGAGGGAGCGCGTCACTTCTTTGGCGACGACAACTGGCAGCTCAGAAAATAAAGAGCAGCTTCACAAGGCCTCTCACTGATGTAGACATGAAAGCCTAGAGCACTCCCTGAGCGCTGGTGCTTGCTTTGTGTGGACACGCATTGACAGCCTCAGCAACGGGAAGATCACAGGCTCATCAAGCCCATGTTGCCTGGTGTGCGATCCTACCCACTTGCCACTTTTCATTTCAGGGTCCGTCTCCACTGGACCTCCCTGTAGGCACGCATACTCCCCTTCCTTCCGCACTCCTGTCAAGGGGCATCATTCCCTCTTAGGTCTCAGGAGCTGAAAGAGCTCTCAGCCAAACCATTGTAGCTGCCGAACCAAGTGGATTTTCGAGGGATAAGCAGATATCCCCAGATTGGAGCTAGCTACCAGTGCAAGGGACCAAGAGCAGGGATTTGACTAGACTGTAAGATGCCTCAGGGCCACACAACGGTCTGTCCTATTTTTCACTACTATATCTTCAGCACCTGGGACAGTACCCAGCATGTCCCAGATTCCCTGTATACAAGGGTGGAGTGAATGACCCATCACCTAATCCCGTGATCTGGCATTTCTCACAACCTGTCTCCTATTCAACACTACAAATTACTACACAGTGTCTCTTATGGTCGATGCACCATGCTCATTGCTGTGGGGGATGGAGGGATGAAGGACACAATGTTCCTGACACTTTCGGTGCAACCAGAGAGATACACATTTATACGACTACCTTCAGTGAAAGCTGGACTCGCTCTGACTTACACCAGGTTGTAAGTCATTTCACCTATTGTCTCATGGGAATCTCACAGTAACCCAGCAAGGTTGTCACGTGACAGAAATGAGTGATTCCCTAACAGGGATGAAGTAGAGGATTACTCTCCATGAAAATTTTTATAAGAGGTACTATTTGAAGTGGCTTATTTTTAGTAGGTGAAGAAGGCAACAACCTTTTCAGGCTACAGATGCGGCACGAGAAGACACAGTTAGGTTGAAATTGCCTGTCACATTCCAGGCCTGGGGCGGGGGGCGGGGGTGGGGCTGGGGTCTGCAGAGGTTAGAGCTTCAGGTACATGGAGAAGGAGATGGAGACCCAGGCTGGGGTAAGACAGTGATGATTTTAACTACTAGGTGTGTAAATTTCTATTGCTGATGTAACGGATTACTACAAATAAAGTGGCTTGAAACAACACAAATGTATTATCTTACAGCTTTGGAGATCAGAAGTCCAAAATGGGTTTCAAAGGCTAAAATCAAGGTGTCGGCAGGGCTGTATTCCTACATTCCTCCTGGAGGCTCTAGGGGAGGATCCGTTTCTTGCCTTTTCAAGCTTCTAGAGGCTGCGTGCATTCCTTGGTTCCTGGTCCCCCTCCATCTTCAAAGCCAGCAATGATTGGTTGAGTCTCACACTGCATCATTCTGACTCTTCTTCCTCTCTTTTTCCCATTTAAGGATCCTTCTGATAACACTGGACCCAGCCAGGTAACCCAGGATAATCATCACTTTATCTTACACGCAACTGATTACAACTTTATTTCCATCTACTATCTTATCTCCCCTTTTCTATGCAATCTAACATATTCACAGGTTCCAGGAATCAGGACAGGGACATCTTTTGGGAGGACACTATTCTGCCTAGCACATCAGGTTAAAGAGTTTCAACTCTACTCAGTAAACAGCATAGAAACGTCTGCTGTGCTTGAGCAGGTGGCACCTGCATTTTGGAAACAAAACTGTCGGGTATGAAGGGTGGATCAGTGAAGATGAAAAACAGGGAGTCTGGTGAGAAGGATACTACAACGGTCCCAATATAAGAGATAAGAGATCTGAACTAAGATAATGGCCATAGAGAAGGAAAGAAAGAAGGGGGGGTGGTGGGAGCCCTACGAAAACTGTTGCTAAAATTTGCAAATAGTGTATAACAGAAAAGCATGGAGTCAAAGAGGCCTCTGAGGTTTCCAAGGAAGTTAACGTACTTCATTTTAATTCGAAGGCTTGGGCTTGAAATCCAGCTCCAACACTCGCAGGAGGACCATCTCATATGTTCCCACAGTCTAACCCTCATTTCATGCCCCAGCTTGGTGGAATGGGTGTTCAAGTTATTTCCCTGCGTCTATGCATCCTCCCATTGTTGGAAACATGCTCGTGGCCAAATTGCTCCTTCTGCCCCATCCTGTTCTCGCCCATTTGCCTAGGGAACTGAAGGGTCTGTGTGTTACTTCCTGCCCAACTGCCTGAACTTCTGAGAATCTTCTTCGCTCAATTAACATTTCCTGGCCTCATTCACATTTCCGGTTACCTCTTGAGCCCCTTTAGCACACTGCTTGCTTGGATCTCACCTGTGGGCTGCCCAGAGAATTTGACCATGGCAGACGCATCCCAATACCAAACAGATGAAGGGCCATCCCGTTCATGAGGTGGGAAGTGGGGAGGGGGTGTCAATTTTAGTCTCAGGCTCAAGCTCATGGACAAGCACTTGATCAAAACCCAGAGTTCTGGGGCTTCCCTGGTGGCGCAGTGGTTGAGAGTCCGCCTGCCGATGCAGGGGACACGGGTTCGTGCCCCGGTCCGGGAAGATCCCACATGCCGCAGAGCGGCTGGGCCCGTGAGCCATGGCCGCTGAGCCTGCGTGTCCGGAGCCTGTGCTCCGTAACGGGAGAGGCCACAACAGTGAGAGGCCCGCGTACCGCAAAAAAAACAAAAACAACCCAGAGTTCTGAATCATAGAGTAAAAGGATCATCTACTCAAGCAAGAGAGTACTCATAAATGCCAGACATTAGAGGTAGAAAATATTTAGGGTATGTTCAGGGCCATGCCAGACCCAGAGAAGAACTGCTCCCCTCTGGTCTTTTGCAGTTGCTAGCATTACTCTAGCAGCCAAACCGCTAGAAAGTTATCTGGACTTTGCCTGAAATAACATAAGCCTGGACTTTGTCTCCACGTAACTCCTTGGAGAGGAGAAGCTCCAGTGGCTGATGGTGGATGATTTAAGAGCCCTCTCTCGTGTAGCCTAGGACATCATAACAAAGAACACATCATTTATTTGTATTGATTCACTAGCACACATTTGATCATATCTACTTGTCCTTCCTTTGGCTGAGAATCCATGGCCATGGTCCCGAGAAATTTATCTCTCACAAAATATCTCCGTAAAAAATAAGTTCCTCATGTATCTCAGCTTCAGTAAAAGAGTCAGGTCAGGGAGACTTGCCAAGGAAAAGGGGAAAGGGAGCCTGCAGCCTCCTCGTGTGTTGACCCTGGTCTAAGCAATCTCCCTACCACAGACAAGGTGTGTGCTTGGACATTAAAGCTTCAGTTCTGGGACAGGGACTGTCAGATACAGAAACAGAAATTAGGGACAGATCAGATTCTTGTGCTAGAGGAATAAGGAGCACAGAGAAGCTGGTTGGATTCTGAGACAAGGAGTACAAAATAAGGAGCAGAAACACGGCATAAAAGTGCCCAGGTGTTCAGCACTGCTTTCCCTCAACCTTGAACGAAGGTTATCCGTCCAAATAATCTTGTACTGAGCATCTACTATGTATCTGGTTCTGCTGGAGAAGCTGGAAAAGGTTGCACATGGTTTTGTTTCTCCAGGGACTCTCAATCTAATGGAAGGAGGGAAAGGCAGGTAAGCAAGTATTTTATTTAACGTGATTTCTAGTGTACTTACTGCACTAACTCAAAAATTTTGTGACTCGTAATTCCATGGTGTAGTAGCTCCTCTCACTCCAGAATAAAGCAGAAAATCAAACCATGGGAAAAAATAAAGAGAAATGGCTTTCCATTTTAACAAGGCTGATCAACTTGGGTGAGCACAAGGAACTTTAAACTTGATGTTGAATGTGTTGAATGGATGCCTAGAAGGAAGCCATTTGCTTTAAATTGCTGTATCCCATTGTAGGATTTCTTCCTTAGCCTATTTAGTTGTCCTCAGCATTAATGAGATTGACTAGATAGCCCCAAAGAACACAAATCCTCCCCTCTGTCCCCAACAACATGCATGTGTCCTTTTCTCCCTGCCAGCATCCACCGACCCACCCTTCAAGCACCAGCTCAAGCCCCATCCCCAGCAGAGAGTCATCGCTCCTTACCCCAGTCCAAATTCATCTCTCCAATTATGGCCAACTTATTTCCCAGTATCTCCCATCCCACATGCTTATCTTCCAGTTTGACCTTGACACTCTTCCTATTGAGTGGTAGACGGAGTTCATGTCCCTCCCTTTGAAAGCAGGCATATCTTTGTTACTATATTGACCAACAGTGCATAGAGGAAGTAGTGCCAAGTGACCTCCATGGTTAGCTGTGCACTCTTAGGGTGGTTGCTCTCAAGGTGCCAGTGCCATGCGTGAAGATGCCCAAACCGGACCACAGTAGGGAAGACCGCATGCATGGGCCACAGTGTTTCAGCTCACAGCCCAACTGAGGACCCACTGAAGCGTGAGCATCAGTCACCAGCTACGAGGGAAGACAGCTTCAGATGCCTTGCAGCCCCAGCTGTTGAGTCAGCCTCAGCTCTGAATCTTTCCAGCTGAGGTTTCAGACACGGTATACATAGTGCCCAGCCAAAATCCTCAACACACAGAATCGTGAACATAATACAATGTTTTCCTTTTGCACTGCTAAATTTTGGGGTGGTTTGTTATGCAGAAAAAGTACCCAGGACACCACTCATAGAGCACGTGCAGCATTTAAGGCTTATAGCCTTGATGCATGTGGAATTATTTTTCTAATGACTTAATTTATGTAGAGCTAATTTCCATAGATAGATGATTGTAAACTCCTTGAGAGAAGAGATTAAGAACCTATCAGACATCTTCCTACAGGTAGACTAAATACCACCTGCCCTAAAGAGTGTTTATCAAGAAACCACTCAGACCTGCCCCCTCCTTTTGGAACGCCACATCTCAAAGGCACGATCATCCATTCGGCTGTCCAAACCAACCTACTATATATCCTGCTATATTCCTCCCCACACCACACGCAAACCCACCCTGTTACTCTGCCCCTAATGTCCGTATCTCACCCTTCCGTGCGTGGCTACCACTCCTTCCCACGTTCAAATTCTCATCCTTTCTCATGAGCTCTATTGCGTCTACCTCCTTACTGGTCTCCCTGCCTCTAGTCGCACAAGTCCATCTTCCATAAGGGGCCAGGTTGCCTTCCTCACACGCAAATATGATCATGTAATTCCTCCAAATCCTCAGTGACTCCCTATTATTGCCTACAGGGTAGAATGTGAAGTGAGTGGCAAAGCACAAGGGCTTTCAACCTGGCCCCAGACTAAGTCTCTAGGTCTCTATCCTCATTTCCTGTCACTAGCTCTTCACTTTGGGTTCTACTTTCTGTATTATTCATATGAACCACAGAACCGAGAAAATGATTTCAGTGACTTTTTTCAATTCTCTCCCCAAATGATAGATACATAACCAGGGCATTCTGGCTTAATTTCTCTCTCTCCCTCTTTCTCTCAGTCCTCTTTCAGAACCCTGTCTAGGGTCTAGACCTGTGCTTTCCAATTACCACTACAGCCATTAGCGATGCAGGATTACTTGAATTTAAAAAATTAAGTACAATTAGTATTAATAGTTCAGTTCTTCAGTCATGCTAGCCACATTTCAAGCACTCAACAGTCACAGGTGGCCAGTGGCTACCATACTGCAAAGAGGAGATTATAGAACACCTCCATCATTGCACAAAGTTCTAGTAAACACTGCTGGTCTAGAGGTTCTCAGCTAAGAGTTGTTCTTCAAACATACTCTGTTCTCACTTGTCCCCTGCTTTTTCCTCACCCAGATTACTGGTATGGTGGAGAGCTAGATTCTCCATGCTTCCCAGAATCCATGCCCTCTCCCCCTGGGAACAATGTCCCTTTGGGGAAGCAGTTCTCCCCATAATGAGCCATGTGCTTCAGGTGGCATGGACCATGCATTGACCCATCCTCTTAGTTTAAGGAGTAGGCGCTATTTGGCCTAAGCCAATCATCCATCCCACCCCTATGGCACAGTGATTGGTTACGGGAAAAAAACATGTTACCTAACTGGAGCCAAAGAAATCCAACATGAGTCTTTCTAAGGCTTCTGGGAAAGAGGACCTCTTCCTCCCTCAGGAAACATCATAACAAACCCAGTTCTTTTAATAATACAGAATAAAGAGATGAGTTATAGAATGGCTACAGCCATTTTGCTCTCTTGAAGGGAGCTCCTGAAGCTGCTGAAGGAAGACAAAGTGGAACCAAGGATGCAGCCAACATTGCACAAGCCAGTAGAAATACTAAGGGAACCTAAGTCCTTGATAATATCATTTGAGCTGCTGGATCAAGCCTGATCTGATGAAGCTATTAACCTTTTACGTTAGATCAGCCAATAAATCTTTTGTTTCAGCCCATACATGTGCTTAACTGTTAAACTTGAAATACTACTCCCATCTTGTAAGCCTCAAATCAAACTTATCTCCTCCATAAGGCCTACCAAGGCTCTTCCAGACAGACTCTGTTACTCCTTCTTTTATATGTCCCTCCATGCATCCTAACATTACATCAATGTTTTACTGAATTGTAATACTGATATCTTCTTTCTACACCATGAAATATTTGAAAGCAAGTCTTGAGCCTCTTGATCTGTGTTATAAATAAACTAACTAAAATAACTAGCTAACTAAACCCTAACATAACCCTATCTGATACATAATAGATGCTGAAAATATCTGTTAATAAGTAAATATTTATAGGATAGACAGAAGTGTATTGATAAATTTCAGTTAATAACAATGGTAGTAGGAACAGAACTCAACATTCACATCCATGAACACCTTTAATCCTCACAACCATCCCGTGACACGTAACTCCCATTACTGTCATTTCTTACAGGGATGAACCAGAGTCTTACAAAGATTAAATAACTAAGCAAAGTCCCACAACACATAAATGGCAGCGCCTGGTATGTTCTTTCCTCTGAAAAATCTGGCTACTCCCTTCCAGAGTTTTATATTCCGCCTCCTTCCTGATTAAGGGTGTCAATTAACTCAGCAGTAACAGCACCACTGAAGTTCCCATGGCAGCTTGGCATGTACTAGAACCTCTGCTGGAATCTCCTCAAGGCTAAGTTAAAAGTAAACCCGACAAAATCCTCAAGAGAGAACCACAGAGTCAACCTCAAGCCACTCTTTATTCCAAGCTCAGAGGTCAAGGAAGACACAGGAACCTGCAGGTCTGGTTCCATAGCTGTTCAAGCAAGCTCAGCTCTTTGGGAGTGAGGACCGGACACTCCTTCCACAGACCCTGTCCGCCTCCCCGCTGTCCCGAAACCCGGGTCCACACCCACGCTTTGCATCACACCCCACCCTCAGTTTCTTATTCCAGGCCACCTACCTGGCAGGGCTCAGGCTCTGGTTTTCCTTCTAAATTTGGAACTTTGACTCAAGAGAGTAGGTTCCGTGTGGGTAGGGGGTGAACTGGGGAAAGGGAAGGGACACGCCTGCTATCACTGTCCGGGACACTGAAGGGTCCAAGTGGAGAGTATGTGTCTCCACTCCAAGGAGAGGTTAACACAGAATCATAGCAGAGGGTCATCCAACCAGCTGGCACGTGTCCAATGTCCAAAATGTGTCATGTGCTTCTCAGGCATTGTAGGTATATGGGGGAGGGAGTCCACTGAGACAGGTGAGTGAGTAGGCGGCTGGGAGCGGGAGAATGCATGGGGGTGGGTCAGAGAGACAGAGAGATGCAGATGTGTGTGTGTGTGTGTGTGTGTGTGTGTGAGCGCCTGTGTACAACATATAACACGGAAGGACCTCTCTAAATGTGGCGCACGGACCACGTGAATCGGACTTACCTGAAGAACTTGGAGAAACACAGATTCTGGACCCCACTCTTTATACACTGAGAACTCTGGGAGCTGGGACTGGCCATCTGCATTTTACAGGCCATGCCCACGGCCAAGGCCGCACTGGGCTGAGTCTTTCAGAAATAACAAACCTCCTCCAGGCTTGGGAGCAAAGGACATACACTGCCCCCGAAGACAGGGAGCTGGGTCCACAAAGGTGGGTGCAGAAGTGCTCGCCAGAATCTGAGCAACGTGAAATCTTGGTTCCTGGGCTGAAAGCTCGGCTGCTCTGCAGCTCTGACAGCTGGGTGCCCTCTAGGGTTGACCTAGAGGTGGCCTTCCCTGGGCAACTGTCTGGGAGCTGTAGGCTGTTACATGGGCTCTGTTCCCACACAGACCTGAATTATCTGCGGGAGCCTCCAGAGGAGGCCAGAGGGCACAACTGCCTCTGGGGAAATTGGATTTGTTTCTCGAACTCCAGTAACTCAAGACAATCAAGAACTACGTGAGCAGTCCTTCCAGAAGATACTGGGGGTCGGGGCCATGGGAGATACCAGAGTAGGGCCAAGGTGATGGGCGCTACACCGCCTCTTGTAATGACTCGCAATGTTTATTCCCAGCCAACCCAGAACAAGGAGGATGAACCTCCCACCTTAACGGCCTTTATGCATCTGAGATCTATGGTTCAGCCAGGAGCCTCCCTTTTTACATATGAGCCTCACTCAAATTCTCCAGTAGTTTCTAATTAATGCAGCTCTGAGCAGCATTAATAAGGCCCCACCCAAGGGTGGGACAGATGTGTCACACTAGATACCCAGTATGGTGGGATACAGCCACGGGAGGCCTACAAGCCACCGCTGACCATACATTCCTGTGCTGCAGTGTGGACCCTCCCGAGTAGAGCTCACCTCCACCAGGCAGCCAATGCCTGCACAGGCCCCCCTGGATGCTGAGGAGGATGGAGCTCTCCGGATTAAGTCCTAGGCTCTCCCACAGCCAGTCTGGAGGAGGTAAGCCCGTCAGCACGACAAAGCTGTACCCCAGCTCCTAAATCGGGGACTGGCATGAAAGAGGCATTCAACAAACAGGTGTTGGCTGAATGAAGGCAGGAGCAAAGTCACAGGTGGTTAGTGAGCTCCTGGGATAGATTCTATTTAACAGAGAACAAATTATCCCAGAGACTAAATGTACAGTAGTCAAAGCCTAAATCACAGAAAGCAAATAGTCCTGGGTTCCAATCCCAGCACCACCACTTCCTGCATGTCCTTGGGCACATTATTTAGTCCCCAGAGCCTCCTTTTCTGCCTCTGCACAAAGGCATGCGGACCCCATAGGGCTGCCATGTGGAACAAAGCAGAAAACTCTCAACCCAGAACCCAGCATCTACCATATAGAAAGAAGTTGGGCAGTGTTAGCTGGCATTAGAATTAACTCCAGAAAGCCCCAGTTCTCTAAAAAGGCAGAGGAGAGAAGCTATTCCAGAGAAACCCTCCAAGTTCAGTGCTGTTCTCCCTGTCATCCAGCGGAAGAAGCTCAGGCTCAGATAGGCTAAGAAACCTCCCCAGCTCACCCAGCGCAGAGCCAAGATGCAAGTCCACGCAGGACCTCAAGGCCATTGCTCTCTCCTCAACTCAGCGTGGTGTTTAAAAATCTCTGGTAGGCCTGGAAGGTGGCCTGAGCAGAAGCCAGGTCCTGCCTGGCCCCATGGGCACAGCTGAGAACCCACTAAGCTCACAAACTCCCTGCACTTGAGTGGACCTGGGGTCGCTGTCATTTGTGTACTGTGAAAACATGCTGTCAGGGAAAGAGCAAATGCAAGAACAAGAAAAACTACTAGCAAAGTAATGAAGCTTGGTTGTTCTTCCTTATATTGCAAAGGATAACCACTGTTGGTCCAAGACCAGAAGCCGTGCTTACAGGCACCAGAGAGAAATAGAGATGCCTGAAAGCAAACAACAGGTGGTGTATAAGGGAAGAACATCAAGTGCCCAGCAGACCATTTTCAGCAGAATTCGAGAAATGCACATTAACTCGTTTCTGAAATGCTGGGATACCATTTGAATTAGTGAAAATTAATTTTGAAGTTATGAAGTGTAAGAATATTCTAAAGAAATGGATATCCTCATATCCTCCTGGGAATACTGTATGCTGGCCCAGGCCTGCCAGAGAGCATTCTTGCCAAATGACGAAGCTATTTATGCCCATAAACCTGCTAATTCCACTTTGGGTAATATACTCTTATATCTCAAGGAACTCATTCAAAAAGAAAAAAGCTACTTGTATGGAAATGTTCATAACACTCACTGCTCTCCGTCACAGGAAAACAAAAAACAAAAAACAATCAACCTAAATACCCAATAGCACAGACATGTGCAAGCAATAAGTAGCATATTCTATGATGGATTCCACATTGTTACTACAAATTAAAACCTGAGGACTTTCCTGGTGGCACAGTGGTTGGGAATCCACCTGCCAATGCAGGGGACACGGGTTCGAGCCCTGGTCCAGGAAGATCTCACATGCCTCAGAGCAACGAAGCCCGTGCGTCACAACTACTGAGCCTGCGCTCTAGAGCCCACGGGCCACAACTACTGAGCCCGCGTGCCACAACTACTGAAGCCGGCGCACCTACAACCTGTGCTCCGCAACAGGAGAAGCCACCACAATGAGAAGCCCACGCACCGCAATGAAGAGCAGCCCCCGCTCGACACAACTAGAGAAAGTCCGCACGCAGCAACAAAGACCCAATGCAGCCAAAAATAAGTAAATTAATTAATTTAAAAAAAAACTGAAACTACATGGTCTATTTTAATACAGGCAGAAAATGTAGCAACATACTTAAGTTATAAATTAGACCAAAAAGTGTGTTCGTGATTATAGCTATATGTAAATATGTATATCCACTGATAAGCTGGTGTTTGGTATTAATGACATTATATCCTATGAAGGTATATGCATAATGAAAAATTATTTTTGTTTTATGTATTGACTTAGCCTGAGACCTACCTAAAAAAATGTGTGTCTAATACGTAATTGTGGAAATGCCAACATATTCTCCTTTATATATGGCCAGACAATCAGACAATCAGACAGAATAACATTTTTAAACAGATAATTAGGGTCAAGATGAATCTACTTTGAATCTCAATTTCAAGTCTTTATTTATTTATAGGTAAGTGTGTCCAAGAATGTTATGCCCCAGGATCCCCAGTGACCGACTTCCCAGTTGTTCTTTGCTACTATGGTTAGCTATTATTAATCCCTATGGCTTAGCTGACATACTAGCAATAATCAGGTACACATATCCTTCTTCTATGAGTACTGTTTGTCTGTCCTGCCTCCTCTTTCAGACTGCAAGCTTTTTGTGAATAAGGACTGTGTCTTCCCTCTTCTTCCAAGTGTACCCACAGAGAGTATCTTATAAGTTCTCATTCACGGACTGGAGCTCAATTAGGATTTGATGATGAAGAGAAAGAGAAAAGGAAGAATCATAATTATCAACTGTATTTACAAGCTATAATGATGCTGGGAGACTTAAAACTGGGAGCTAAGTACAAATAATCAACTTGCTGTGCTTTATTCTGGCACATCTTGAAGCAAATAAAATGTTCTCCATATCCATTAATGAATAAGTAGCATCTAGTACATGCCCTAGTGATAGATAAATTAGACCCGATCCTGCCCTCCTCCAGAGTGTTTCACATTTAGTGAGTTACATACGTGAACACACAACAGTAATCTAAAGAGAGTGTCTTTGATGGAGGCTATTTAGCAGGAGATGCTGTCAGTGAACAGAGGAGGACAGTCAGGTCAGGCTTCCAGGAGGAGGAGTAATACCTGTGCTGAGTCTTAGAGGATGAGTAAGGAGAGGAAGATATGGAGAGAGGGGTTGGCAGAGGAATAGGACGAGGGCAGAATTCCAGGCAAAGGGAAGAATACCTGCAAAGGCAGAGGCATGATGATCAAGAACAAACAGATCTCAAACACAGGGTTTGAGTTAGAGGCAGCTGAGGCTGGGTCATCACAAAAGCCTAGTTTTTGAGGAGGGTCTCATTCAGTTGTTTTGGGTAGTGTATATCCTTAGAATGGGAAAGGAGGGCAGGAAGATGAGAGGGAAGGAATACAGCAAGGGCAAGTGACCCATCTCACTGCAGCTAGGGAGAGAGGTGACTTTCCGAATACCATCTCCGACATAAAAGGAAAGCAGAATCCACTTCCGCAAGACACCACAAAACTCAAAACACCACCACTCCCACTGCAGTGAGGAACCAGCAACTTGGAAGCTATTCAGACAAGAGAGATTCTAGTAGAGTGTTACATGATTAAGATGGCAGAGAACACATACCAATTTCTACCTGGTAAAGTTGCAAAGTTACTCTGGAATAGAGTGGAAAAAAAACATCTTGAGTTTTCCTAAACTACTTATAGAAACCAAGAAAGAAAAAAAATTGACTCCCCCAAATGTACCTTACCAGTGAGACAACTGTTTTCCTGCCAGAAGAAACAGCTTTTAGAATTTCCAAAATGTTCATGACAATGATAGAAGAAAAATACCTTCTCAACAAACCCATCAAAATGCTGTTGTCCTGGTAACTAATTTTGCTTCAGAGATGAATTATTCATCTTTAATGAAATTTCTCCCAACCCAGAGCATCTTCAGTGGAATATTCTCATTTACGGCCATCAGCTCCACCCATGGAGAGAGACCAACGGGTACAGAAAGGACCAATGTACCCAACCCCGAAGAGAGGAAAGCCTCCCTACTCCTGGGATGTGTGGTGTGCTCACACCCAATTTACCCTGGAAATGAGCTGATAAGGCCACAGAAATGGGATGCCTCAGGTTCAATCATTTGATAAATATTAATGAAGCCTCTTCTATGTTCCAGCCACTAAGCCAGGTGTGTACAATAAGAATATGTACATATATATTATATGTACAATATATACACATATGATATATAGCATATGTATATACAATATATATACATATATATTAGTACGTAAAATACGCTGTCCCTGTCAAAGAAATGAATATATAACTACAAATTGTAAAGATGTTCTCTGAATCAGAGAATAGTAAAGAGGATATCTTTCACACTGAGGGGTCAGAAATGTTCTTTCTAAATGGTGAATGAATCATGAGAAGTATCTGGCCATCTGAAGAAGAAAAGAAGGAAAATCACCGCACTCACAGGGAACAGTGGTGAAGACCCTGAGGCTGAAAATACCTTGGAATAGGAACCCAAAAGAAAGTCAGTGAGGCTGGAGGGTGGCAGATAAATGTGAGATGGAGTTGGGAAGGTGGTGAAGCAGGCAGGGGCCTTGTAGGACCCAGAAAAAGAAAACTCTCATAAGGATGATTTTGGAGCTAAACACCAAGGATTGGTGTCTTGGAGTTAGAGGTGGAGAAAACCATGTTCTATAGAAAAGAAAGAGACGGGCTCTTCTTTCTGTAGATACATACACACATACATAAAATTCAGATACCCACCACCCACCTATTACACCCTCATCAACAAGGAAATGGAGGCGGAACTGGCCCACACTTCCTCCAAATACTACTCTGCTTATCAGAGGCTCTGCCTGCTCCCCTTTTCCAGCTGATTCCTGGGGAGCACTGCAGCGTTGCCCGGCTACCCCCTCACCCAGCCCCTGCCACAGACCACCCACTGGCCTGAGCTTCAGCTGGACCATCAAAGAGAGAAACCTGGTTCCAACCAGAACAGACTTTGTTGGAGGCTGGGTCTCTCGGGTCCCTATCTTTCCCATCCCACTGTACTAGTACCACCTCATCACTCACTGGAGTATTTCAACATTGGATGTTGTTATTATTTAAGAAAACAAAGCTTTTATTTTTGGAATTGCAAGCTGGGAGTGGAGACAGAAAGTAGAAAGGAAATAATATTTGAGTCAGTGAGGTTTTGTTTATTTGCTATTTTAACTGAAATAATATAACAAATCTAGGTCAGAGCTTTTTCTACTATTTTGACTGAATCAGTAAAAGAACTGCTAGAGCAAATAAAATCCTGGAATAACTATGGATGGGCCTAACTAGTCGGGAACTGAGCACTGGGCTATCTGCACTGTCTCCTTTCTTTAACAGGTAAATGCTATCTCTGGAAGCAGGACAACTCTCTAAGAGAAACGGAGTCTCCATCTACCCCTCACCCAACCCTTCAAGGTGTCACTGCCAGATTAATCCTTCCTGATGCACACCTCTTGGTGGGCAACTCCCTTGTTCTCAAGGTATCAATGGCTCCTCTACCAACCAACTAAGGTCCAGAGCCCTTAGTTTAGAACACAAGGCCCTCTGATATCCAGCTCCGCATCACCTCCCTGCACCGCTCCCATAATGAACCTCTGGTCTCCCACCTGACTCCCTACATCCAAGGCTCTTCCCAGGAGATGCTGCACTTCGGTCACGCCAGGTCTCCCTCCTCCCCGTTCCATAAGGCTCAGCCTAACTCGCAGTCCCTCTCCAGGGATCCAGTGACTAGGACAGCAAGCACAGATCTGGGTGGATGCTGTCACTCCGCTTTTGAGCTGGGTGACCTCGGGCCAGTTACTGAACCCCCGTAAGCCTCAGTTTCTTCCTCTGTAGACCAAGCACGAGGCCCCTGCCTTTCCAGGCACTTGTAAGGAGTAAATGAGGCAAAGCACTATTTTTCCTTCATGCCTTATAGCAAAATCTCTCTCTTCTCAGAAACCAACCTCAACTCCCCCAGGCAGACTCTTTCTTCTTACACACGCATCTGTTACTACAATTATCATGTTGGTAGTAACTGCAGGTCTGACTCCCGTGCTGCTGGGGTCTCTCTGAGAACAGGCATTCTGGCTCTTCATCTTTGTATTCCCAGGAAATGAACAAATGAATGAATGTGTAAATCACCTGGCCCAGTTCCTAGGGCACAAAATATACCAATGCACAGTTTCCCCTCCTATATAGTATCTTAATATGTTGTCTTGTGTTGTAATTATTGTGTGCATGTCTTATCTTTTTCACTGGATTTTAAGTTCACTTGGAGCTACGGGCATGCCTTAGTCACTTTTAAATTTATTTTTTAAGACGCAGACCTACTAGAGAATGGACTTGAGGACACGGGGAGGGGGAAGGGTAAGCTGGGACAAAGTGAGAGAGTGGCATGGACATATATACACTACCAAATGTAAAACTGATAGCTAGTGGGAAGCAGCTGCATAGCACAGGATCAGCTCGGTGCTTTGTGACCACCTAGAGGGGTGAGACAGGGAGGGTGGGAGGGAGGGAGATGCAAGAGGGAAGAGATATGGGGATATATGTATATGTATAGCTGATTCACTTTGTTATAAAGCAGAAACTAACACACCATTGTAAAGCAATTATACTCCAATAAAGATGTTAAAAAAAAACAAAAAAATAAAACAAATAAATAAATTTACATACAGGATAATTAACTTATTTTGGTATACAGTTCTATGAGTTTTGACAAATGCATAAAGTTGTGTAAGTACCTTAGACATTTTTATTCCCCCTGGGTACTTTATCTCTCTATAAATGTTTACTGAATAAATGAATGAATCACTGAATGATGGAAACAATGAACAAATGCTTGCTGGGAAAGTTTCCACAATAGCCACCCAGATAGGTTTTGAGTCAAAGAAAATTCAAAGAATGAGATTATAACTGCTGTAGCATTTTTCTGCAAAGCAATTTCTCAGTATCTACTGGAAAACTTTAAAAAACTGCTTATACCCTCCAGCTCAGTATTTCCACTTCCAAGACTATATCCAGAGTAAATAATCATATGCCCACAGTGATTTTCGCACCAGGAAGGACATAACAGCACTATTTATAGTAGCAAACCCTCCGAAACAACATATATACCCCACAATAGAGAAATGGTTAATTAAATGGTGATACTTCCATATGATAAGATAAAATCATATCTCCACATCCTTATTTTATAATACTGAATACAACACGTCATTGTATAGTGTCAAGTGTAAAATATAATCTATAAAACAGTATACATAATACTAACAAATGTTTTGAAAATATGTATGTATATATGTATATTCTGTACAATGACAATGTTAAATTAAAATTTTTATACTAAGTATTAACCTAATTTTACAAAATTAATGTACATGTTGATATAATCATCCGTGTGTGATAGGCGATTTTTATTTCCTCCATGTTTTCAGACTTTCAAATTTCTTATGATAGATACTCCTATTTCTTTTGTAATCAGAAGATAGTTATAAAAATAGAGATGAAAGTCTTTTATTTCTGCTTTAGAAAACTCAAACCTTTATTTCATCTCTCGATGATTCAGTGGTGGCTAAATTTTAACATTCAAGATGTGGCATATGGCTCTGCTTATAGGAGAACATGCTTTCTGTCTGAAGCGTGTTCAGAAATAGCCCATCCCACTGGTGGGTGACACATTTCCTGCACACCTACAGGAAGCAGCCCCTGTCCCAGAGGCTGAGGCTTCAACAGTGGTTACATCAGGAGGACGTCAGATAAAGGACACCGGGGAGACTCTGGGACTCACAGAGTAACTTCGCCTTCACCACTAACAGGACCACCACTTTCCTCAACCTCAAGTGCTTTATTCACTTCTGTATCCCAGCAGCCAGCAGACTAGCAGCCCCGCAACAGATAACCGGATAACCCTTATTACATCAGGATGGGCAAGACATGAGCGAGAGCTGGAAGGTGGAGGAGTGAGGATGTGCTCTGAAACTGTAAAGGAGCCCTGCTTTCTTGGAGAACACACATGTGGCCAACTGCCTGCAGCAATGGCCCCAACTGTCACACCTCCCTGTGCCCAGGTTCCTTTCCAGTCGTAACTTGTAGCTTCTCCCATCAAGAGTCAGGGTCTGCTGCTCCAGCCTCTGCATCTGGGGTGGCTTGTGACTTGTCTTGTCCAACAAGAACATGGCAGAAGAAAGGCACTCCAGCCCTGGGCCCAGGCCTCCAGAGGCATCGCATGTTTCTTCTTGCTCCTCTAGAACGTTGGCTAACCCCCATGAAAACACCCTGGGTTACCTGTCGCAGCATGAGACTCGCGGCCAGCCACCTGCCCAGGAGCAGAGCCACCCAGCTGACACAGGCATGACAGCAGATGCATGAGGAAGCCCGGCCAAGACCAGAACAGCTGACCAGCCCAACCTGCCAACTCACAGAATCCTAAACCAATTAAATGTTCTCTTAAGCCACTAAGTGCTGGTAGATGAACGACAAATGGACTTTCATTTCAGCTTTTAAATCTCTATTTGTATATCTTAAAGATATTAAAAACTCAGCACAGTTAAAACTCAACTCAGACACTCTCTCTCCCAGAACCTCTAGGAGTCTGTGATTGTCATGACTATCCTTCCCATTACATGTGACAAAAATCTAGACCTCATCCTCAAATCCTTCCTTGCCCTCCCCACATTTTTCTATATCCAATGCACCATTAAGCTCTGTTGATTTTGCCACCTAAATACTTCTCAAATCCATTTATTTCTCTCAGTCTTTATCACAAACACTTTTCCAAGTTACCATCAATCCATTTCTGCTGTATGACCTTTGACAAGTCACTTTACTTCTCTGAGCCTCTGTTTCCTTGACTGTAAAATGAAGATAATGCTAGTACCTGCTTCAGAGTTGCTGTGTAGATTAAATGAGATAATGTATCTAGATGCTTAATAGAAGATCTGGCATAAAGTAAGTGTTCAGTAAATGTTTATTTTCTTTAATAATACACCACGTGGTGCCCTTTTATGCTGGGCCTCAGTCTTTTCATCTACTGAGTGTTCCCACCATTTTGCTTATGTGAGGGCAACAGCAAACCATCTT
Source organism: Phocoena phocoena (assembly GCF_963924675.1). Classification (NCBI taxonomy): domain Eukaryota; kingdom Metazoa; phylum Chordata; class Mammalia; order Artiodactyla; family Phocoenidae; genus Phocoena; species Phocoena phocoena. The sequence continues at coordinate 24,062,415 of NC_089234.1, forward strand.
CACCCATGCCTAATTCTCTCTCTTGCCTCCAGGCCTTACAAATGCTTTTTCCTCCAACTGGAATGTTCTATCCCACCATCTATTACAGGTGAACTCCTATTCATCCTTCAAAATCCCAGTTCATACATAGATCACAGCAAGATCTTTTTTGACCCACCTTCTACAGTAATAGAAAGAAAAACAAAACTAAACAAATGGGACCTAATGAAACTTAAAAGTTTTTGCACAGCAAAGGAAACCATAAACAAGATGAAAAGACAACCCTCGGAATGGGAGAAAAATGTTTGCAAATGAATCAATGGACAAAGGATTAATCTCCAAAATATACAAACAGCTCATGCAGCTCAATATAAAAGAAAAAAACCAGCCCAATCAAAAAATGGGCAGAAGACCTAAATAGACATTTCTCTGAGAAGACATACAGATGACCAAGAAGGACAATGAAAAGATGCTCAATATCACTAATTATTAGAGAAATGTACATCAAAACTACAATGAGGTATCACATCACACCAGTCAGAATGTCCATCATCAAAAAATCTACAAACGATAAATGCTGGAAAGGGTGTGGAGAAAAGGGAACCTTCTTGCACTGTTCGTGGGAATGTAAATTGATACAGCCACTATGGAGAACAGTATGGAGGTTCCTTAAAAAACTGAAAAGAATTACCATATGACCCAGCAATCCTACTACTGGACATATACCCAGAGAAAACCATAACTCAAAAGGACACATGCACCCCAATGCTCACCGTGGCACTATTTACAATAGCCAGGTCATGGAAGCAACCTAAATGCCCATGGACAGACAAATGGATAAAGAAGATGTGGTACATATATACAATGGAATATTAGTCAGCCATAAAAAGGTACGAAATGGGGCTATTTGTAGAGACATGGATGGACCTAGAGACTGTCATACACAGTGAAGTAAGTCAGAAAGAGAAAAACAAATATCATATATTACCGCATATATGTGGAATCTAGAAAAATGGTACAGATGAACCTGTTTGCAAGGCAGAAATAGAGACACAGATGTAGAGAACAAACGTATGGACACCAAGGGGGGAAAGGAGAGGTGGGATGAATTGGGAGATTGGGATTCACACATATACACGTCTGTGTATAAAACAGATAACTAATGAGAACCTATTGTATAGCACAGGGAGCTCCACTTCACTGTACAGTATAAACTAACACAACACTATAAAACAACTTTACCCCAATAAAAAAAGAAAACCTTATGTGAAATATATGTAAATTACCATTTATCTCATGAGATTCCACACATTTCTTAAGAATAAATTCTTCTGAAATGAAACAAAAACCAAGTCATATTTTACCTCCATACTTTCCAGCTCTCCCTGAGCCTCCTGTACAGGGTTAGTCACTCCCTCCAATCAGTCCCTCTTGTATGCTATCTCTGCATTTGATACATGCTTCTACTGAACCACACATTATCATATCATTATCATTATTCATTTACACCCATCTTTACTTTACTGTTAGCTAGTCGAAGGCAGAGGTCGTATCTTTACATCCTCATCACCTAAAACAGTGCCCAGCACACAGTATGTGCTAAGTAAATGCTTGTTGAATGGATAAATAAATAAATGAACACCCACTCTCACATCCTCCACCACCTCACAAAAGCAGAACATACCCTGAATCGACAGAACCAACTTCTTCTGCCTTGGGTGTCTTAGTTTTTTCAGTGCCAAAGTAACTGGCACCCATGTGGAAAATATTTGCTGTCACTCTCCCACCCAGATTCCAAATTCCAGTTCAAAGCCAAGTGCCTGTCTCCCTGCCAGGGCAGCCCACAGCTTTGCTGAGAATGTTTCCCTCAGCTCTCCTCTGTGCATAACCTTAGCTACATTATGTACTACCATGAACACCGTAATATGTATTTAAATATGCCATAAAGGTCAGACAACTGAGCCATACCCCTTCCTGGGAATCCATTTCACACCCATGGCAGAGTCAGGCCCCCCAGCACTCACTCAAACCCATATTTGAAGGTAAATTATGAAGGTTTTTTTTCTCATGTGAGGATGACCTCATCATGCACCATATTCTATGGAGTAATAGCTATAAATCCTTCTGTTACATCCTGTTACAAGCTGAGAGAGCAGCAAGTGTTGGGAACCACAGAATGATTTTAACTTCTGGGCTGTCACCCTCATATTCAGAAAGTTCAGCTATAAAAATCAACCTCAAGTTTAAGAAGAAAATGAGAGAAGAGGTGGAGAAAGCACATGGAGGACAGATGCTGCTTCCACACCACCAGCAACCAGAGATGCTCCAGATACGTGATTCTTAAACTTCCATCTCCTTCCTCGTCCAGACTAGGCAGCTCTTTGTGTCCTTGCCATGATGACTCCAGTTCCATTCTCTTAAATTTAAAGGCTCAAAGAGCTCTTAGAGAAAAACTATTAAATGACAGATACTTTCTCCACAGAAACATATATTTCACATAAAATTTTCTACTCAGTAGTAAGGCATTCATGGATTCCCTAAAGCCTCTCCATGGACCAAGAAACCCCCAAAAAGAATTTGTTCTACATTATCCCTGAGCTGAGACTGAAAGAATAAACAGTGGTAGGTTGAAGTCTCCAAACACAAAACAGAGTGACACACAACACACATACACACACACATCTCTCTCTCTCTCTCTCTCTTTGTGCAGGAAACTTAGTGAAAAGATTATTAGCGGGAGGTAGTTTCTTAAAAGCAACAGTCCAGAGTGTCTGAAAATGCTGCCTGCGAATGCACATCATAGGAGATTTTCCCAGAGGCGTTCAGAATACAAGAAGAATAAAAGGTGTGGGATATAGGCTCTGTGGAACCTGCCCTAAAAGCTCCCAAGGTATAGGGCATTTTCTAGAGTTTGTCGACATCCAACGTGGAGAGGGAAACCTAAGCTGGTCTCAACAGCTCCGAGCAAACCTTAATCCCTTAGTTCTCTTCCATATGCTTTCATTATGAAAACCACAGCACACCAAAGACAATTTGGGGAAGAAAAAAAGTCAGCCATAAGCACACTAGCCTCTTACTATTTCTATCCTTATGTTCTTTTCTGAGTGGATGAAATGTACACCTTTGTAGAGACTTGTGATCAAGTACATATAACATGTGAGCTACTTTTTCATTTACGCCTAACCTATCATAAATCTATTCCCACTTTGCCCTAAAATCTTTATAGTGATCCTTATTGTTATCAGGGAACATACCTTATTATGCTTCCTTTGTTTAAAATGTGATTTTTTATGCATTTAGCATCTTTTCATTTTCCAACAAGTCCTTAGGATAAATTCCAAGGTGTGGTATTATTACTTAGTCAAAAGCCATGAACAATGTTGTAGCTTTGGGTACGTCCTACCATACTGCTCTCCAAAATAGTTGCTCTGATTTACAATGCCACCAGCAAGATTCCTCCAGTTTCACTGCCACTGAAGAGGGTTCTAGAGCTTGCAGCACCATTAGCCACATTTAGAGGCCTCATGCAGCTATTACTTGAGTCTACTATTCGTAATCCTACCGTTTTGCTTGTAACTAAGCTTCCCACCCCTCTATGCCTAGACTTACTCTCTGGGCACATAGAAAATTAACTCAGAGGAAACACTCTAAAATGGTAGAAAGACCTAGTATGAGACTAAGTCATAAATACCTTGTTTAGATTCCTGACGCTGCTAGTGACTAGCTTGGGAAGGATACTTGGCCTCTCTGTGCCTCAGTTCCCTCATCCGGAAGCTAAGGATAACTCGACCTACTTTACAGGAAGTTTAAAAGTGGCAAAAATGGGGCTTCCCTGGTGGCGCAGTGGTTGAGAGTCCGCCTGCCGATGCAGGGGACACGGGTTCGTGCCCCGGTCCGGGAAGATCCCACATGCCGCGGAGCAGGTGGGCCTGTGAGCCATGGCCACTGAGCCTGCGTGTCCGGAGTCTGTGCTCTGCTATGGGAGAGGCCACAACAGTGAGAGGCCCGCGTACCGCAAAAAAAAAAAAAAAAAAAAAAAAAAAAGTGGCAAAAATGTTCACAACATCTTTCCCAACCACCACTCCCATTCCATGCCCTTTATAATACAGGCTGAGGTCATCTGTAGCAAGACAAGCAGGGTATCTGAGATAGAGGTTTTTTAAAAAGGTCTGAAATTTACTCATGAAAATGAGAGAGGGGAAAAAAGGAAGAAAAGAATAAATGGTGAGAAGGAAGAAGGACCATGAGGAAGAGGAAGAAGTCTGTGCAAAAGGCTGTAGAGGGTGTGAAGAGGGGGACCCTGGGCTGCAGAGCGAAGGATGAAGGCCATGAGAAGGTTGGAGAGTGATGGGAATGGAGCATCAGCAAACAGGGAAGGGGATGGAAGAAGGGGCGCTGTGCTCATTCATTGTATCAGGTCCATCCTTGCCACTCCCTGCCCCCAATTCCACCCTACGGAAGGAAGTGATTGTGACTGGTCTCTGTCTTAGAGCCTGCTCAGCTCCTATCACCCCTACTCCCTGTTGCCTCCAAGAGAAGTCTTACCTCCCTAGGGTGACTCGTTAGCCCCACGTCAAAATTCCTGAAATGGACCACAACTCACCTTCTGTATTAATGTCTCCTAGCCAAAACTATTGGGTTGGTCAAAAAGTTCATTCGGGTTCTCTCATAAGATAGTATGGAAAAACCCGAACGAACTGTTTGGCCAACCCAGTACTTTGAAACAACGTGGAACATTGAGATTTTCTGATTATCCCTTGCATTTTCCCCTTCTGAGCCTTTGCTCGTGTTCCTTTTTTTTTTTTTTTTTTTTAATTTATGGCTGCTTTGGGTCTTCGTTGCTGCACGCGGGCTTCAGTAGTTGTGGCACACGGGCTCAGTAGTTGTGGCTCGCGGGCTCTAGAGCGCAGGCTTAGTAGTTGTGGCGCATGGGCTTAGCTGCTCCACAGCATGTGGGATCTTCCCGGACCAGGGCTTGAACCCGTGTCTTCTGCATTGGCAGGTGGACTCTCAACCACTGCGCCACCAGGGGAGTCCCTCATGTTCCTTCTTGATATGGCTCCTCTTCCACGAAGATTTCCCCAGATTTTCTCATTGGAATTACTCTCATTGTCCTCTGTGCTCTCAGGACAATTTTATTTCTATCTCTTCTATGATCAAGTCACATTCTGGTTGTATTAGGTCTGTGTGTACATGTCTTTTTCCTTGTAATCAAGGGTAAGAAACTGAAGTGCAGGGACCAAGGTTTGTAGCCCGCTGGTGACTCACATAGAGGAGGTACTCATCGGGTGGGCTTATCGGAAAACTGAATTAGTTCCACGCAGCACCTGAGAACCAGCTAAGGGTGACACTCAACATTTGTCTCCCCCTCTTTGTCTACTTATCTAAACACTGCTTATCTGAATGTATGAATAAATCAGTGCACAAATGAATGAATGAAACTTCAGAGTGTCTAGAGTCAGGCCTTTCCTAAGGGACACGAGGAGCTCACACCTACCAGTCAGTCCATTTCTCGTAGAAGTCAAGTAAGTTTGCCTAGTTCATATGATTTGGCCGCTATTCTGGTTTCAGGAAGTGATAACAGTTGTTCAAATCTTATCCTATCTCTACCAGGACTTTGTTAACATCTGAAGATTGAATATCAACTTTTAAAATAAACGCATTACTATCCCACTTTCCGTGATGCAGCTCATGGAAAGGGAGTACACCAAGCTGCATATTATGTTGTTAATTATGTGACAACAGTAGAGTCACTTCCTCTGTTGTCACCTCTGTATCGACATCTGTATAATGCACATAAGCATGCCCACCCTGCCCACTTCCAGAGCTATAAGAGTGTACAAAATGATGTAAGTGAGGCGACCTTACAAAAGTATCAGGTATGAAACTGGAGGAAGGAAAACTAACATTTACTTTGAGCCTTTCTTATGAAGCAAGGATCACGAAAGAAACTTTCAACAGCATGTTTCATCCTCTCTACAGTCCATATTACCAAGAGTTTATGTACATGAAGGGTGATTCTGAAAGAACTGAGCTCATATCCTGATTCTGCCACTTATCAGTTGTGTGGTCTTGCGCTAGGTCCCTTGACCTTTCATCACCTGTATCCTCATCTTTAAACTGAGAATGATGAAAATTCCTACCTTCCAGGTGCTTGTTAGAATCAAATGAGATGCTCCATGTGGGAGCAGGGGGTAAGCCGTGGAAACTGTAAATCACTAAGCAATTTCAAGGTATCATTACTAAAATAGCATAACCCTTTACCCTAACAAGGTAACCAGATAACTGGAGGTAAATGGGTGATGTATACCCACCAACTTGGGAACTGACATCCCAAAGCAGTTACTTGGCATTGATCTGGGTCATAGCATTGGATGGTAAACAATGACATAATGGTTCTTTCTGTAGAGTTTAAAACAGGCTTTAGCTGGGAGTTAGAGAAGATCTCTGTGACAGCAGTAAATTTAGTCAAGGAGGGAGACCTTGAGCCCTAGAGGAGACAGAGGACTCTCCAAAGTAGAGTTGGAGGAGAAGAGGATCGGGAAAAATATACTGCCTTTCAAGAAATCCAGAAACAAAAATGAGGTCGCTCACCTGCAGTAAGAGCTGGAGTGAGTAAATGAGCCTGGGGACTCACACAGGCACGTAAATGCATTCCTTATAAACAGCGACCCAGAGACACCCAGGAAGGGAGAGAGGTGTTAAGGTAGAGGGAGAACAGTGCCAGTAATGGGTAATGCAGAGGATTATAAAAAGTGCTTACTGCAGAGGTTTTCAAAGATAATTTAGCCCAGGAAATCTTTCTTTAAAAGAAATTGATGTGAAAATCCACATGCATTTTACTTGTGTAAAACAAGTAAAATCAAGGTGAAGTAGTTGAGGAGAGGTTTGGAGCCTGAATGTTCAACCCCACAGCTTCTCTGCTCCCCTTTATGTAGCTTCTGAGAGGAATCTGAGGCCCCCTAAGGGATGTGACAGCAGAATTAGAAGGCCATCACCTGAATAAGGAATGAGATCTGTAACTAAGACTGCCAACGCATTCCCCTTTCTTCCTTTTAGAACTGGAACCCCTCCTGCCACATTTTAGCCTTTATCCTGCTAGAAACTTCATTTCCCTGCTTGCCTTGCAGCTAGAGGTGATCATGAGACTAAGATTTTTATTTATTTGCCAAGGGAACAAGAGTGGAAGTGATGTGTGCGAGTCACTTCCTTAAAAAGAAATCTGAGTCACTTCCTTAAAAAGAAATTGACTGTTCTCTTCCTCACCACCATATGGTCATGACAGTAACTAGCTTCAACCACGTGGAAAAGACAAACTGAGAGGCCAGTAGAGCAACAAGATGGAAGGAGCCTGGGTCCCTAGATGATCTTGTGGAGCAGAGTCACCTCCCTTCTGTGGACCAACAACCAACACCTGGACATGGGAGAGAGAAATCTCTTGTTTGAGCCTCAGCACTCTGGATATCATGGTAACAGATGCCTATAACCTAACTAACCAGATCTGCAGGAGGGAAAGAGAAAGAGTGGGGAAAATTCAGCTTGGTGCCTCCTAAGCCCCTTCAAGATCTTCTCCGAGCACAGGACTCCCAGCCCTAACACCAGGATGGTGACCTCTTTGACCTTCAGAAGTTGTCAGCAGCTTTGAATGGTAGCAGATTCTGTTTATGCTCCATTTTTCAGGGAAAAGGATTCTGTAGATGCTCAGTAGATTCTGACAGGATCCTTAGACCAGACTATGACAGTACAGAGTTCCTTTCCTCTCTTTGCTTTTGCTCAGGGCCTCAGAGCTGGAACTAGGATTTCACAGTCCTGCTTGCTTCTTCCTGACACTGCTTCTTCCGGGCTATTCCCAGGACGAGCCATTGCTTCCTGGGGGAAACCACAGCCTAGTACCTAGTTCTTTAAATCCCAAAGAGATCTATCAGCTCAGACTGGAAACTGCTAGCTCAATTCAAAGAACTATTACCAGATGTTGAGAAACCCTGTAAAGTTTTATCTCTGTTGAGGCTGTTTTTCAGTTTCTCTTCTTCTCTATTTTCTCATCTTGGATGACTCAATTTTAAAATAGAGGCAGAATAAGGAGATTTTAGGTCCTCCGTCCCCATCGCCTGACAGGCTCACCATCTCTTGGCTTCAGCGATCCAGAATCTTTGTGAAACCATTTTTAAATACTAGGTCATTACTGAAAATGATGATGTTGAGGTGTATAAAAGAAAGGTAATACCTTGGAATATAAGAGTAATCACTACATCTAATTACCAAGAAGAATGATTCACCCAAATATTTAAAATGTCTTTAAATATAATAAAGTGAAAGAGAGAATGTGAGCAATTGCTTAGTGAGCTGGCAATGGGAAGTAGATCTCAGAGAATACAATTCCCATTTTAGCATCAAAGAAGCCAGGATCTTTCAAAATCATTGTAAGTTCTATTCTTAACAGTGTTTAAACTTAAGACCTTCAGAAGCGGTAAAACTTTTGAATTTTTTAAGGGGATCTGAAGCTCACCCTTGCCATGTACCACAAGGACTCTGTAAGCTTCTACGTATCTGTAAATTCATGTACAATTTTGGTATTAGAACTAACTGAATCCCTCAATTCTTTAGTTCCTCCTTTCAGGCTCTGCTTCAAAATAGACATGACCAGATGGAAGTTCTAAGATGTAAAAATTAGGTTCACAACAGATTTGTATCTTACCCTCGAAGATTCCCTCTGTGCTGCAAGACAATACATAATTCATTCATTCACATACTCGTGTTTACGGCAGCGTGAGTGACAGCATAAAAGGGATATTCATGCCGACAGAGTCGGGGGTGATAATTTTCACCCTCAGGATTACATTAAAAGGTAGGCATTTTTACTTTCATTTTACAAATGAGGAAATTATGGTTTGAAGAGGTTACTTTTTCCAAGGTCAAAATCAAAGATCTGTCAGGTTGCAGAGCTTGTCCACTGCCCTACACTGTCTCCCTCCACGGGAGTAGGGAAAGTGGAAAAAGAATAACACAACTTGCTGTGCCCTAACTGAATCTTCATATGAGACAGGCCCTCTTCATTCCCCCATGGTTACAGATGAGGAAGTCTGGGAAGACAGGTTAAGTGACTTCCCAAGGTGACACCAACAAGTGGCCAAAATGAAATTTGAACCCAGGACATCTGGCTGTGCCCCTCACCACTACATTAAAGCTGCCTTGATATGCTAAAGGAAGTGAAAAAGACACGAACGGGGTGGGGGGGGCAGGGGGAGAGGCAATAAAATAGTCACTAAGTTCTAAAATTAGGGGAAGGAGAAATCAGTCCTGGCTAGCTGAATCAGGGAATGCTTCACAGAAAAGGTGCTTTTTGAAACTAGAGGCATAAGGGGATGATTAGCCTAGCCATGAGGGGAACCAGGACTGCGGAAGGAAATTTATACGCTCCGGTTCTTTCAGTGAGTAACTCGGTCTAACCCCGAAGACCATAGTTTACAGTCCCTCTTGGTTTTGTACATTCATTGGGTTTAGACAAATGTGTAATGACCTGCATCCACCATTGTAGTGTCATACAGAATTCTTTCACTGCCCTAAAAATCTTTTGTTCTTCCCTCCTCCTTAACTCCGGGCAACTACTGATCTTTTATTATCTCTAGTTTTGCCTTTTCCAAACCGCCATATAGTTGGAATCATACAGTATGTAGTCTTTTCAGACTGGTTATTTTCACTTAGTAATATGCATTTTAGTTTCCTCTATGTCTTTTCATAGCTTGGTAGTTCATTTCCTCTTAATGCCAAATAATATTCCGTTGTATGGATGTACCACAGCTTGTTTCTCCATTTACCTCCTAAAGGACATCTTGGTTGCTTCCAAGTTTTGGCAATTACGAACAAAGCTGCTATAAACATCCATATGCAGGGTTCTGTGTGGACATATGTTTTGAACTCATTTGGTTAAATACCAAGAAGCATGATTGCTGGACTGTATGGTGAGAGTACATTTAGTTTTGTAAAAAGCTGCCGAAATGTTTTCCGAAGTGGCTTTACCACTCTGCATCCCCACCAGCAATGAATGAGAGTTCCAGTTGCTCCACATCCTTGCCAGCATTTGGTCTTGTCAGTGTTTTGGATTTCCGTCATTCTCATAGGTGTGTAGTGGTATCAAAGTTGCATTTTTAAAAAGAGCTTCCCTGGGATTCACATGCAGATGGCTCAAGGTTTTGAGAAACATGGAATTTATAGAAAAGGAAACCCTTACCATCTGCTTGCAGTTTCTTATATGAAGGTTACCAGGGCTGATACTCAACTGGTACAGCCACACCAGTTAAAATACTTACATACTTTCAGGTCCCTTAGTTAAAAAGCTATTGCTCCAAGCTCCCCATTTGTCCCACCATCCAGACATGCTGCTTAGACCTTCCAGCTTTTCTCACATCCTATACCTAAGTAACTAAGGTTTGGCATGAGAGGACCTCTAAGATCCCACTTCAGCTACAGCGAGGGTCCTTTCTGGTTGGGCAGAGTCCAGTCCTTCCCTGGCTATTAAATATTTTGAATATCATCCATGGGATTGCCCCATGAGATTACGTACTGCTCCCCAAACTTTCCTGACGAGTATAAGCACCAGCTGAGCTTGGTAGAGAGCTGATAAGGCCTGGCCCTCAGAAATGCTGATTCAACAGATCTGAGTTGAGGCCCAGGAACCTACCTGTGTATGTGGGTTTTTTGGTTTTCTTTCTTAAAAACACCCCAGATGATTTCTTTTTTGCAATCTCCCAAGGTGATTCTTATCTTTTGGGAGAGTTTTACAATTAAAAGTGGGGAGGGGCATAGTTCCACCCAGGCTAGAAAAAGGCAACTAAGTCCAAAATGCATGGTCCTTGGAGGTAGAGACATTAGCTGGAGATATGAAATTCAAATCCTTGTCCCACCTTGCTTGCTGTGTGACTTTGGGCAATTAACTTCAACCTCTCTGAAGCTTCACCTCTCTGAAGCTACAGTTTGATATAAAGACTAGGTGAAATAAACGCATGTGGCACATAGGAATTAGTCAAATGATTACAGCCAATAATGTAGATATGCAACACATTTAGAGACTCTCTATTTTTTCAAAAATTAAGGCTTGATTCAGAGCTTCTTCGGAGCAGCAAAATTGGCCAAGGTTGGCTTCGCAAACCACTCGGTTCCATCAAACCAATGACAGATGTGGCTCCTTTGATCTTATTTATCTGGTGGGCATCCAATCTACACCAATATTCATTGTTTAAAAAAAAAATGGGGGGAAAAAGCACTTTTAACTCCATTTTGAGTTAGAAAACATTTACCTCAATCATTGTCATTAGTCACTAAAGGTTTCAGTTTATAGACCTCTTACCTAGGCTATTTATTCTTCTCTTTCTATTTTTTGCAGCAGCAAATATTCTTGGTCCAGCTCCTTGCTTTGTTCTAGACTGGGGAGAGAAAAAATGGGAAATGCCTCCTTTCAAGGAATTTTATGTCTTCTAAAAGCAGAATGATTCTGGGGAATCTCAGCCCATCCCATGTCATTAGGGATGGATGCCACCTTGTCATAAGTGCTAGGCTGCAAAGAGTAGAGAAATGGGCAGATAATGAAATTACCGAACACTCAAAGTGTCAGAGAGTGACAGGCTGGGGCCATCCATCACCGATTATATGAGGCATTAACATGCCGCTTCCGTATCCAGCGACAAAGACGGCAACAAGAATAGTAAACATTCTGGAGCGGATCTGCGCGAGAAACCAACAATTTAATGAACTGACAACCAGCCAATACCCTGAGAGGATGCCCTGCCTCTGCCCCTGAGTTTGTTTTACACCCAGGCACCTGCCCCTTGAATGATACAAAATGGCAATATTTCCTACTTCAATTCTACAGGCACCACCCACCTTCTTTGCAAGGTACATCTGTGTAACACCTGTGCTAAATGTATTTCTTTTTGGCTCTTCTTTTTACTAAAATTAATTGATTTTGAAATAAAACTTGGTATTACTACCAAAATGGAAAATCAGTATCACCTGCTATAAATGCAGAGTAATCATGAAAATAATTACAAAGCAGAGAAAACATGGCCATTAAAGTCTAGTCAATATCGTCCCCTGCTGTGGGCTCCGAGCCTGAAGCCTGCCCTTTCTTTGTTAAAATAGGAGATTATCAAGTGTTAGAAAGGTGTCAAAGACACACTAGCCCCAAACTGAGATTTTCTTCTTGATATCCCAAAGGGATTAAAAGCAAACTGAGAAAGGATTAATTATCTCACCAAATGAACCAATGTTACTTACTGCCACATCCACGTACTAGATGAACTTTTACAGGTCTCACACTTTGGGAAATACTGTTAAGAGCTTTGGCTACAGAAAGCATAGCACTGTCAGGCTTTTCAGAAATACACAATGAACTATGGAAACCGCAGGCCCTACTAAATCCAAATCTGAGAAAACAACTGTGTTCCACCCTGGTAAAAGGTAGACAACTAATGGAATCACTCTTCAAGGACTTTTCAATGAAACATCTTAGAAGTGAAGATCTGGTCCTCCTTTTGATCCCACAAAGAAGGTTCAGCCAAAACCACACCACTGGGCTTCCCTGGTGGCGCAGTGGTTGAGAGTCCGCCTGCCGATGCAGGGGACACGGTTTTGTGCCCCGGTCTGGGGGGATCCACATGCCACGGAGCGGCTGGGCCCGTGAGCCATGGCTGCTGAGCCTGCGCGTCCCGAGCCTGTGCTCCGCAACGGGAGAGGCCACAACAGTGAGAGGCCCGCGTACCGCAAAAACAAAACAAAACAAAACAAAACAAAAAAAACACACCACTGCTCAGGACGGTTCCCAGTCCAAAGCAGGGCCAGGTCTGGCTGTTGGCCTGACTACTGGGCATGTAATTCTCATTACAGATAAAACCAAAGTTGATAACTAGAGTCTTGAATCAGGAAGCCATGATCAAAGAGGGGTCACAGTGCAGCTAGGACTTAGAATTAGTCAAATCCATAGTAATCAGATTCGTTTACACCAAAGACTAAGCAGCACCATGGACAGCTCCTCACCGATAACACAGGGTAACTGGAGTTATTCAGTTCCCAGTAGAATTGGTCTTTTCTGACTCTAAAGTCTAAAATAATGGTTCCAACAGGAGAGCTACTGGCCCTTAGGGGGCATTTTGAAAATTTGGTGGGACAGGGTAATCCCGGATTGAGTGGACAGAGGCAGGAATCTGTGTTGTACCATGGAAAATCATCTCACATCCCTGGGTAGAAAAACCACCACCAGACATTCTTTTGGGGAAGAACCTGTTTGTCATTAACCAAGCCTAGAGCCTAAATTCATTTTATCTATAAGCAGAAAATATTTTTGCACAGTACTAATAGACTGAAAATTTTCTAGGTATACAGCTACCACATAGGTTGAGGGAGGACTGCCTTTTGTTTTATAAAGAACTTTACCAAATTATTCACCATTTAAAAAAAAATATCACATAATAAATGGAAGCACCATTTACAGTGTTTGAATTTCCAATACCACACACCTGTGTCAGTCTGCTTTTGTAACTATCTCACTCGGGGTGATTCTATGTACAGGAGTGAGCATCTGGCGACTTCATTATACCTTCCAGCATAGTCACACCTTAGCATTCAGTGAAATACACACTGTTTTGCTATAAATTACTCTCCATTTGTTTCTCCTTTATATTAGACTTAGGGCATTATGTTGATTTGAATTGTGTTTGTAGGCAGGTTACATTTTCTCTGATTTTCATTTCAGCACTCTAAAGTGAGGATTTCAAAATATCTGTTAAAAAAGGGAAAACTAGGTCCGACATGCCTGAGAATGCTGTTCTCAGACATCAGGCCCACTGTGGTGTGTCGTAATCACCTCCATATCGCCCACTGAGTCCATCGAGGGCCTTCCTTAGGGTCCTAATCCCCTCTAAGCCTTATGTGGATGTTGGGCTATGACATCCAGAAAGACAGTGAATTCAACTCCAGCAAGGCCCTGTTACCACAGCAGTCTCCTTGTCCTGACAGCAAAACCTGAATAAGATAACATAGGTATGTATTGTCTGCTGAAGTAACTTTCCACATCTTTTCCTCTTCAACTATGCTGGATAATAATCAATGACCAGCCCCCAACAGCCTCCTCTCTCTCTCTCTCTCTCTCTCACACACTCACACACACACACACACACACACACACACACACACACACAAAATCTGCCTTGACACCCCTCCTTGAACTTTTGTTTAAATCCTTCTGATGGGGGCTCTTTTGGTCAACTTTCCCTGGATTCCTGTAGTTTTTTTTCCTCTGGGCTCCTGAAGGACTCTCCACCCCATACCACAGGCATCTGTTCTGAGCCCCAGAGCTCCCTTTATCACTATTTATCTTCCCATCCACAGCAGCCACTTGGCTTTTTATCACTTTGGCTTCATGATAGAAAACGTCCCAACCATCAACCCTTGGAGGAAAACCGGCGTTCTGGGGAATATCGCACGCTTCCCTCCAGAGAGCTGATGAGCAACACATGTACGCCATTTCCCAAACCAAAAACCTGGACACAAAATCTGACAAAAATATGGGTATGAAGTCTGACAACAGAACAAAGTATCTGGAATCGTGATTGTTCCAGAAATTCAGGGATGAATGATCCTGATAGGGAGGTCTTAGAAGTCTTCAGACGGAGCTGCATATTACTTTCCTATGGCCTGGAAACTGAGGCAAGACAAAGGTCCAGTCCTTGCGTTTCTAGCACTCTGTGGGCATCTTCTTCAGCTTTGTCATCACTGACCTGCCTCACTCCACCCCTTAAATTTTGGTCACTGCCAGAGTTCCACCTTCAACCCTCCCTCTCTCTCCACATTCTCTTCCTGGGAAATTTAGTCCACTCTTACAGCTTCATTACCACCTAACTGCCGATGGATCCAAAAATTCCCTCTCCCATCCAGAACCCAAAAATTCCCTCTCCCATCCAGAACTCCTTCCTGATCTTCAGTCCTGTACATCCAACTGCCTCCTAGAAAACTCCAACCTTTTGAACTACCGGTACTTCAATCCTAATACGCCAAAATCATACACGTCCTCCTTCCCTCCCCTCTGCTAAAGAAAATCCCTGTTCCTGTCTGTATTCCCGTCTGAGTTAATGGTGTCAGCAGGAACCTAAAAGCCATATTACTGATCTAATTCTTCCCTAAACTCATTCAATCACTGCTGAATCCTAACGCTACCTTTGCAATGATAACTTGTTATCGCATCCTCTGTGTTCCCACAATTTCCGTCCAGGTTTTTACCATCTTTTACCTGGAATACTGTAATACCATGGACTTTAACTGATTCCTCTTCCTTCTCACAGCCTCCCACCCACCTCCCAACCTTCTAACAAGGATGTCCTAATAAAATATATTGTCAAAGCTCATACTTAGCTCTTCATCAAGCATTCAAAGGTCACCTGTGGTGCAGAATCCAAATTCCTAAACACAGCCCTCCATTACTGTTCCCTTTCAATCAGGAAAGACCAGAAGCACTTGAGTCAGGCAGACCTGAGACTGAATAACAGGTTCACAGATTACTGGCTCTGTGATCTTGGGCAAGAATGAGAGCGCAGACTCATTATTTTAATTACCTTAATTGTAGAGTCTGTGTTTATTGTACATAGAGTTCAACTCCCTATTCAGCCACTGTAGGTAAAAAAAAAAATTCACACGTATGAGATGGGGTTATGGTATCTGACATTCAAGGTAACTCACTTCTAAAGTGATAGGAATCTCTTTTTCCTCAAAAATGGAGATAATAACAATGTATATCACAAGTTTGTTGTGAGGATTAAAATGAGAAAAATGTAAGTAGATGTACATATCTATTATGTAATACATATGTTTATATATATACATGCTACATATATACACATATGCATTTCTTTATACATAGATTTATAAATACATCATATAGACACATATGTATATACATTCTATTTACGAATATCTTCCAGCACAAGTTCCAGGACTCCTCTCCTCATCTGCCCCAACATGATAATGACACAATGAAACTCCTTATTAAGAGATAAAGCTTGGGAAATCAATGATCCAAAAATCATTCAGTCCCAAAGTAGGGACATAGCTATTGTGGAAGATCCAAGGAGCCCACAATCTACCTGAAGGTAGAAGAATTGAAAACATATGATAATGCACAACCTACAGAAATGTAGGAGTTTAGAGAAGGTAGGGTCATGTAAATCAGAGTCATTAAAAGTTTCACGAAGAAGGCTGCTTCTAGGGCTTCCCTGGTGGCGCAGTGGTTGAGAGTCCGCCTGCCGATGCAGGGGACACGGGTTCGTGCCCCGGTCCGGGAAGATCCCACGTGCCGCGGAGCGGCTGGGCCCGTGAGCCATGGCCGCTGAGCCTGCGCGTCCGGAGCCTGTGCTCCGCAAAGGGAGAGGCCACAGCAGTCAGAGGCCCGCGTACCGCAAAAAAAAAAAAGAAGGCTGCTCCTGAATAATCTTCTTTGGAAGGAAGTAATAAGTGTGAAGAAGAACTGTAGCCATCTTGGAACGAAGAATATTTAGAAGTTCACTTTCCAAAGCAGGAAATGTTGCAAAGACCATAGCATTAAACATCCACTGCATTTCCTCTAACTACCAGGAACAGCACAAATGCTATGAGCAATCCAAGGGGAATAAAATACTCATTGCCTTCAAGGACCAAATGGTCTTCGGTAGTCATTAACAAGCTTAACTAGTGAAGCAAAACAGAATGGGATGCAGTCAGAAAGAGGAACCAACCACATGCCACAGGAGGATGAGACTAGAGGTAGCGTCAAGCTGCACTGGATAAACAGGCAGCCCCAGGAGCGTGAGCTTGGAGGTCCCATCGTACGTTCTCCATCTTTTTCCCACCAAGCTCTATTGCCCAGATAACCCTAACAGGATGGGCCCATGATGTTTTAGGATAACTGACTTTCTTGGTCCCTGAGTTTTTAACTCAGACCAGAACCACCCCCAAAACATGAGCGTCTCGTTGCAGAAAATGTAGACACTTGTCCAGGCTTCTCTCTATACTTATGACTCTGATCTATTCCCCCCACCTTCTTTCTGATTTGATTCCCAAACAGGAATATAACAACTCTAGTCTCAGCAGAAGATTTTAATTACTGGCTTTGTTATGGAAAGAGGTGTGGAAAATATAAACGCCTGTTGTGACCACAGCCACCAAAAGACTCCCAATTTGGAAAGATCTTCAGTTTTCCCAGAGTTTCAGAGAACTCCAGATGATCCACTAGGTATCAACGGAAGAGCTTATCTGCTTATGAATGAAGAGAGGGACTCAGGAGATGCTCTGGAGCCTGTGTGCCTGTGGCTGCTCCAGCTCCAGACCCTCTCAGAGCGGCATGGGCACCCCTCTAAGTCTTGCTGTGTCACCCAGGCACAGCAGCCAGAGTTCAGAGTCTTAGACACCAACACTCTCACGCTCCAAGTTGAAGGCCAAAGGGGTGGCTTTAGAGTCAGTCCCTGAGGAGCCTAAGTTTCAACTGAATGAGGTGCCTTCATCAAAAAGAATGTTCACAAAATGGCCACTCTGTATACCGTGGCTCACCACTGGGGGAGATCTCTCCTGAATGGTTCTGACCCTTAAACTCCTCTGAGCCTCTTTTAAGTCACCTGTTAAATGGAGACAATATCCTCCTGGCATAAAGGCAAGGGGCTGAATCAGATGGCTTCCGGAGGTATCTTCTAGTGCCAACTCACCTGCATAGCTACCAGGAAAAGGGAAGGCTGGAGTCTGACAAGGGATGGATTAAAGCTACGTTTGGACAGACATAGGTTTGTTTGCAAGGCTCTGAGTCCACATTGCTTCCAGGAGTCTACAGACATATGCAGAGTGACCAGTTAAAGAGGATCCACCTGCCCCAAGGCTCAGCCTTCTCACTCCACCACCAGCTTCCTCCTTGGTTCACCAAATCGTTTCTTAGCCTTTTTCAGACATACCTACCATTCCACTGGCCTTGCTTTGAATGGCTCATGCATGTTCTTTCTTTAGCTCTCAGTGCACCCTGAGTTGTATTCCCAACTTTGGAAGGTCAGGGCTACCTCCAGGCTCTCCCAGCCCTACTTATTCATCTATGAGATGACTGGCCAAGAGAATGATGCTGTTTGTAGAGTATAAAATCAAGCAAGAAAAGAGTCTCCTGAGTTTCCATTTTTACGCAAACTAGGAGTGTCATCTTAAGAAGGTCAAGTAGTCATGGACCTCAATTTCCTCATCCTTAAAACAGGGCAGAGAGGGTTGAGTCTCATTCACTCAATAGAGATTGCACATACACTGTGCAAAGAGCCATACTTGATTCTCCTAAAGGTAAATGCCTGAGTGCTAAGACTGCATTTTGCTTGTGTAAGTATTCCCCCATTAGCACTGGGAGTGGTATATAATAAGCATTCAGTAAAATACTTGCTAAAATGTTGATCACCAAGTCATAATCTCTGCCTTCAGAGACGTTCTACAAACATGGACACAAATAACCACCATAAAAGGTAGAAAGTCAGCACTAAGAGAGAGACAAGTAGTGAAACAGAGTTACGTCCTAAGAGGGAAAGTTGTTTTCATCTGGAACATCAGGGAAGGCTTCAGGTAGGAAGTGGCATATAAGCCACTAAATGGGTAAACCATTAGACTGCAGAGATAGGGAGGGCTGTGCCAACGAGGGAACAAGGTGGATCTTCCAATGGTAATCGGTCTATCTGGAGATTACAACTCAAGGCCATAGATTTTTTCTCTCCCTCCATCTTGAAAAGGATCTCTGTTCTTTTTTCTTTTCCTTTGCTCTGGACTTCTTTCCAGTATATCTTACTTTCGGTTACCATTTCCTACTTCCCCATCCACTGCAAAGTCCTACCGAGAAGCCGTTTGTTAATATCCTTCCTTTCTTTTTGTCCACCCGGACTTAATGGGCTTCTTTATGCACCGTACGTTGTCTTTTCGGCACTGTTTTCGGTAATGTATAGGAACTGCTGCATTGTTATTAGTACTGTGTATGGTTCTTGGATATAGTCTGCACACTGGTCTTCTGCAGGAGAGAGAAGCAGTGTTATATGGAACCTGGACGGGCTCTCCCACTCCTATTCTGGGGGAAAAGCTTCTGTACGGGTGAGTTGCCGAGGAGAGTTATGGTAGCATTGGCACAGAATCCCGAGTCATGCCAAACCATTAAGAAGAGACAGCATAAGCGAGAAAGTCCCGAATTATCTGACAAAGTTGGCCACTGGGACAGCCAAGATTCCTACTAGCCAGAGGAAGACAGACAGAGGAAACATCATCCCAAAAGTCACGCAGTCAGATATTCTTTACATGGAGGTGGCAACAGAGGGCTCAGAGCAGGACAATCTAAAGTACTCACCTCCACTTACAGCTACACTTTCAAAGGGCAACCATTATTCCCTCAATGCTTATCAGGTTCTTATTCTGAATACTTATTGTGCTAAGAATGGCTT
Source organism: Phocoena phocoena (assembly GCF_963924675.1). Taxonomy (NCBI): domain Eukaryota; kingdom Metazoa; phylum Chordata; class Mammalia; order Artiodactyla; family Phocoenidae; genus Phocoena; species Phocoena phocoena. The sequence goes on from NC_089234.1 coordinate 24,081,851, forward strand.
CATTTGTTAATTACATCTTCTCAGCCATTCTGTTCTAGTTTTCACTTTTCCTATCAGAGAAATACGCCCTGGGAAGAGAGCTTCCCGGTTGTGATGCTATAACCCAGTAACATACTGCATGATCTAGGTTTCTGAAGAACAGCCCAGGGCAAGATGTGTTCATCTCTGCCCTGAGTAAAAAGATGAATAAGTCCTCGCCCTCCAGGAATCTGGTGTCCAATACAAGAGACAAGATGCCTTTTCAATAACTTGGGGCAGAATTCACAGACAGGCAGAGTCAGGTTGCTTCCCGGCTATCTGGTCAACCTTCCTCTATCGACTCAACACCAAAACTCTGGAGGATGCTTTCTGACTAGAGAGGCTTCTGTTGAATCCGTAGGGCCAGGCATGCCTGAAAGAGGAAGCTGAGACATCAGAGAAGGGTTTAGGAAAGGGACTATAGAATTTCCCAGGTCTTGAACAAGATATGACCTGCAGATTTTTTTCAAGCTGAATTTGATCCAAAAGGGGCATATGCCATTCTGGTTGCCAAGGGCCTCACCACTTTTACTGCCTCCCACTTGGCCATTCCAAACATTTAGATTACTTCTTTGACCCCTGATTCACAGGAAAGAAATTCTGACAGCCCCCAAGAAACACACCATCCACCCCACCCCTGCGGAAGAACAGTAGGAAAGAAGAGGCAGTGAGCCCAGCTGGTATAAACAATGATGTCATTAAGAGGGACGTTTGAGCTTCTCATAAATGGCACATAACAAATTAGTGTGGTATAAATGCAATTTATGTGGCCCATAATGCACTCAATGCATCCGCATAAATGAAGGTAAAGTCGGACCTCACCTGACAGGTTCTAGTTCTTACTTATCATTAGAAGTGATAAATCCCACACAATAACGGGAGTTCCTTGAGACTCTTCATTCCTGGGTAGCTTTGGTTAGTCACACTCAAACCACAATTTACTTATCCTTCTGAAAGCAAACCTTGCTAGACATTATTAGATTTGAAAATCATTTTTTTAGCCTTAAGTGATTTTTGAGAAAGTAATACAAGCATATAGGAAAAGAAAAATCCAGAAGCACCAAAGGATTTTCTACAAACAGCTTTCCTGCCTCCCCTGTCTCTCAGTCAAGTCCTTCCCTAGTGGCAAATATTACTACAAATTTCTTGTGAGTCATCTCAGAAATCACCCTTGTAGACGTAAGGTACATATTTAGAAATCCCTCTTACTTTTATACAAATGGAAGCATGCTATATAAAATGCACTGTGCTTTTTTCTTTAATTATACCATGGAGATCAGTCCTTATCAGTGTACGTGAATCTTCCTCACTCCTTTTAACAGCTGCATAATATTCTATTTTGTGGATGCAGCATAATTAACCAGTTCCCAACTGATGGACATTATGGTTATTATTCCAGTCTTCTGTTCCCACAATGCAACAATAAATGGTCTTTTGGCTCCATTTTCATTTTCTTTCAACACAGCTACTGCCCAATTCGATTTCCCTGCCTTCTTCACCCAGATTCAGGAACCTAGCCTGAGAGACAGAACACAGTCTCTGCGGAGCTGTGGTTCACAGCAAAATGAAATAAAATAAAATCCTCCCTCCCTAGGGCCATCTGGAGGGAGCTGCTATGAGTAGAATCTGGAAGAATAATAAATCTCTCTTGACACGGGAGCTGGGAGGAGGCTGCCCAGGCCTCAGCGATGGGCTTCTCAGTTTGAGGTGTTGACAGCTATACTGAAAGCAGAAAATGGAGCCACATAAATCTGTAATTGTAACCCCCATTCCCGCACGCTGAGAGCTGCCTGCTTGTAGCCGGTTCTCATGACCTGCTTACAACTGTAATTTCTGTGTGGTCTTTTCCCCTACCCTGCAGTTTGCTGGAGATTCAGAGCTGTGGTAGTGGTGCTGGGCATTTTGAAAAGGAGAATGAAAAGGTACCAATTATGGAAAAGTGATTTCTTCTTTTGAATCCAACTGCTATGGACTTCACTGTCCCTCTTCAGGTGAGACCATCACAACCTTGTGTAGGAACAGATCGTTTCTGGAAAAAGAAATCCCACCTGTCCATCCTGTAAGAGCGTCAGATGGCTAGGCCGGATTGTAGCTGAGCTCAAAGTACTCACCAAGCTCAAACAAACAGACCAGCTCATCTTCCTCCCAGGATGCCTAGAGTATGTGTCCTAGCCATACTAGCCGAACGAGTAGCCAAAGAAGGAGGCTAGTTGTTTTATTGCATGCGTTACAGAGCCCAAACAGTGAAGAAAACATGTAATTGGCATAAACGTGATTCACTGCAAAGGTGTTCATTATTCTGCAAAGTTCTCCCTCTACAGAGACCCCACATCGGTGAGCTCCATCAATAAGGCTATGTGATCAGAAGAGACAGCCTTATCCCCTACCAAGTTAATTGACAGGCGCTGTGGAAGCTGTGGACCACAACAGGTGAGCCGATTCCTAAAACCCCAAGGTGGGGGCCCTGTGTCCTCCGTTCTTTGCCTGTAACAACTATGGGAAGCCACCCAAGTGGCTTCAGCTCTGCAGAGGGCACTGAAAAGGGGAAATGGACTCTGCTGCCTTGGGGCCCTGGAAGGTTCTGGGTGATTTCTTAAAGGGCTTCTTGGGTCAAACTTGAGTCCAGGATCAAGTGCCAGGCACCTAGCAGACCCTGCCGGACCCTACACACTTCTTCAATCCCAGCAGGTGGACCTTAGACCTTAGTGCCCTTTCCTATATCCTCTACTGTTGAGAGAAAGAAGAGTGGTTTTTCATCTTTGACTCCCCAGTAGTTGATATTTTGCTCCCCGGGAACAAAATACACTTGCGCTGAACCAATGAATGAATGAATGCATGAGCTACTAACTCACTCTGTTAAATTATGATTCCCCAAGAACAACAGCTCTTTGAGGCAAGGAACTGAGGTGGTCCTTCCCCTGTATGCCCCAATGAGGATGCCCAATGCAGAGCCACAAGAGCAGCCACTGTCTCCAAGCAGTGTCCTAGAATTAGGTATGTCAAATTCTGAGTTCACAAACAGACCACCATGCACCACGGCGAATCACAGGCGATACTGTGTATATGCATCTGTGCGCAATTTTCTGCAAGAAGTTCCTTTGCGTCCATCAGATTCTCAAAGGGATCCATAGCCCCAAAGAGCTCACTGTTCACTGACTTAGAGAATCAGAAAGGCTGTGAACCGCCGCAGGCTCTTCTGCCCTGATGTGCAACAGGATGGAGCGGGGTGGGGGGCTGGGGGAGGGGCGGGGAGGCTGCAGGGGCGAGTTGTGCTGACTAACAAGCGTCACTGCTCTGCTTTAAGGAAACAGATAAATCGCCGGGACTTAAAAGAATCTCAGTCCCAGGAATGCTCTTGTGCTTGACAGCAGGCACATTGTTTTCCACCAAGTCAACATCTCCAGAAGGAGCAGCCAGGCCCTGTCGATCCAAGAAAAAGAAAAGAGGTTTGGAGCAAGATGCAAAAAAAAATAAATAAAGCACAATCCGCAAGCTGGGAAAACAGGCTCATCCTGTAACGGTGCTAAACCACTTGATTCTGGAAGGGAGGACAAGAACAGGTGATGCGCCCTGTCAGCCCTGATCCGGGACGCTCTGCAGGGAGAAGGCCCCTTTCATCCCCGCCCACACAGTGGGATGGGGGGCTCGAGGGAGCTGAGCGCTGCCTCTCTCTGGGCACGAAGGAGCGCTGGGCTCCGGATTCGTTCGGTAGTGTTAGGGAAATATCACCTCGTGCGTGTCCTTCCACATTGTCCAGAAAACACCCCTCATCATAAAAGGCCCAGCTGAGTACCTGATTTTACAGGACTTTGCACTGCATTTAAACAGACCTGGTTCCTGCCTAACTCTAGAACACGGTTTCTCATCCTCGGCCCTATTGACATTTGAGTCCGGATAATTCTTTACGGCAGGTGGCTGTCCCTTGCATTTAAGATGTGTAGCAGCATCCCTGGCATTTATTCAGTGGATGCCAGCAGCACTCTCCCCGCTAGTTGTAACAGCCCCAAATGTCTCCAGATTTTATCAAAAGCCCCCTGGAGAGCAAAACCACGCCCAGTGAGAACTAATGCTCCCAGTGTGTGCTGGGGAACACGAGTTCTGAGGGATGTTAACAGCCATTACTTAGAGGAAAATAGGCTACTCTGGTCAAACACTTTGGGAAACACTGGATTAAACAAAGATAAACCAGGACTCCTCCCTGATGGCTTTCTCAGAGTCTGAAATACATCAGGGTGCGTTGTGAGTCTCTAAGAGGGAACCATAATACCCAGCACTTTCCCAAAGGCATTTGGCAGAGGAATCCTTTTCTCAGAGGCTTTAGGATTAGTATTCCGGGAGATTTACTTTTAGAAACACTTCTGCAAGGCAAAATTGGAAATACACCTCTAAGGCAAACACATCCAAAGGAAGGGATGAAGAAGCTGAAGCTGCCGGGAGCAGCCTGTGCGCACACCACAACTTCCTGGGACACAATTTATCTCAGAACCCCAGACTTAACCATTAGACATTCATTTTTTTTGAGAACAGGTTTAGATTCTCAGGCTTCAAAAGTCCCCAGTATTTTGGAAGCTATTAAAACATCCTCAGCTAACACTTTATAACCAGGGTAAGGTTATCAGAGAACTTCCCCATAGTGAGAGCTGGCTGGGTCTGATGGTCTGGGGAGAATGGGAAACCACAGAGGCACCTGGGGTAGAAAAGAGAGTAACACAGGAAAGAAAGTAAGGAAAGAGGACATCGAAACAAACCTCTCTTAATTCACTATTCTGGCCAGGGCTGCCTCTGATGTAATATTCACAACCTGCCCTTGTGGACTTTTAAAAGGTGGGAGACAGTAGGAAGGTTGTCTTCTAAGAGGCGTTAGAATTGTTCTCTGTAAAATAGATTTAAAGTAGTATTATTCTACTAAATAGACCTCATGGTAACTGCTACAGGTTTCAAAGATCATACAAAATTAGAGCTAGAGAGGACCTTGAACCCTCTTCTCCTATTGTTTTTTAAACTTGTTTATCTACAAAAGTCATGTATTCAAAGCCCAAAACATAAAACACAAAATAATAATGATTCTCTTTTAGTATGACTGGTGTCCCTGCCAACACTTAACCCCTACCTCAACCTTCTTTGCAGCCCCTGAGGAACCTTCCAGAAACCCCAAGCTGCTCAGAGCACCATCTGAAACCCAGTTCCCCCATTTCATAGGCAGAGGAAACAGACGCAGACAGATGACAAGACTTGCCTGAGGTCCTAGCTTATTGGTAAGAGAGTCAGGAGGAGAACCCAGGCTCACACCAGGCTCTTAGCTCAGCGCCCCTCCCATCTCCCCGCGTGCTGAGCGTGTGCTAATCTGCAAGAGAGTGAGCTGCCTTGGAATGGAGTGATCTCCCCGTCTCTGCAGGTATCCAAGAATAGGCTGATGACCACTTGTAAGGTCACTGCACTGATGAGAAAGATAAACTAGACGTCTTTGCAGTCTCTTATTAAATTCTCACTAGCACTGAGATGTCCTCCCTGTCATTAGCGACAGGATGCTCAAAGGAAGCCTCTTCTAGAGAAGTGACCCAGCCCCAGACGAACAGCCACCACAACCACTGCACATCCTGTCTGGTTCCCGAGCTTCTGCCTCCTCTTGATGGAAGCAGGCCAGCTGAAATGAACAGCGTGGGGCTCAGCGTGGGTGAGCGACGGTAGACGACGAGGTGACACATCCCGAAGCTAAGTCCAGGCTCAGTGTGTACCAGGCAGAAATATGACAGTAACTGTCAGTCACAGGAAATATCATAAGGGAGGTTTAAGATAATAAAGCTGTCTCGGAACTGGTAATACAGATGATCCACACACAGGATGGCAGATCCCGCTCCAGATTACTGAGCGTGGAGGCATGTTTGTGAGCGCGTGCGTGGGTCCACATGCACACATACACCCGCACCCCACTTTCCACGTAGAAGCAAAACTGGCACTGTGTCTGCAAAACTCAATAACTGTATCCTCATTCCATCTCATTTCCTTTTTCCGAAAAAGCCTCTGCGGCACAAATGATGGCAGAGAAACGGGACAGACCCAGAGAACCCAGGAAAGAGGGGCAGGAAGATCTGCCCTGATGACGCCAAAAGCTCACACAGCTATACATGCCCAGACCGGGCCTGACAATCAGCAGGAGGAAACGGGGGCGCCCAATGGACCCCACGCGTCATTTGCTGTTGCCTTTCCGGGAGGTAGGAAAGGACGTCTGATATTTGGCAATGAGTGAGGCACAGTGACGTAGCTAAAAGTTCTTCTTGGTTGCAGCTTTCTATTATTGTTTTGTTTGCTCTGTGAGTTTTTCTTCTTTTTCCCTTGGGGTGTGTGTGTGTGTGTGTGTGTGTGTGTGTGTGTGCACGCACATGCGTATGACTTTTGTGTTTTCTCCAAGAGTCATGGTGCCCTCCTCTCACAAAGGCTGGCAGGTGGCTCAAAGCCATGTCATCCAACAGTCTCATGCCTCTGAAAGGCCCAGAATAAACCCAACCCCTCCTCATATGCTGCCTCTCTGCGAGGATCAAAGGAGGTGACTGAAGTGGAAGGACTCTGGAGCATAAGGCACTGTGACGCACATACCACACAGGAATGCACACCATTCTGTGGAGCAGGCAGCTGTGGTGCAGTGGAGCAAGTCCTGGCCTCAGCGTCACAAGGGGTTCAAACCCTAGCTCTTCCACTTACCAGCGGCGTGATATAAGCAAGCTACTTAACTTCTCTGGGATGCACTTGACCGTTGTGCAGATCACATGAGATATAAAGATAGGTACGAGCTATATAAAACATCCTGCAGATGTTACATAGCAGTATTACCACTACACCTGCCTATAGAGCTCTCTACCCTCTGTAATCCCCATGGATACTCATTTTCTGTCCAAAACACATCTAGATTGGTAAAACAGTGCTCTCCATTTATTGCTACTAATAGTGGTATGCATAGCTAAGAGAGTTACATAATGTATCTCCTAACAATTATATTACTCTCAATTATATTATATTAGGAAATATATATACAATTATATTAGGAAACAGTATGTTTCCTAGCAGCACTGGTACCAGTCATAGCAATACTAGTCTATAGCTAGAATATTCTATATTCTATAGTGTGTTACTATTCTCTCCCTAAGAAGGCAGTGAGCTCCTAAGATCTTATTTGACACTTCTGTGTCCCCATAAGATAAGGATCACCCAGCAGACACTCAGCAAACGTTGGATGACTGACGAAAGCCGCAGGAGACCCCTGGTTGATGCCATCTCAGCTGGCCACTGGCCTGGCCTCCCTCTAAACGTAACCGTTTCAGAGCCTTAGTGCAGTGAAGTCTAGCAGAGATCATTCTCATCTCCCGTCGCACCCAGAGATCCAGTTTCAAACCTCATTACCCCACAAGAGGAAAACGTGCTTTGGGATCAGACGCCCCTCCAGATCCAAAGAAGGACAAGAACAAGAAGTGGGATCCTCATCTAACAAAATAGCTCCTTTGGAAAGAAGAGCAGCTACCCAGGGCTCATGCCTCTAGACCAAGTAGGCTCATTATGTCACCAAAGTCTGGACGAGGAGGCTTCGCAGAGAAGGGTTCAGTGCGGGGAAGGGGTGAGGACGCCGAGGGCTGGGCCTAAGGTTTATTAATAACTTCCCTCTCCATCTCTCTTCCTCTTCTCCCTCTCATCTCAGGGTGACTCCACGAGTCACACCATGACAGAACATTTATTATTATTAATTACAGTGATCATATCGGTACATAACGCTCACAGATGCCTCTGAAGGTGTGACTTGCTAATTCTCCTGCATTTCCAATTCACAGCGTCCCGGAGCCAAAAATACTGCTCTATCAAACGACGCTCAGCTTTTTTTCTAATCTGCCTCTATTCTCCGGGCAACTCTTTCCAATACTGACGCAGCTGATCCTTTGCACCACGCCCACCCCCTCAGCCCCCAACCCCACCCCTGCCTCCGTCCTCCCTCCCACCACAGGCAAAACTGCACTGTGCTTAAGGCTAATATGCCTGTCAAGACTTCCCCCGATGAACAAAAGGTTAATGATGTGCACGTCTCCTTAAATAATCCATACTTCTAATAACCACGTTAGTCAGCACTTAACACCGCCCATCAACTGACGCGGGGTAGTGCAGGCGGAGGCTGGGGAGAGTGGAGACTCATGTGGCAAAGACGGGAAATGAAGAGGGACCTCGCCTGTCATCCTCTCTAATCAGAGTCACAGGGGAGACAGAAGCAGCTTCCAAACATGTTAAGCCAACAGCAGGCACCACTGTGCCCTCTGGGAAAGGAGAGGGCAGGAGACCAGATGGAAGGCTCAGCATCTAAGGGTCAGAGGATCACTGGGCAAGAGAGAAGTTTTTTCCAAGATGCCACAATGTCTTTACAAGACATCAAATGCACACCTCAGGGGCTGGCCACCTTCCCACTTCCTCCAGGGTGTTCCCCTGGATTAACAGTACCAGATGGGAAGGATCCTCTTATTCTCAACTGTTTCTCTCATATATTTTCATTTGCTCCTTGATGCAAATTCCCCCCCAACCTTTTTCGGTTGTGTATGTCTCCTCTAACTGGCTGGACATCACTAACCAGTGATGTGGTAAAGTGGTAAACTTTACCACTCAATTTCTACATTTGCAACAGCATGGATGGACCTAGAGAGGAATGCTTAGTGAAATAAGTCAGGCAAGAAAGACAAATACTCTATGTTATCACTTACATGTGGAATCTAAAAAATAAAACAAATGGGGCTTCCCTGGTGGCGCAGTGGTTGAGAGTCCGCCTGCCGATGCAGGGGACACGGGTTCGTGCCCCGGTCCGGGAAGATCCCACATGCCACTGAGCAGCTGGGCCTGTGAGCCATGGCCGCTGGGCCTGCGCGTCCGGAGCCTGTGCTCCACAAAGGGAGAGGACACAACAGTGAGAGGCCCGCGTACCGCAAAAATAAAAAATAAATAATAAAAAAAATAAAACAAATGAATGTATATAAGAAACAGACTCACAGAGAGAACAAACTGCTGGTTACCAGCAGGGAGAGGGAAGGGGGAGGGGCAAGACAGGGGTATGGGATTCAGAGATGCAAACTACTGTGTATAAAATAAATAAGCAACAAGGATATATTGTAGAGCACAGAGAAATACAGTCCTTACCTGTAATAACTTTAAATGGAGTATAATCTATAAAAATGTTGAATCACTATGTTGCACACCTGAAACTAATATAACATTGTAAATCAACTATAATTCAATAAAAATTTATTTTAATAAAAAAAATTTTTTTTTAAGAATTTCCGGATAGGAAACCATGGTTACGTGTATAAGTTTCCTATGGCTGCTCTAACAAATGACCACAAGTTTGTGGCTTAAAAACCACACAGATGTATTCCGTTACAGTCCTGAACGTCAGAAGTCTGACATGGGTCTTACAGGGCTGGTTCCTCCTGGGGCTCCAGGGGAGAAGCCACTTCCCTGCCTATTTCAGCTTCCGGAAGCCAGCACCATTACTTGACTCGTGACCCCTTCCTCAAATCACTCCAGACTCTGACTTCCAGTGTCCTATCTCCTACTTCCTCTGATCTCTTGCCTCCCTGAGATGATATCAGGCTGCCCCAGACAATCCAGAATAATCTCCCCACCTCAAGATTCTTAACTCAATTACACCAACAAAAACCCCTTTCACCATGTAGGGTAACATTAAGAGGTTCCAGAGATGCGGAAATGAACATCTTGGGAGGCTGCTATTCAGCTTGCCATACTCAAGAGTACCTAGAATGTGTCCCAGCTATAAAAGAAGGATGTTGTGAAGCTAAGTAGAAAAGATACTATAAGAGTATCTAACACGTGCTTGTAATGTAAGCGGCTGATGACGGTTAGGTCTCCTTATTATCTAACACAGTCAACTCATCTAACAGGTCTGAACACCTACTGTCCACCAGGAGCTCTGACGCAGGTTATCTCATTGCATGCTCACTGCAAACCCTGAGATGGATGTGGTCCTCTCTCTTCAGAGGATGAGAGAATACAGGCTCAGAGAATAAATAAATGACTTGTCCGAGGTTACACAGCTGACAAACGACAGCGCTGAGGTTAAGATCCAGATTTATCTGAATGGGCAAATAATAAATGTTCAACCAACACTGTTACCTAATCCATTATGTACCAAAGCGGGCTCTCGGTCAGAATCACCTTTGAAGCAGAGTAGCAATACAGATTCCTGGGCCCACCCCTGGAGATTCCAACTCAGTATATACGAGGTGGGGTCTGGAAATACATCTTTCAACAAGCTAGATGTATAATGTGGATGCTTTGGGCAAATTTGTAAAACAGGAGCCTAATCGACCCCCAAAATGATATCAGTACCCTCCCTGCAGTCACAATGAGCTCTCATCTCTTTCAGATACAACTCCCGGCCACACACACACACACTTACACACAAAATCAGATATGCAGAGTTTCTCAACAGCAGCGTGACTGACATTTGGGGCCGGATAATTCTTTGTTCTGGGGGTTTGTCCTGCGTGTTGCAGGGTGTGTAACAGCATCCTTAGCCTCTACCCACTAGACAGCAGTAGCACTCTCTCCCCAGTTATGACAAATGTCTCCAGACATTTCTGGAAGACCTCTGGGAGGCAAAATTGCCCCTGGTTGGAAACCACTGAGCCTGGAGAGTGCGGGGGTGGCAGAGAGAATGGTCATGAAAGCAAAGTCATTGCCTGTGGAGACTCGCGGTCTCTGGTCAGCTCACACCCCTTGCTGAGCTAAAGAAAGTGAGGACAGGGCAGGGGGAAGTACAGCACCTGAGAATCAAGAATGTAGGGTCCTTGTCCCACCCACCTGCCCAGCGCTCATCACGCAGCCATCCTTGAGGGCAGCCACAGACTCACAAACCCCATGTCAAATTTCCTAGTCTGGGTTTCAGTTTCTTATTTGCAAAATGAACAAGTTGAGTAAGAATATTTCTTCGGTCACCTTGAGTTCTGAATTCTTCAAAGGTGGGCCCATGTTCAACCAATTTTTGTAACTGTGAGAAGGCGGGGCTGGAGGGGAACTTGACCCTGGCTCCCAGGGGGAGGGCACAGCCTCAGATATCTGCAGTACCGCAGCACCACTGTGACCTGGGCATGAGCAATGAACCAGAAATGGTCCCTACTCCCCACCACCCCGATTTCTCTCCCTCCTTGTAGGTTTTTCTTTCTCTCTGCCTCTCTGTCTCTATAAAAAGAGGAAATATGCAGGGCTTTGTGAGGCTTTACTTATTTTTTTCCCTTGCTGCTGAATAAGCCCAGGTACTTTTATTTTTATTAAAGCTGATACCTTCAGTGAAGACAGTACAGAAGAGTTCTCTGAGTCCTGAGATATAAGATTATTACAATTTTGCCTGACCTAGGATCTCAGGGATGAGCTGCGACCGTGATCTTGGAGAGAGACCCAAGAACAGGCTGGCTCTCAGAGGCATTTGGATTCTGGACTGCCCTTTAAGAAAAGATAAAAAGACAACCCTCCTTGCAAACTATATTTGATGTAATTATTTGGCAAGGGTGTCCTACATGGAACACACTTAATTTCATTTCAAATTAATCTTATTTCATGAGCAGAGTGTGACCTGGGGGGAAAAAAAGCTGCTGCATAGCACAGGGAGATCAGCTTGGTGCTTTGTGACCACCTAGAGGGGTGGGATAGGGAGGGTGGGAGGGATGGGATGCTAGAGGGAGGGGATATGGGGATATGTGTGTGCATAGAGCTGATTCACTGTTGTACGGCAGAAACTAACACAACATCGTGAAGCAATTATACTCCAACAAAGATGTATGAAAACAAAAAAAGCAGCCAACAACAAAAATACCCAAATATTAAGCATAAATATCTTGTCCCATTTTCAAAAGGCCAATGCAACTGACTTTTAGATGAGGGCTTCATGCCAACGCCAACTACCCTTGCATTGTCTGGCAACATTCAAGCAGGCTGAGCAGAAAGAATACAAAATAGACAGGAGAATTCCCCAAGCATGGGGAATGCTGGCACTCTATGGCCTGAAGGAAGACTTGAGGAAACAGCACTGAGCTCACTTCCTCCAGAAAATCTCCCCCCAACCACCTCGGACTCCCATGAACCCCTTCTTTCTACGCCTTGGTGCAACCCCATGACCCTCACATCCAGGCAAACTGTCACCTCGCACAGCCCACCCTGGCTCCCATACTCTTGTCTCAGCATCCTTAGCACCTATAATACTTTGCCGAGCATAGTAGCTTATATGTCTGCCTCCCCTTCAGACTAGAATCTTCCAGAGGCAAGTACCAGGTTCAGTCACTCCAAGACCCTTAGCACACAACACCAGCAAGTGTTTAATATCTACTTACTTAATGAAAGAAAAGGGAAGAAAGGTGGCCAGGAGGGAAAGCACTGCATGACCATGCACTTGCCGGGGTCAGAAGCCATGACGCATCTCTGCCTCTAGCTTCTTGCTGTTAAAGTGAGCACACCGGGCTTCCCCGGCGGCGCAGTGGTTGAGAGTCCACCTGCCGATGCAGGGGACGCGGGTTCGTGCCCTGGTCCGGGAAGATCCCACATGCCGCGGAGCGGCTGGGCCCGTGAGCCATGGCCGCTGAGCCTGCGCGTCCGGAGCCTGTGCTCCGCAACGGGAGAGGCCACAACAGTGAGAGGCCCGCGTACCGCAAAAAAAAAAAAAAAAAAAAAAAGAGCACACCTTGTCTCCCAGCTAAGTAGCGACTCCTGGCTTCAGGGGCTGTTTCTTCTCATCTGTAGAATCCCACCGCGCCACCCCCGCCACGGTGCCAGCCCAGCACGGGAAGCATAAGCGCTGATGCTCTTCTCTCTCGGAAGACCTCAAGTACAGTACTGCCAGGAGGGAGACAGTCTAAACGCCACATCCAAGCCCGACGTAGCGCTGAAGTCTGTCATTCTGCCTTCACAGAACTGGTCCCAGCTGCACTGTGTCTGCATTTCCTGACTGTCACCAGGAGCACACTGGCCACTGGCTTTCTAGTTCATGACTCTAGGAGCTGGACGTCTTTTCTCTGTGGCCCTGATCACTGCATACTTAACCTCAAGTGCTGACGGATGCCTCATCACGGACTGGGTGTCTGTCTGCCTGTAGCTCAGGGGGTGTCTTGCAAGCAAGAACCCCCTGACTTGCATGTATCTTTGTGTTCCTAACACCTAATCAAAGCCTGGAGCCTAACAGGGAAAGGAGTCACATTTATCGGCATTTCCATGCCTCAAGCATGATATGCTATGTGCTCTAGGCCTATTCTCTCCTGCACTCCTCAAAGAGGAAGGGACTCTTTCTGTCCCCATTTTACAGGTGGAGAAACTGTGACTCAAAGAGTTTAAGTACATGCCCAAGGCCACAGCTTACAAATAGCAAATCAGAGATTGAAACCCAGGTTTCCAATTCAAATTCCTATGTAGCTTCCAGTGTACCATACTTCATCCCAAGAGTGGACATTCCATAAATGCTTGCTGAGTTCAGCTGAAGTCCCAGAACACTCTAAAATGGACCACACACGCAGACCAGGCTCCTCACAGCTTACTGCTGCTTGTTAAAAGTATTCTCAGCTAACAAGAAATAAATAGTCTCTGGAATACAGTCCATTAGAACTACGTCCTTGGGAATCAGAACATAAAACAAGCCTAAATAGGAATGTCTCTGCTTGCTGGTGAAGTTCATAAAACCATAGAATCTCAGTGCTGAGCAGGACCTTGGAAATCACCTAGTTCAAGCCCATCCTTTTACAAAAAGGTACACGGAAGCACAGGTGGAAAATGACTTGCTCAAGGTCATAAGCACATCAAGATGTGGCAATGACAGGACCAGAATCCAGAACGGTCCCTCCTGGTTCCCTCTGTGCTCTGGGATCCCAGTTCTAAATGTCCTGGATGTGATTCCTCACTGCCCACAGCCCTCAGAACCCAGGCTCGCAGATGGCTCTTGGTCAGCTCTCTCTTTGTTGTCAGGTGACCAGGATGCATGGCCACAGACAGAAGCTGCCACATCATCTCATCATTTAGTCACCCACAAAAGCCATCTCCTGCCTCGTCAGCTCCATGGCCAGAAATATTATCCTTAAATAATCAACACACAGCAGACACCCTTCAAGGGACAAGGCTGTCTTCCCTTTTCCCAGGGATACAGTGATATCAGCACAGGTTGCAAAGAAAGAAGAAGCTGCTGCTCAGCCCCACCCCCTCGGAAACCTCGGGGTTAACAGCACAGCCTACAGGATCCAGCCATCAATTTCAGGAAGAGGAAGAGGAGGAGGAGGAGAAGGAGGAGGAGAAGGAGGGGGGAAGGAGGGGGAGGGGAGGAGGGAGAGGATGGGGAGGAGGAGGGGGAGGGGGGAGGGGAGGAGGAGGAGGAGGAGGAGGGGGAGGAGGAGGGGAGGGGGGAGGGGAGGAGGAGGGGAGGGAGGGGAGGAGGGGGAGGAGGGGAGGAGGGGAGGAGGGGGAGGAGGGGGAGGAGGGGAGGAGGGGGAGGGGGGAGGAGGGAGAGGAGGGGGAGGAGGGGAGGAGGGGAGGGGAGGAGGGGGAAGGGAGGCGGGGGAGGGGAGGAGGGGGAGGAGGAGAGGGGAGAGGAGGAGAGCCCTTGTCCTGCTGTCACAGGGAAGGGCTAGGACAGTCTGTTTAGTCAAAAACAAAGGCTCATCTCCCACTGAGAGCAGTGAGAGCCAGGGTGGGGGGAGGGGGGTAGCAGAAGGGTGCGGTGATGTAAGAGTTTACACTTTACAGGAAGGTATATATCCCACCTTCTTCCAAAAGTGTTGGAGACGGTTTGTGAAATTAAACACCACAGACAATATCATATTTTATAAAGTAAAAATTTAAAGTGTCATCAAAAGCAATGCAAAAGGAACGGAGAAGAGATATTTCCAGTTCTTGAGAAACAGCAGAAACCAGCACGGTTTGGTGTGTCTACCGTGAAGTGAGGACACTTTGTTGGGCAGCTCTCCTGACACTTCTTTCCCGTAGCCATCCTCTCCAATCTGTCTCAATCTCCCCATTTGATAAATGAGGAAACTGAGCTCAGAGAGGCTAAATCACTTGACCAGCCACACACAGCTGGTGCCGTCTCCCAGTGCTGGGTCCCTGCTTCCCCCCGCTGCTGCCTCCTGCTCTGTACGCCCATCACCGTGTCAGTGGCAGGGGCGTGCAGCTAAATGTTTAAACACAGGCTCACTGAAAGGAAAAATGAGAGCCCTGATTTATAGCATTCCCCGATTTCCACAGCGTAAATACTGTCACCGTGGCCAACTTCAAACAACCCATGTGCGTTAACCAGCTTACGAAATCCCCCAAATGTAACCGCCAGCTCTCAGTCACTCGGCGGCAGCACATCACTGCTGCTGGGGAGCAACTGGAGGCTTCTAGGAGCAGACCCTGCTCCAAGGAGCCCACAGCCTGATTAGGAGAATGTGGACAGACACAGACATAATGCTATGCAGGAGAGTGGCATGCTGGGAAGAAAAGCTATGCTTCCGTAGCCTGGCGGGACTTGACCCCTGCCACCTCTCCAGCCTCACCTCCTTCCGGAAGCCTCTCCAGGCTCACACTTATACTCCTTGTTGCGGTGCGCGGGCTTCTCACTGCGGTGGCTTCTCTTGTTGCGGAGCACGGGCTCTAGGCGCACGGGCTTCAGCAGCTGTGGCTTGTGGGCTCTAGAGCGCAGGCTCAGTAGTCGTGGCGCACGGGCTCCAGAGCGCAGGTTCAGTAGTCGTGGTGCACGGACTCTAGAGCGCAGGCTCAGTAGTCGTGGCGCACGGGCTCTAGAGCGCAGGCTCAGTAGTCGTGGCACACGGGCTTAGTTGCTCCGCAGCATGTGGGATCTTCCCGGACCAGGGCTCAAACCCGTGTCCCCTGCGTTGGCAGGCGGATTCTTAACCACTGCACCACCAGGGAAGTCCATGTAGTTCTCGAAAGTGCTGGATGTTTGGCACTGTACACGCATAAGGGACTCTGACAATCTTAGGTATCCCCGTAGTGCCTGATGTATGGAGAACACAGGCCAAGCAATGCTTTAGCCTCACATCCACGTGCTCCTCTGACTTTTCTTCACTGCTGTTCTCAGAATTCATGCTCTTTGTCATTTTTTCTTTTTTCTATGACTCCCTTCTATTATCTAGCATCAAGCTCCCCTCAACATTCTTCCAGTGAAGTCTGAAGAGTACTAGGTGATTATGTTCTACTGTAAGCGTTCTACTGCTTAGCTACCTGCCCCTTCAATTCTCATCCTAAACGTCGCTGCTTCAGGAAAGCATTCCCTGCCTTTAGGTCTCCCTGTAAAACACTCCGACAGCCCCAAGATTCAAATTACAACAGTTCATTATAATGCGATGCGTCCGTCCTCTGCCCAGGGATCCCAGGACCCCTTTACAGGGTCAGGGGCCAAGAGGTCACTCCCTGAGCCAAACCACATCCACTTTTGCACACGGGGGTCCCCGTTTCTCACATCAGTGGTGCTTATCAGGTAACTGCACCCACACAGAATTTGAGGGACAGGAAATCTTGGAATTGGAAGAGAAGTCATCTAACACACTCTCTCAAGCTTTAAGGTGCGCAGAAATCCCTGAGACAGTGCTAAATGCAAATTCCAGTTCACAGATCAGGTGTGAGATTTTGCGTTTCTATCAAGCTCCCAGGTGCCACGGATGCTGCTGACCTTTGGACCACACGTGGAGCTACAAAGATCTCATAGATCTGCACTGACCACTAGGGTTCCTACCAGCCACGCTTGGACTATGGCCCGTCCTAAAATCTGCACCAGAGTTCAAAGGCTTAGTAAGAAAAAAAAAAAGAATGAAAAATATCTCAATAATTTTATGTTGATTACATGTTGAAATAACATTTTGCATATATTAGGTTAAGTAAAGCAAATTATTAAAAGTAATTCCACCTGTTTTAACTATTCTTGATGGGATTACTAGAGAACTGTGCATTTCATATGGCGCTCACACTGAATTTCTATGGGACGGTGCTGTCACAGGTCCTCCCAGCGAACGCAGTAAACCCCACGAAGGCAGCACCCATGGAACTGCTTCTGTAACCTCATCAGAGTCGTCCCCCTCTCCTCCCATATCCAATAGAGTCCCACACTCCACTCTGGAAACACTAAGTTAATCAAAATTAACTCTATCCTTCTCTATCAGATTCCCCAGAAACTTTTTCTGGTTCCTGTGCTCTGTGAACTTCCAACGAGGGGTATAGTGTGCAGGGTTTCCCAGACTTACTTGGTCCCTCTTTAGAAGCACATGGCTTCAGACTTGTTTTTCAGACAAATTCCCAGGTCCCATCCCAAGCCTGTCAAATCAGAGTTTCTGGGAATGGGGTCCAGGAATCATTTTTTTAATAATCAGATGATTCTGATGACATTATCTTGGAATCACCGGAAAGTATTATTTGACTGCCGCTTGAATGCTCCTAGTGACAAGGAGCTCATCACCTCATAAGGCAGCCTGTTTCACTACTGGGCAGCTAATACTCTTGTAACTATCACTACACATTTGGTGATATTATTACCACCATTATCATGAACCCAAATGGCCCCCAAAAGAAGAGCCATCTGACCAAAGCTTGTAACTCTGAAGATCAAGACAGGACCGAGGGCTCACCAAGCTGAAACACTTCATTTTACAGATAAGGAGCTGAGACACCAGAAGGGCAAGTCCTATCCTAGGTCACACACAGAGACAGAAGCAGACATCAGCCTCCAAGTCAGTGCTCACTGCTGACAGCCCTGCCTCAGACCCCAGCAGCTAAATACCCCTATGGCTCTGACCAGACTTCCCAGACCTTCTGGAGGCTGGGCACCAATGCCTGGTGGACTTCCCTTAGCTCCAACCAGCTGTCTTGGAGACTCCCCGCACTTCCTTCAGGCATCAGATTGGAACCCTGGTAATGCCTCCCAGCCTCTTCCATCAGATGCTGAATCTTACACCCAGCCTCAGCAGGCGTCTCACCACACCTGGGCACACTCCCCAGCACAAGGACCACGGCTAGCATCACTCCTAGGGGTAGGCATGTCCACAGAAGCACTCCAAATATCCCACCGGACACTTATGTTCTAAAACTGTTTCCAGAAATAGAAAGAGCCGGCAGCACCCTTGTGGGCACGGTGCCCGGGGCGGCCTTCAGAGCCAGCCCTGTGAACCGGTCACCCCAGCTCTCCCTCTGGCTATGCACCAGCAGCAGTGGAGGGCCCCAGAGTGGTGTCATTGCTCCCACTGTCCATGTTCTCCCCGGCGGCGTTGTAAAGAGCCCACAGCCAGCGACACCCTCATTCCTGGTGAAGCCACAACTTTTCTCACACCCCCCTGAGAGATCCATTTCCTTAAGTGCAAGTAAGGTGGCGGTTCTTTGACCCTCTCTCTGTCACCCAGGAAAACAGGAGAGGTGGGAGGCTTGGAAGATGGAGGGGAGGGAAGGAGGAGATGCGGCAGCAAGGAGGTGACAAAGTGAGGCCCAGTGTCAAGGTTTTGCAGGGTCCTCGGGGTGAGACACTCTCTCAGGCCGTGCGATTCTGTCTGCACAGTCAGTAGGACTCCACGAGCTGCCACCGGCCCTCCCCTCCTGTGTGCCCAGGTTCTTACACACTTGTTCACACGCTCTGTGCACTCGCATTTTGCCTCCACGTCAGGTCACTCCAGTGTCACTCAGGAACAGGAGGGCCTCCAATTAGGCAGTGAAGGAGATGCTTCTTGCATAGAAAATTGGATTGGAGGGAGCAAGGGCTGACCCCTGACTTGTGAAGCTCCTGAATAGCAAATTCCCCATCGGCGGAAGCTCAACAAGCACTGAATGATTAATAAGCACCACAAGAGAACTAAACACCGTCACCTTCAAGTGCCCTGATGGCTTATTATGTAGGTGCTCCGTTTGGAGGCCACGGATACCACACTGTGGAAAAAGACAAAAAATTAGACAAGCAAAAAGATTGTTTTTTCCTTCCTGTGTATGAAGAGCCCCCCTCCCCCTCTCACTTCCCCTGGCCCCATCTCAAGCACACCTTCTCTTTAAATATTCTTTGCATTATAAAATAGGATTTACAAATAGAAAAAGTAGGGTGCTGGGCTTTTTACTATAACACTCTCAGATTTTCTCAAAAACTGCCTGTTCTCCACCTCCTCACTACTGAACTCCAATCGGATGTGCCTACTTAGCTCCCCCAGAAGAAGGAAGAGAACCTACACGAAATGATTCGCAAACTTTAATGCACGTAAGAATCAACTGGGGGGCTTCCCTGGTGGCGCAGCGGTTGAGAGTCCGCCTGCCGATGCAGGGGACACGGGTTCGTGCCCCGGTCCGGGAAGATCCCACATGCCGCGGAGCGGCTGGGCCCGTGAGCCATGGCCGCTGAGCCTGTGCGTCCAGAGCCTGTGCTCCGCCACGGGAGAGGCCACAGCGGTGAGAGGCCCGTGTACCGCAAAAAAAAAAAAAAAATGCACAGGCAGTCACGGTAAGTGACATAATGAGAGAACATGTCACGAAAAGCCAAGATGCACCTTTGGGGCGGGTACAGAAAGGAGGTAGCCACTTTCGGGCAAATAATTCAAGTTACAATAGAGAGTTATGCTCTTTAGGTACTATGGCCCCACATCTTCTTGCGCCCCGTGTGCAGCATCTGCTCTTCCTTCTATCTATGACCTCCCCAAATCCTGTCCCATCATGGTCCCTACAGCACAGCGAGAGAAAGCTAAGATGAACGCGCAACTCACCACCGTGAAGGAAGACAGCCTCCTCCGACAGTCAGCTGTATGGGCCCTTCCCATAATTGTTCATTCATTCACGGTTCATTTACCAACTGCGTGCCCAGCCCTGTGCTAGTGCTTGACGTACAAGAGTGGGCAAGAGGACACAGCCCCAGCTCCTCCCACACGGCTCAGACGGGACACAGACAGGTAAACAAACACTGAGTGCAATGTACCAGGACAGAGGTATGGAAGGATGCCACTTTCCTCGCTTCCCACAAAGCTCGTCTCACAGCTGCACACGTGGGGGTCAGGCTGTGGCTCCAACCCTGGGTCACGAAGGCAAATGTTGACCAGATCTAGTGACAGCCTCCATCCCACCAGCACTGTCCTGACCCAGTCTCAGCTCTTCTCACGGAAGCCACAGCAGTCAGACCACAGCCTCACCCTCTTCGTTCTCTCTAGCCTGATTTTACAGCTGTAGGGCTCCTGTCCCAGACCTCGTCTCACTCCCCTCTCCCGTCTTGACTTCTTCCCGGGTCATTTCTCCTGAAAGCAGCAGGATAGTTCCAGAAATTCCAGAAGATAAGGAGTTCTCCAGGAAACAAAGCAAATCTCTAACATCTCTGGCCTCAAAAGGGAAGTCAATGGCTGTGGATACCAGGATGTCCCCCACCCCAGGCCTGGATGAACCAGCATGGCATGGTGGCTGAAAGCACAGACTCTACAGCTATAATCCCTAAGTGGGAATCCCAGCTCTGACACTCACTAGCTGGGAGATCTTGAGCAACATATTTAATTTCTCAGTGGAAACAGTTCTTAATTCACAACGTTACTGTGGAAATTAAATGAACTGATATCTATGGTGCACTTCGAATTACAGCTGGCACAGAGCAAAGGTCTTGGACGTTCTTTTTTAATTGGGGTATAGTTGCTTTACAATTTTGTGTTAGTTTCTGCTGTACAACAAAGTGAATCAGCCATATGTATACATATATCCCCTCCCTCTTGGATCTCCCTCCCACCACCACCCCCATCCCCCCATCTAGGTCACCACAGGGCACCGAGCTGAGCTCCCTGCGCTACACAGCAGGTTCCCACTAGCTATCTGTTTTACACATGGTAGTGTATATATGTCAATCCCAATCTCCCAATTCATCCCACCTCCCATTCCCCACCCCCCATGTCCACACTCCCGTTCTCTCCGTCTGTGTCTCTATTCCTGTCCTGCAAATAGGTTCACCTGTACCATTTTTCTAGATTCCACATATATGTGTTAATATACGATATTTGTCTTTGTCTTTCTGACTTACTTCACTCTGTATGACAGACCCTGAGAAAACCACAATTCAAAAAGACGACACATGCACCCCAATGTTCACTGCATCACTACTTACAACAGCCAGGACATGGAAGCAACCTAAATGTCCATCGACAGATGAACGGAAGTTTTTGTTAAATAAAATAATTGTCCTTCTTTCTCCCCAACCAACAGCATGTATGAAAGTCATCCAGGCTCTATGTCAAGTCAGGTCACAACTCCCACCCTGTGTCAATGTTGTTTAAAAAATAAAGAAGAAGAAGAAGAAGTATACAGTCAGCTAGAAGAAGGAATCAGCACTGACTGAATGTGTGTTGGGCACCAGCCACTGGGGTGGGTATTCCCACATACATTATATATCACTTAATCTCTCAACAGCCCTGAGACGTCAAAATCATTGTTCCAGTTTTACAGATCAGGAGACAGAGGTTCAGAAATTCCTCTGACCTATTTAGGAACTAGAGACTAGCTCCATGACTATACAGTTTCGTAAGGGTCCATAAACCTCTTAACTTCTTCATATTGGTGTTTCTCTATTTACACAGAAAGATTAGGAGTCCATAAGAGAATGGGGTTTATGAGGAAGAGTCGAGCTGGGGAGACTGCTGTCCTCTCTGCTCGGATCTATGGAGAGAAAACTGCAGGGGACAGAGTAAGTGTGGCTGAGGTAGGGAGAAAAGACTAGGTGCCATGGGGCTAGAAGGAAATAAAGGTGAAGCTAGGGAGCCTAGGAAGAAGTCCCAGAGCTTCATGAGAGGAATTTCTGGCAGGGTCTCTGATTCTTGGTAGAGATTCAAACCTAACTCAATCTGGTTCTAGAGACCCAGCCCACCACTTTTCCTGTTCTCTGTCAAAGGCAGACGTGAATAATCAATCACAGCACTCATGCCTTCAGGCCTGGAAAGAGTCTCAGCCAGGAAGCCCTGCCAATCAATCAGAGTTGACTACTAGATAAAATCTATTTGCCATCCCTTCTATTCACCATGCTGCCAAAAGGAGTTTAAGAAGCCCCCTGTCTTTAAAGTGTGGGTAATCTACTTACAGAACTGACTAGGACAGAGGAAACAAGTGAAAATATATACTCCTAGAAACTGCTAGGTGAATCCTGGTTTAAAATTTTGGACCAAAAAAAACAAAAAAAAGACGACCCCACTACAGTGGGCCAGGCAACGCAGTGCAATTAGCTGTGCTTTGAGAAACTAATAATTCATTGCTTTCTTAGCTTAAATTTCTAGATGCTTTACAATTTTGTGTTAGTTTCTGCTGTACAACAAAGTGAATCAGCCATATGTATACATATATCCCCTCCCTCTTGGATCATTTTACCCTCAAAACTACCTCACCAGACAGGTAGGCACCTTGTAAATGTGTAAAGCATTAAATTCATAGTAGTTTTAGTGGTTCATAAAATTTTCAAGTAGGAAATCATTTTTGCAAGCAATGTCCTTTACAGTTCTCATGCCCCTCCTTTCTTTTTCCTATTTTATTGCACCAGCCAGAACCTCAGAGCCTTGCTACTCAGTGTATGGTCCATGAACCAGCATCACTGGCCTCCCCTGGAAGCTAGCTAAAAAGGCAGAATCTTAGGCTCCATCTCAAACTTCTCAGAATCTGCATTTTAACATGATCCTCGAGTGATTCATATACACATTAAAATGTGAGAAACATTGCTCTACTACCCACTGAAAAACAGAAATGTTGAAAGTTCTCCTTATTTTTGCTCTGATTGTAATGAGAATGTCTCTATTTTCATCATAACTTATGATGATTACTAGAAGCTTTTGACAGATATCCTGTATCAGTTAAATCAGAAAGCTCTATGTAAATATTAATAACTATGAAAAAATTAAGGTCTAGAGAAGTTGTATCTGCCACAAGATGACCCAGCTTGTAAGTAACAGATCAAGCACAAAAGTCCATACTTGTGCTGTCCCAATGCTGACCCTCATCACAGGGAAAGATGGACTAATAACAAATTATTCACACCTAGCATGAGGTTCTGTCCATCAATACATACTTGTTGAATGAACAAATGAATGAATGTCATTGTGCTTTCTTTCATATAATAGGTGTGTTTCTGCATAGCTGAATGAACAGTAAGTCTGAGATCCTTGAATATTTGTGAACCACATGACTCAGTGTGCAAGAAGAAACTCTATTTTAAGGTACTCTGCACTAAATCCTCTCACAAAGAGGAAAAAAATAGCTTCCTTCATGAAAATGTACTCCCTGATAGACTTTAATCAACAAGTGTTGATTGGGTACAGCTGTGTGCCTGTAACCGTCTATGGGTCTAATAAGGATTCAGGAGACATAAGACAGTGGTTCTCACATTTAACATGCATCAGAATCACCTGGAGGGCTTATTAAACCACAGATTGCTGGCCTAACCCTCATCCCCCCAAGTTTCTCATCTAGTCGGTCTGGAGTGTGGACCAAAATTTAGCATCTCTAACGAGTGCCAGGATGACGTTGATACAGCCAGTCCAGGGATCACACATGGAGAAGAGCTGACATACAATATCCTGCCTGCATCTAAGGCCAGTGGTTCTCACCTTGACAGTACTTCTGAGTCACCTGGGAAGCTTTTAAAAATACTGATGACTGGTTCCTTCCAATGACCAGTTGAATCAGAATCTCTGGGGTAGAGGCTGGGTACCAGCATTTTTCGTACGTCCCCCAGGTATTTCTAATGTGAAGTCAGAATTTAGCGCCACTGAGCCTTAGAGCTAAGTTGGGGAGCAAGGGGTAAGACAGATATGAAATAAGAATTCCAGGGCAGCACACGCAGTGGTGTGCCAGAACCTGCCAGGACCGGGCGGAGAAAGCCAGATGTGCGGATCTCTTCCCAACACTGCATTCAGGGCCATCAATCCTCAAGCTTGAAATCAGCCACTGCAAGAGTATTTACACCACAAAAATTGGCAAGTGCTACAAATCACTGCACCCCCGCCCATCCCCAGAGAACCAGTTATTAAACTTCTACTAGCAAACCACTGAATAGAAGGCGGATGTGACAGGTACCAAATAAACATTCAGACAAGAAGTAGCAGAGGAGAAGAGGAAGAAATCCCACTGGGCTGGAGTGGACACAGAGATCTTCATGGAGCTGGTGAGGTCTCCAAGATGGGCCATAAGGGATGGATGGGATCTGTATAGAAAGAAAGCCATCTGCCTGGGAGAAAACTGGGAGCTGTTGTTTGGAGGTGGGACAGGGCAAGGTACCTCAGGGCACAGTGAGGGGACTGAACATGCTCAGGAGAAAAATTCTTGTTGTAGAAGAGTGTTTCTCTGAAAATTTGACTTCAGAAGTTTAGAATTTCATATGATGGGTTTCCATAGAGAAGTGCATACATGCAGTAAAGGACCACATAGTGGCTAAACTTTCTGTAAGGATCCTAAAGACAAAAGCCGGCCATAGCATGACCACCCAGCGCTACCAGTACTTCCCAGAGACTGCCTGCCTGGCTTTGTAACAAGTCCACAGTCACTGTGCCTAAGAGGCAACCTGGACAAGCCCATCACACCCCATTTTTCCCTTGGACGATACCAATCTGTTTGATCTCATCCACCTTCTCCCAGAAGCGGTTAGGGGGAGAATTTGCATCTTCAAAATCCTGCTCTCATTCCCAAGGGGAGATGGCACTGTCAACATCCATCCAAGATCCTGGAGTTGCAGTAAGAAGCGGCAGTATCTTAGTTTACTGGAAAACCAAGATGTCATATGAGGAAAAAAGAAAGTTGGAACTGGAGGGAAAGAGTTTTGTCTATCCCTCCATCCCCCAGAAGGTCAAAGACAGGCCTGCAGGAGCCATTTCTACATGCTTCCTCTGCTCAGGACTTCTGTCCTTGATGCTTTCACTCTTGCGACTGGAGAAGGAAGAGGCAATAAAAAGAAAAACAGCCATGAATATTTCATGCAGTGCCTCTGCTGACTTTTTAGTTCCCTGAACACCCATTAAAGTGCCACTGCAATAATGTCATTGTTTGCTCACCATTTTCTACCTGGCTCTTAGGGAGGAAAAAAACAGAAATAATAATTCCTGGCTCTGATTGGGAGGTCATAGGGAATCATCTACCACTGGTACTAAGCCTTCTGAAGATCAAAGGGCTGAACAATCACACTTTCATTTATTTGGCACCATTCAAGTCGGTAGAATTCCACAGACGTACATTTTTCAGATAAATGAAGCTTATCCTGAAGCGTTAGATTTGTTTTTGAATTTTAACCATTTCACATGCAAATCATTCCAGAACGGTACGGTACCTAGTTCCCGGTTCTCTTAGACAAAATACGTGAAATAAAATGTACTTCAGAATCCTCATTGTAAACAGCCTGTATTTTTAGCATGCTCTAATACATGATGTCCCGGCTTATTCTCCCACTTCGGGCTGCTTGACCCCAAATTAGTAGCCTCACACTGACGAGCTCTGTTTGCCTCTAGTGCCGATTCCCCACCCCCACTTACTTCCCAATTATAATTCATTGCTCTAAATTTGCTAGGAATCGGGAAACTTCACAACCAACATCATTATAATAGTATGTAAAAAGAGAGTTAATAGGCTCTGAACAAGGGCCAAAGGCAGTGTGGACTACATAAATTGTATGACCTTGAGCCATCTTGCCTTGGCATCTGTGAACCACGTTTATGTATTTATTCCTTCCTGAGGCACCCCGGATAGTAGGGTTTGCCTGAGAAGCAGTCCTTAGATAAATGTGTTATTGTTTAGTGATTTTTCATTAACATGTGTACATACAGGTGTTTGCGGTTATTCCCTCAGCATACTTACATATATTGAGCACTGACTGCGTGCTAGGTGCTGTGTTGACAAAGGTACCGAATCCTCTCCACCGTGAGCTCAGTCTGGCAGGGAGACGCAGCCTACGTAGCCCCGCTGCTGCTCACCTTGTCAACCCACTCGAGTCTCCTGCTCAGTAGCTGTTTACCAACCACTGCAGCCTGAGCACATCAGGACCATTCCCTCCTCTGGGCCTCTGCACTTTGCTCCTTCCTCCCCTGGGACTCTCTTCCCGAGGATCTTTGCATGGTTGATTCCTTCTGTGCTTGCAGGTCTCACTCAGTGATCGCATCCCTGGCCACCCCACCTCCAGCTGCCTCCTGCCCCCTTCTGGTACATTACTGTGTTTTGTTTTCTTCATAGAACCCTCCATGATCTGACATAATCCTGCCCACTAACATCCTTTGTGTCTTTGTGAGCTCAAGGGCCTCCTCGGTGTCAGCCAGCAGCCCAGCAGCCCCGGGTCGGCACCAGGCCCTCCACGGAGCACCTGCTGGATCAGCAAAGCTGCACAGATGGTTAGAACACAGCAGGGTAAGTTTAGTTTTGTTTTGTTTTTTAAATATATATATATATATTTTTTTTTTGATGTTGGGGGTAGGAGTTTTTATTTATTAATTTATTTATTTTTGCTGTGTTGCATCTTCGTTTCTGTGCTAGGGCTTTCTCTAGTTGCAGCAAGCAGGGGCCACTCTTCATCGCGGTGCGTGGGCCTCTCACTATCGCGGCCTCTCTTGTTGCGGAGCACAGGCTCCAGACGCGCAGGCTCAGTAGCTGTGGCTCACGGGCCCAGCTGCTCCGCGGCATGTGGGATCCTCCCAGACCGGGGCTCGAACCTGTGTCCCCTGCATTAGCAGGCGGACTCTCAACCACTGCGCCACCAGGGAAGCCCAGCAGCAGGGTAAGTTTTGAGAAAGGAGAATGGAGAATACCTACCCAAGCCTGGGAGGAGAAAAAGAGATCTCAAAGGAGGGAAGATCTGAGTTGGCCTCAGCACGTGAGCAAGAAAGGTCCAAGGGTATTCCAAACAAAAAGGGACATTTAAGTAACATACCGAAAATATCTATTAAGATAACCTCTCCACAAAATCTCAGGCTAGTGATTTAAATATCGCCCAAGAATCCTCTGCACTGCTGGACTGGCAGTAAGAAAGATGGAGCCCCTCTGCTGCCATCTCCCCACAGGTGAGGAGTTTCCCTCTGAAAAGTGGAACAAGCGCACAAATACTTTGCACGTGGAGCCTGGAGCAGTCAGCTTGGGCTCATAACAAAGTCCCACGAACTGTGTGGCTTAAACAACACAAATGTATTGTCTCGGAGTTCTGGAGGCTAGAAGACCAAGATCAAGGTGTGGACAGGATTGATTCCATCTGAGGGCTGTGAGGGGGAATCTGAACCATGCCTTGTTTCTGGTGGTTTGCTGGCAATCTTTGGTGTTCCTTGGCTTCATCACTCTGATCTCTCCTTTAACTTCACATGGAGCCCTCTCTCTGTATATCTGTCTGTGTCCAAAGTTCCCTTTTAATAAGGACACCAGTCATACTGGACTAGGGGCCCACCCTCCTCCAGTACAACCTCACATTAACTAATCACATCGGCAATGACCCTATTTCCAAATAAGGTCACATTCTAAGGTGCTGGGGGGTTGGGCTTTAACATATGTATTTTAAGATACAATTCAACCCATGGCAGAACCTCAGATTAGAAACCAGCTTCCCTAGCAGGGTCTGCTTCTACAGGGTAAAGACGTGTCTGGGGTCCACCAGGGGGCCCTGTAGAGGCAGATTAGCTTTGTCAGGCCACTAAGGGGGGAGCACAAAAACAACAGGCCCTTGGCTTCAAGAGGCATCCTGGAAGAAGGTCTGGAAGAGGGATGCGAGCCCCGTTCGCACCCATGGCGCAACCACAGTCCCCCAAGTACCGGCTAGATCACCTTAACAGCTCAAAAGCCCCGTGAGGTCCTAGCTGTCATTTTAAAGGGATGAGGCCCAGGGCACTCAGGAAACAAGAGATCCCAGAGCCGGGACCTTGGACACGGGCTGTACAGCTGAGGAAATGGAAACTAAGTTTCCTCATCTGCAAAGTGAAAGGTTGGACCCTTCTTGCTGTCCTGGTTCAAGGCTGTGGCATACTTTATACCTGGAAGCCCCCTGATGAACATTTATCAGATAGCTGAATGAAGAAATAAATGAATGAATCCAAAGCCGTAAGGATAAGGATAAGATGCAATAACCCTCACTGTGGTTAACTCAGATCGAAAAAAAAAAGACCAGGAATGAATCTGGGTTAAAGATCATTGCCCTCTGGAAGTAGTTAAAATAGAATAATATCGTACCCACGGAAACAGAGCAGTGCAAACACACCCAGGGCCTAATTAGACTTCCGAATACATAAGCACACAGGTCTAGCCGGCATTTTCTTTGCCTCAAAACACAGATCTCAGACCTTTTCTCCCCAACCAGGACCTATCAGTCGCTGTGGCTTAGTCTAAATCCATTCCTTAGTGTTTGGGCTCCCAAACAATCCAGTCCAAGACGCAATTATTTCTGCAGCCAAGAATTCAGTTTCCACGTCCCAGCCTAATGTGAGTTCTTCCCGCAAAGGACTGAGACGATACAGCCAAGAATACAATCAAAGAGAAGGACAACCTGTAATCTTAACTTGCCCTTTGTACTTCAGACAACCGCCATCAGCATCAAGGCGGCAGGAAGAAAAACAACTACCAGGGCAGCAATCACACGGACACCTGTGCAGGGAGACCTTGCCCACAGCACATGAAAGTCTCCCTTGACTGCCAGAGTTTAAGAGGAGAAATCTCTTCAGAATTGAGAACTCAAAAGAAACAAAAGGCAAGAGAAAGAAACGGGGAGAGAAAGTTCACGCCCCCCTAAACTGAATTTCAAACCACCACCACAAAGCAAGAGCCAGCTCAGGAAAAGCAAGAAGAAAACCTATTACCCTGACAATAAACTGCAGCCTTGCAAACACCCAGGAACCCAGACGCACGGGCAGTGGAGCCGGAGCTGAAGGGCAAAAAAGAGGCACCATCTCCAAGAGCAAATGCAGCCAGAGAAAGTGGCCCCCGGGAGCCACAGCTCTGCCACTGCACCTGCCTGGTGTCTGAACAAGCATTCCCAGCCCTGCATTGGAGAACTTTTGCAAATGAGATGAGAAGCAGCCTGCAGTGGGACTCGGGATGCTTGCAGGACAAGAGCTAATGGCAATTATTTAGTTTTAACAACTGGGTAATTGCTGACCAGACCAGCAGAGGCCAAAAGGCCAATGCCTCTGCTTTGCCAAGAAAACCAAGGGTTAGGTGTTAACTGCATAAAACTAAGTGCGCTGCTCCCCTGGTCACTTTTAATTGGGCTGTGCTGCCACATGATGTGGGGACAAACCACTTGGGTCAGGGGACCTCTGGCAGACCCACCTGGACAGAGCAGGCACAAACTTTTGTGAGTGGCCATTGGGCTAAAACACCTTGACTTGGATAACAGCTTAGTGCTGGAGTGAGTTAGAGGTCTGAGGGTAAGAGTTGATCCTGAACATGGATACAGACCTTCCTGATTTAGGAGAAGACAAGGGACTATCTCAGGGGGGGATCCTGAAAGCAGGTGGAACCGTAAGGAGGTCAAGGCCTTAGCACTGAGTCCCAGAAATCACAAATCTGAAAGTCAGGAAGGTTTTCCCAGGCACCAGCACAGGACATGAACGTCCAGACTCAGCCAATGCACCGCCAGCAGCTTGGGAAGTGAGGTACTTAAGCTCCTAAGGGATCTGTCTTGGAAGTATCACTCTGCCAGCTCTCAGAGGGCTGGTGCCATGTGAGGCCCACTCTGACTCACAGGAGCCCCCATTCTGTATGCTCACTCCAGCCTCCAACTCTTCACTCTGGCTTTCTCCACTCCCGGGATGCTTATTCCTGTTCCAGTGACAGCCCACCTGGTACATCCCAAGTTCCCTCTTCCTCCACCCTTATCCACCAGGAAACCCTGTTTATGAAGAAGGTACTGAATAAGCATTACCTGCCCTTCACAGTGATTTATCCCTGCTGAGTATGTTGAGCCCTCGATCAATTTCAAGCTCTAAGGGTACTTAGAAATCATCCAGTCCAACTTTATAGATAAAAATAAACCAAAGCCTTGTACACCAACTATATCTCAATTTTTAAAAAGAAATAAATAAATCCAAATAAATAAATAAATAAAACAAAGCCCAGGCAGGTTATCTGGCTATAGTCCAGACATTCCTTTGTTAATTTCAGTTTCATGTATGGGAATCTCATTTCTCTAATATGTTGTTATGTTTCTGAAAGACAAAGCTCTTATATTATTCTTTATGTTAGTCTTTTCTATAACCACATAGTATTTTATTTTATTTATTTATTATTTTTTTTTTTGTGGTACATGGACCTCTCACTGTTGCGGCCTCTCCCGTTGCAGAGCACAGGCTCCGGACGCGCAGGCTCAGCGGCCATGGCTCACGGGCCCAGCCGCTCTGCGGCAGGTGGGATCCTCCCGGACCGGGGCACGAACCCGCATCCCCTGCATCGGCAGGCGGACTCTCAACCACTGTGCCACCAGGGAAACCCAACCGCAGAGTATTTAACATAAGAATACACAGAAGTAGATCCTTAATAAATATCTGCCCTCTCCTCTGTGGTCCACTGATGACCTAACTCCAATAATAGTATTGTGGGGCTCGGAGTGACCTCGACTTCTAACCACACTGAGATGAGGAGCCATATAACAACCTAATAACTTCATAGAAGAGCAAACCACTTTGGCTGTTATCCTACACATAGCAGGCAACAAGGAAGGGAAGAGGGGTTGGTCCCTAACCTGCATTCAGAGAGATCAGCATTCAGCCCACATACACTAACAGGGTGCACGGGATTTGCCAGCTTTGTGTACGTAACAATACTTGAAAGTCGAAAAATACACAGTCCTTGCTCTTGACTTTCAATCTAAGGGGGAAGACAGACAGGAACACAGATCATTATGGCTCCATGCGACAAGTGTGATGACAGAAAAGGCAAAGGAGTATCATTCTAGATCGTTAAATGAAGCTCCGTAGGTCTCTCGACTCACCAACATGTTCCCCATGAGCACAAATTGACGGGCTTGACTCTTTGCCAAAGCCCACAGCATACCTCCGCCACTAGGTCTTCTTCTACACCATTCCCCTCACCCCAAATGTCCTCACTTTCCCCTGTAAATCTAACTCATCTCTGAAATTCAAGCTTCAGGTTGAATCCCAAACTTTAGAGTTCATCCAGGCTCTCCTTAACTACCTTACCACTTCCTTTCTGCAGCACTTATTTTGTCTCTTATACTATTTCTGGTTCAATTCTTATGTCCTTACTTAACTCTCATGCAATCTTATTATTGATCTAAATTTTAAATTCCTTAATGATACGTCTCAAGTTCTCTCCTCTAGAAAATTCACATATGGGCAAGTCTCAGATACACACAGCAAGTGGTCAGTATATCTCCTTACAGAATGCATGCATGCATGCGTGAATGAATGAATGAATGTGTCATATAACTAGTCAGGTTTCAATTGTTTATCAATAATTCCAAACAAATCTACCCTCTCGCTGTCTTCTCTCTTCCCTATTACACACTAACACAGAGAGACATGATACTATTTTGGGTCAACCAGAATGAGTTCACCTGGAATGCATTAGCCACAGATCTCTGCTAAGATTAGCCAGTTTATTTCCCAAGACACATGCCTTATTTGATTATAACCTTTCAGAAATATATATTTACTTTAAGGCAATTCCACAAATTTCTGAGTTGCTAGATTTCTGAAATGTTATTTCCAGTTATCTTCTAGTACTAAAATGAACTCGTTTACTTAGGTTATATGTGTGAGCTGTAAAACAATAATATTTACTATTCCAGATAAAATTCCCTAAAGTATTTTTAGAATCTTTACCATTTAAATTGCATGCTGCCGACCTACTAGAGAATGGACGTGAGGATACAGGAAGGGGGAAAGGTAAGCTGGGACAAAGTGAGAGAGTGGCATGGACATATATACGCTACCAAATGTAAAATAGCTAGTGGGAAGCAGCCGCATAGCACAGGGAGATCAGCCCCGTGCTTTGTGTCCACCTACAGGGGTGGGATAGGGACGGTGGGAGGGAGGGAGACGCAAGAGGGAAGAGATATGGGAACATATGTATATGTATAACTGATTCACTTTGTTATAAAGCAGAAACTAACACACCATTGTAAAGCAATTATACTCCAATAAAGATGTTAAAAAAAAATTGCATGCTGCCAATTTTTCATCACTTTCTTACCTTCTCAATCTGGGAACTATATTTTAATTCTGAGGTAATTCAATTTGCTAAATACTTTGTCATTTGTTTATATGATTAGAAATACACTTTTCCAAATATCGTATATTAACGCATATATGTGGAATCTATAAAAATGGTACAGATGAACTGGTTTGCAAGGCAGAAACAGAGACACAGATGTAGAGAACAAGCATATGGACACCAAGGGGGGAAAGCAGGGGAGGGGGTACTGGTGGTGGTGGTATGAACTGGGAGATTGGGATTGACATACATATACCAATATGTATAAAATAGATAACTAATAAGAACCTGCTGTATAAAAAAATAAAATAAAGTTCAAAAAAAAAGAAAAAACATGAATTTAGAAAAAAGAACCAGAAATACAGTTTTCAAGGGGTTAAACTCTCAAAAGAAAAAAAAGAAAAAAGATTAGCTAGGTTATTTCAATAGTACCTTTTCTAATTTAATTTTTTCTTTGGCATCCCCCTCCAACCTGCCCTGATTCCATCTGGACTTTTTTAGTGCTTGGGGAAAAGGAGAAAATGAGTAAATGAGCTGGCAGGAAAGAGGTATAATTCTGTGGTTCAAATTGCCATCCTTTAATGAGTGGAATAAATTTTTATTGATGTTAACAAACAAGATGCCAATACATAGGCATGGAGGTCAGGACCTAGCCTGGTAGGGCCCCAGCAGAGACTGATTTCTGTAATCAGTTTTCATTCCTCTATGAATATCCCAAGCTACAAGCAGTATAGATGGGAATCATTTCCTGGGTAAATGTCCATGTCCTAGCACAGGAAGAAAGGCCATGAGCCCAAACACTGATCTCAACCACCAAGCCCAGGGAGGCTTATCTACCTTACTATGTCTCTCTTGACTTCTCCCTTTACAGCACCTAAAACCAGAAATGCCAGGGGAAACGGTCCCCCCACCCACTATTTTGGACTCTATCTCTAAAATATACTGATAGGCGTAAGTACACAGCAAAAGTCCTTCCCTCTACAGGGTTACAGTCTAAGGCAGGCAATAATGCACAGAGGACCCAAACCTGCCACCTGGCCACACATCCAAATCACCTGGAGAGCTGGCTAACAACAGCTGGAGAGATTCTGACTCAGTAGGTCTTGAGTAGAAACTGACAATCTGATGTTTAACATGAGCCCCAGATGCTTCTGATGTAACCAACCCATAAGACAGACTGGTAAACAAATGGGAACACTGTATAAAATGCTTTTGAGTCAGTCAGGTCTAGGTGGAAATATCAGCTCTACTATATACTGCAAACTAGGGCAGGTTATTTAACCTCTGGGTTACGAACAGCTGTTGTAGGGCTTTAAGCACATAACACTCACAAAACTAGTAGTGAAGGGCCTGGCACACAGCAGGATTTTTATAAATAGAAACTGCCCACAAAGAGAGCCAGACGGTCTGGCCCAGTCCAAATTTCACTAAATCACATTAGGTCTATCAAATTCAAGCTCTGTATCAGGCCATAAGCATGATTTAATCATTTCATATACATAAATTCTCAATTAGAATAAAGTGTACTTGCGGTTTCTGAAAATATAGTTACCATAATGATAGCACAGAATTCCATTGCTACAGCTTTGGACTTTTAGGTCACTGATCTCTGAAGAATGTCATGGTAATGTTGCCTCATTCATAACATGGTGCTACAACATAAACCCCAAGGACAATGTCATACTAGAAACTAAGATGGACAAGGAAGTCCTTTGGAAAGTCTACTATATAGTAATAAAAGTTAGTATCTTTAAAGCCACATTTAGAACCACAGAGGGAAAAGCCATCAACAAAGTTACACATTACGATCGTTCTTATACTTTTATTATAAAGGTTAATCATTCATATAGTATTAGGAAATGGGTTCTTGATTAAAGCTAAGTGTTGCTATCAGCAAACACGTGCATTCTTTCTATTCTTGCTTTTTACACACATTCTGTATTCAGTGTATCTTTGAGAAGTTAGCCTTAACAGAAAGGTGTGTGGGACTTTAGCACTTAAGTTCTCTTGACATAACTCAGCCCAATCACTCTACATGAATGTAGATCACTTTTCTATTTCTTGGCAAGAAAATGTACTGGTAAATATCATTTAACCTTTCTCAAACAGTGAAGGTGACCCTGGTTCCATCCATCAAATAGATTCCTCACTCTTAATTTAAAATATTAGACGGTGCCCTAAACCTTTTCTTGAGGGGAGACCCAAGCAAATCTTATTTGGATAGATTCCCCATGGCTGTCTACAGTCAATTCCAGATTCTTATAAGATACCTAGCCAGGTACAGCATTGAATTAAAAGAAGGTCAGTCAATAGAGTGGACATACTCCTGCTTGAGCAGTTAATTGCTACAAAGAGTTTAATAAGTTATTTTTGGAGCCAAACTCCCAGTTTCCATGAAGCTTGTTTTTTTGTTTGTTTGTTTGTTTTTTCTTAAAATCCTCACTGAATTCCACCAGCAAATTCTTTCCAAGCTTGTTAAATACCCAAAGACAAACAGCTGTCTGTAGGCATTCAAGATAAATGGAAAATACATAACCTCTCTCTATTTTAAGTCCATAATAACTATCAGAAACCCAAGAGTAACTTCATTATTATTTCACACTATGACCTATTATTTTTAATATGAAATATTCAGATGAGAGTAATTAATTCCATTTAAGGGAATCAAGTGCTGGTGAAAGAAAGTTATATTCCAATCACCGAGCAGATACAAGAACAATCACAATGGAACACACCTCATATCCTTGAGATCTTATTCTCAAAGAAATGGAAAAAGGATGCTAAATGAATCTGTGATCCAGCCAGAGAGCAGGCCCAGTCCACAGCTCAACTGAAATAATTTAAATGTGTCCTGGAGGTCCTTCCACTTTTTTTCAAACAAGGGTTACCCCCAGTGGTGATTCTCCATCCCCCTAAGTTTGACAACTATTGAGCCTTACTGAACTTTGCAACCCAAACACTGTCCCCATGATCTTCCTTTCCTAAACACTGAAAATTTCTTAAAATCCTGTGTTTAGCTGGAGCTTTTAGAGGAAACTAACCAAAAACCTAACTCCCTTGGTCCTTCCATTAGCATTTTTACATGTTTTAAGAGAGAGGATGAGGACTTAATTCAATTGAATAAAATCTGAAAGGTGAAATTCCAGTCTCTATATAAAGTCACTGCAGGAGAATATGAGAGAATATACTAGGGAAGGAGCTACCTTCACATCCCTCCTCATATCACGCTATTTAAGAGGGAAGCCAAATAGCTGTAAATGCACTTTCCCTAAAATGGGATTCTTGTAGCTTGTTCTCACCCCAGGACATCATAGATGAAAGGGATCCTGATTCTAGCCTCTCATTTCACAGTTGAAGAAGCGAAAGACCACAGCCATTTAATGATCTGCCCTAGATCACACAGCAAGCTACAGTCACATCTTATTCACTCTCTGTGCTTTACAAGGGTTTGGAGAAATGGATATACCCTACTTCTGCATCTACTTAACCTTTACATCCATTCAGTTGCCATGTTTTGTTTCACCTGGAAAATAGAAATCGCCTCCTAACTAGTCTCCCTGATTGCATGGTAGCATAAGTCTTATAGGGTGCTGAGAGCCCTTGTCACTCAAATGTTTAGAGTCTCCACGTTGCAGAAGACACCAGTAATCTACAGGAATGTCTCTTGAGATTCACCCTATGTGGCCTTCCAACCCAGGATTGTTAACTTCCCATAACAGAAATTTCATAACCTCCGAAGAAAACTCATGTCATTACCAGGTATTCCTATTAGGACTTTATTCATTATTTTAAACCCACATCTGTCTCTCTATGGCTGCCACAGATTACCATGAGTTCTGCGATTGGATGCCATATTAAGCAATCCTAATATTTCTTCTTTTTAACACTCTTACTACATCTGAAGGCTGCTATCATGTCTCTTCTCTGCCTTCTCTTTGTCTTTTCCATATTAATAATCCCCTGTTTTTTCAAACATCCCCTACATGACATGGTTTGAAGTCGGGTCATAGGGTTCTTCTCCTACATGTCCTCCAATTTGTCCATGTCCTAGCCACAAAAACAGAACTAAAATATTACAAACACAATATTCCAAACTTAACTGTGCATAATACAAAGAAATCACCCCCATTCTCATTCTAGATTACACAACTATGACAGAGATTAAAGCTTCATGGGCTTTTTGGCTTATGGTAACAGAGTTGACTCATAGCGAGCCGTGAGCATAGTGAACAGCGGCTTGTTTTTCAAGCCACTTAATAATATTTTACTCATGCGACTAATTCTCTGAAACATCTCCCTCATCTGATTTTGTACAGTTTAATTTTGGGATTTGTAGAACTTTACATTTATCCCTGCTACATTTTGTTCTGTTAGAGTTGGCCCAGATCTCTGGTCTATAAATATTATTTTATATCCTGTTTCTGTCTCAGTATTCAGTCTCTCCTGTCTTTATATTATTTGCACATTGGATGAATTTCCCATCGATATCTTCCCCAGCAGATGATGCCTCTCTTAGGCAGAGTAGAGGGCGAGGCCAAGGACAGCAGCTTACAGCCCGCGACTGGGTGATCTCCAGCTTAACTGACAACCATGGTCAATATCCTTTGAGAATGGTTGTTTGACCAGTTTTTAATCCATTTTCCCTTGCATACAAACATAAATCCATACTAATTACAAAAATATCACAAGAAAGTTGTTCAGATATGCTGCCGAGACCTGTTCTGCTTGTGTTATTTTTTTCTCACCTAATAGATTAGTGACCCTTATAAAAGAAGCAAAATTGATACTGGCATGGATTGCTTGCATCAAACCCTCACAGCGCCCTAGCGATCATCACCTCCTCCTCATTATTTCAATATCCCTTCTAAAATCTTGCCCATGGTCATCTTCAAGCTCACTGCTCCAGACTTGTGACATCCATCATCTGACATTTGTCTATCTCATTCTTGAAATTAGTCAGTCTTTAACAGTGATCTCCTAGGTGATGTTTTTCAGAGCCCTACTATAAAACTGCTCCGTGATAGAAGACGTAAATTTATTTAGATCAATATATATTCTATCAGTCTCTACATGCACCTTACTTGGCTCTTCTCATTTATCCATGTTCATTCACACATGTTCATTCTACACCGTTGAGTCCAAAGATCAATTTACCTTAACCCCAAAGGCAAAATTAAAGTGGAAACTGAGGTGCTCTGCTTTCTCCGTCATCCATCACTTCCTTGATATCTTTGCCTTAATATTGACAAAAATCTCGCTCTTGCCCTTGTTTTTGTTTAACCGTATTCTAAAATTTTGCCTTCCAAACTGTTCTTTTAGGTCAGCGCCACCCACTCGTTTGTATTACACACACCTTGACTTTGAACACTTTTTCAAACATATTGCTTAAAAATTGTGTCTGATGCTGATCAAGGCAAAATAAAGTTATATAGTCATGTAATAATTTAATTTTATCATTTGTTGATTTTCAAAGAACAATGCTCAATCTCATTGCTTTGCAAGGGATCTATAATTATTTCAGGCTCAGGAAATACCAATGAGGTTATGTTTTAAAAAAACCAAGTGGAAATCAAAGGAAGAAAATAGACAACATCAAA
This sequence comes from Phocoena phocoena, assembly GCF_963924675.1. Taxonomy (NCBI): domain Eukaryota; kingdom Metazoa; phylum Chordata; class Mammalia; order Artiodactyla; family Phocoenidae; genus Phocoena; species Phocoena phocoena. Next base: position 24,119,626 of record NC_089234.1, read on the forward strand.
TGTGTAAAAATAAGCAAAATAATGTACAATGTACTAAATCCTATTTAAAATGAAAGCTAGGATAGCATAGTACTGAAGAGCACTGGCTTTGGAGTTAGCAAAGTTGAGTTTAAATGCTTTTGTTCAGCTCACAAGAAGTGTGTAATCTTGAGATACTTACCTCTTCTTTCCAAGACTCCATGTCCCTCATTTGTGATATATGGATAATGCTAGTGCCTACTGCTTTGGGGGCAGCGAGGATTCAATGAAAAAGAGGAAATAATGTATTTGTTCAGTTACTGACACACATAAGAACTCACTAAACCCCACAGTATTTTATATGTTCCCATTTAAAAACCACTTTGAATATTGAATACTTGGGTGAAAGATTCCCCGATTTTTAAGGAGCATGAAATATGAGGTAGATATAAATAACTTAGGAGAAAAGAAACTAGGAAAACGGCTGACACAGAAGTCATAATCATGTTCAAGTTGATAAAGCCATATCTCTGTCTGCTTCTGGCCTTGCACCGTAACCTCCTGAAGGGCAAGGTCCCTGAAATACACTTCCTGGTGACCACAGTGCACACACGTGCACACACACTCACACTCCCATACCTTGCACAGAGTGAAGTACATGGTAAGTGCTAAATAACCATGATTGACTGAGCAGTGATCTCCTCAGACCTGGAAAACAAGAAGTAAATTCACAAGTCTCCAGGCAACACAAAAATCAACTGCAGTAGATACGCTGTATACCCAGGGCCCCCTTCCGGGAATTGCCTGGCCCACATAATGTGGTGGCCTCCTTGCACTCACGTTTTTACTTCATGACCCTGCCCCTTTGGCCACAGCAGACTGGTTTAATGATGGACACCTAACCACCATTGGTGGACAGCTGGGAAAACTGGATGTTCTCTCCTGAGCATCTGTTAGGAATTTAGTTATACTCTTGGTGGAGATATGGAAGGAGGGTCTACAAACTCCTGCCCCTGAGGTCTTGGATTTACTTAATCTCCACCCTTTCTTCAAGTCTGATCATTCCCTGAAATGCCTACGATACTACAGCATCTTTCCAATGAATTTCATGTTCTTGCCTAAGTGAATTCCAGATGGTTTCTGTTGCCTTTAGTTTAAAAACGAAAACTGAACTAATACACTGAGGAAAATAAAGAGAAAGAATACCAGTTTCATCATCAGCCTGGCCTTGCCTACAGCTACACGTGCTTTTGACTGATACAAACAACCAAAACAAGATCTAATAGTTTACTATTTGCTAGAACACACTGAATGGAACTCAGTAAAGCTTGTTAGGAAAGAGATTATGGAATCATGTCAGCAAAATGTATCATCAAGATCCATAAGAGATTATAGACTTTAGAATCAGATCACATAAAATCAGAGAAAAGCCAGAATTTTCCAAGAGAGATACTTTCTGAGAAGATTAATCAAAATTACATGGCAAAAATAAGGGCCAGCACTGGCTCAGTGCTTACTACGTGCTAACTGCTGCTCTAAGGCGTTTTCCATGCATAAACTCACTTAGCCCCTATGACAACCCTGTGACATGGAGGTACTAAAGATGAGGAAATTCAGGGACTGAGAGGTGAAGTACGTTCCCAAGGTTTCATGGCTAAAAAGTGGCAGATCGAGGCTTCAATCCCGGTGCTCTTAACAATGGACCGCAGGGCATCATGTAAGCTGACTGTGTCCCTCCAGGTGCCGGCATATTCGGTGCGGAAATGTAAAGGCGGAGAGAGGAAACTGGCTCACAGGAGTTGTTTGACATTTTCCATGTGTACTTGTTCGTTCATTCATTCAGCAGGCGTTTACTGATGCCTCCTACATGCCAGGCACTGTAGTAGGTGCTGAGAACAGTCCCAGTGGCAACTCCCTTGTAGAACATGGTCCCAGGGTTACAGGATGTATGCACAGGGTATAAGCACAGTAACTTATACCGAATAGGCATTCAATAATCTTTAAGAAACAACCTACACTCCACATATGGGAAGCATTTCTCGCCCCCTTACAATCTCCAGGTTAGGTTAGCACCCCTCACTGATTCTCCAGGAACCTTGTGTCTCTATCACAGACTTCCCACAGTGCTTTGGAAGTATCTGTGTGTCTACTTAGACCCCTATAATATAAGCTACTTGCATATGTGACTGTGCTAGTCACCTGCCTCACTAGGGCTGGGAAGAATTCCCAGCGTACGGAAGTGCTCAGCAAATGTTTGTTGTATGAATGGACTCCTCAGTATGACCTATTACCTCTTCAGAAGCCCATCCTTTGAAAACAAAAGTCATGGCAGGACAAACACTGAGCAGCTGATCCATTGGCAGAGTTGGATTTGTCCTAAACTAGTTGTTCTCTTTTCTCCTGTCTTCTTTCTGACCAACTCTCCCCACTGGGAGGTGGCCAGCCAGATGACGGGTGCAGTGAGCCACAGGACCATGGAGCAACATTCCCTGCAAATCACACCCATGGCACTGGCTTCACTAGTTTAGGTCTTCAGCCACTTAGGGGGAAGTACCCCACTCAGTAGAGTAAGTAAGCATGGATTTGAATCCACAAAGACCTAGAGTTGAATCCCTGCATCTCCACCCAGCAGCTGGGTAACTTTGAACAAGCAAATTTCTCTGAGCCTTGGTCTTCTCACTTTAATACTTGACTCACAGAATCATCTTGAGGATTAAATGGGGATCACACAAATGAAGGCACCAGAACACAGCAGAGATCAATAAATATGAAGAGCCCATCCCTTGTTAATTTAGCATATGTCTTTTAAAAATATACACTGATCCTTTTAGATTTTTAGAGTCTACTTTTCTATCTCCTCCATCTTCATCTCTCTGAGTTGGTAGACTTTTCCATAGAGGTGTGACAATAGGGAACCAGCTGGGAGACACAAGTGATTAAAAAAGGAAAACCACATCATTAATTGAGGATGAGAGACCCATTAACTCAGTGTGCTGTAACATTTTGCATGGGAAACCTCCCTGAAACCTCCCAGCTCACAAAAATCAAAGGCTTGCGGTCATCTTCATTGTGCAAATGAAACACCGCTCTGCAAACCACAACTGATTTTATGTTTAACTTTTTTAAACAAACCGTAACAAATACTAAGTAGAGCTAATCATTCCCTGATTCCTTTGGTATTCATTGTAATAGCACTAATTACGATAAACACATTTGGCATTAATGTGCATGTCATACGCATATACCAATTCCATTCAAATTTACCATTGATTAACGCCCGTGAAGTGAACAACGAGTCTTCCGCTTTGATACACCACTCAGATGTCGAGCAGCACAGCCTTAAAAATGGTCCCAGGCACGCAACACCAAAGCAGCAGCCTACGCAAGGCAAAAGGCAAGGGGGACACTGCACGAAGATGATTCTGAGGGTCTTTCCCTTCTCTATGTTCATGATGAATTCCGGGGGTGAAAACAGAGTCCAGATTCTGCAAACCTAGCGTTAGAACACATTAGTGTGAGAGAAAATTAAGTTTGGGGGTTAAAGCCTGGGCTTGGAATCTGATCTGGTTTCACATCCTGGCTTTGCCCCTTATTCGCTAGTACATTGTTTTAGGCAAGTCACTCAGCGTCTCTAACCTTCAGGTCCTTCATCTGTAGCAGTGGAGATAACATGCTCCTCACAAGACTGTTGTGAGGATTAATAAGAAAAAGCAAATTTTTCACTATTCTCGGCAAATGGTTTGTGTTTTAATTTTGAAAATAGCATTATTATAATTGATAATGATCATCACTATTATAATAGAATATTTGCTATTACAAGCTAGGAAGCTCATTCAACAGGATGCACTGGCATAAGTAAACATCCCCCAAGCCGGCCCAGCATGTCAGGGATCCAAGAGTGAGATGGGGGAGGCAAGGCAAAGATATGACTGTTTGTTTTCAGTTTTTGTTTTGGGTTTTTGTTTTTAATAAGACTGTTTTAGAGGTTTGGGTTTAGAGCGCAGAGGGATGATGGGTAAAGGGGAGAACTCTGGCCTGAGAAAGCTGCCCCATCACTCTCTTGCCAGCCACCGTGCACAAGCCCTTCAAGCTTCTAAGAGCTGACTTCTTCATCTGTAACATGGAGACGAAAATATCCATCTCACAGTGGTGTGAGGATCAAATGAGGTGATGAAATGGGAAATGCTGAAAGCATCGTGATCAGAGTTTATAACTATTATTATTGGCATCATTGTCATCATGATTGATTACCATCATCACCATGAATGAACAAAGGTTTAGGGACGCCCATTCTGAAATCCTTTCCTTGGAGCGCTAGCCTTAATCTCATGCCTGAATAAAGGATGCTTTTAATTGTCCTGTTCCTAAGCTCTCTTCCAAGCCTCCACATCTACATCTGTACAGACCAGGCAGACTTTCTGTGTCTCCCAGCCCCAGCCCGCTACCTCACCAAAGCGTGCTCACGTGTGCAAAGGGGCTTAGGACAGCACGGGGATGGCTCAGAACTAACTCATCCCCTCCCAGGGAAGTAGAACTCAATCCGCTGCTGTCCTGAGAGCCCACTCTCAGTAACACAGACTTATTGAAAAGAACGTCTTGGGCACAGTTATAAGGCACCCACCTCCTGCTGGCCTCCCCCCGACCCCCATGGTGATGCATCTGGTCAAGGAACACCAGCAAAAGGTGAATGCCTCTCACAGCACATCTGCTACCCCTCCTCCTACTACATCATTCAAGCATTAAGCTTAACCTCCCCTCCCCCAGACCAGGAGTCCCTTGAGTCCAGAGATCATTTGAAGAAAAAGGCTTTTCCATTCCCAACACTGATTATTTAATTTAAAAAAATTTTTTTTAAAAATTGAAAGAAAACAAGGATTGGCGAGGTTGTGGAGGGATTGGAACACTTGTACACTGTTGTTTTTTTTTTTGTTATTGTTGGTTTCTTTTTTTTTTTTTGCGGTACGTGGGCCTCTCACTGCTGTGGCCTCTCCCATTGTGGAGCGCAGGCTCAGCGGCCATGGCTCACAGGCCCAGCCGCTCCGCGGCACGTGGGATCTTCCCGGACCGGTGCATGAACCCGTGTCCCCTGCATCGGCAGGCGGACTCTCAACCACTGCGCCACCAGGGAAGCCCTGTTGTTGTTTCTTAACATCTTTATTGGAGTATAATTGCTTTACAATGGTGTGTTAGTTTCTGCTTTATAGCAAAGTGAATCAGCTATACATATACATATATCCGCTTATCTCTAACACTTGTACACCATCAACGGGAATGTAAAGTGGTGCAAAAAATATAATAATAAAAATAAAATAAAATAAAGTGGTGCAGCCTCTGTGGAAAACAGTATGGAGATTCTTCAAAAAATTAAAATAAAACTACCGTATGACTCAGCAATCCCACTTCTGGGTTTATAGCCAATAGAATTAAAATCAGGATCTCAAAAACCAGTATCTGCACTCCCATATTCACTACAGCATTATTCACAATAGCCAAGATATGGAAATCACCCAAATATCCAATGGCAGATGAAGGGATAAAGACAATGTGTACATACATGTAGTGGAATGTTATTAGGCCTTTAAAAATAAGGAACTCCCACCATGTGCAACACAACAAGAATGGACCTGGAAGACATTATGCTAAGTGAAATAAGTCAGTCACAGAGGATAAATATTGCATGATTCCTCTTACACGAGGCACCTCAAAAACAGTCAAACATACAGAAGTAGACAACTGAACGGGGGTTACCAAGGGATGGGGGAAGAATATATGGGGAGCTGTATTTTAATGAGTTTAAAGTTACAGTTCCACAGGAGGAGTAAGTTCCAGAGTTCTGCAATGCAACATGGTACCTGTAGTTCAAAATATAGTACCCTGCACTTAAAAATGTAAGAGAGCAGAACTCATGTTGTATTCTCACAAAACAAAACAAACCCCAAAGAGATGCAAGAAAACCTTTGGAGGTGATGAATATCTTTATTGGATTGTCGTGGTGTGCCATGAGTATATACATATGTCCAAACTCACCAAATTGTATAAACTAATTATGTGCAGTATATTGTATGCCAATTACATATACCTCAATAAAGCTGGGGGGAAAAAAAACACACCAAAATGCCACTACTGGTTACCAAAGGAAGGTGGGATTGGATAAGAGTATATATGTGGTGGAGGCTAAACAACACACTACTTAATAACCAAGAGATCACTGAAGAAATCAAAGAGGTCATCAAAACATACCTAGAAACAAGTGACAATGAAAACACAATGACCCAAAACCTATGGGATGCAGCAAAAACAGTTCTAAGAGGGAACTTCATAGCAATACAATCCTACCTTAAAAAACAAGAATCGTCTCAAATAAACAACCTAACCTTACACCTAAAGCAATTAGAGAAAGAAGAACAAAAAAACCCCAAGGTTAGGAGAAGGAAAGAAATCATAAAGATCAGATCAGAAATAAATGAAAAAGGAATGAAGGAAACGATAGCAAAGATCAGTAAAACTAAAAGCTGGTTCTTTGAGAAAATAAACAAAATTGATAAACCATTAGCCAGACTTATCAAGAAAAAAAGGGAGGGGACTCAAATCAATAGAATTCAAAATGAAAAAGGACAAGTAACAACTGACACTGCAGAAATACAAAGGATCATGAGAGATTACTACAAGCAACTATATGCCAATAAAATGAACAACCTGGAAAAAATGGACAAACTCTTAGAAATGCACAACCTTCCAAGACTGAACCAGGAAGAAATAGAAACTATGAAGAGACCAATCACAAGCACTGAAATTGAAACTGTGATTAAAAATCTTCCAATAAACAAAAGCCCAGTACCACATGGCTTCAAAGGCAAATTCCATCAAACATTTAGAGAAGAGCTAACACCTACCCTTCTCAAACTCTTCCAAGATACAGCCGAGGGAGGAACACTCCCAAACTCATTCTACAAGGCCACCATCACTCTGATACAAAAACCAGAAAAAGATGTCACAAAGAAAGAAAACTACAGGCAAATATCACTGATGAACATAGATGCAAAAATCCTCAACAAAATACTAGCAAACAGAATCCAACAGCACATTAAAAGGATCATACACCATGATCAAGTGGGGTTTATCCCAGGAATGCAAGGATTCTTCAATATACACAAATCAATCAACGTGATACACCATAGTAACAAATTGAAGGAGAAAAACCATATGATCATCTCAATAGATGCAGAAAAAGCTTTTGACAAAATTCAACACCCATTTATGATAAAAATCTTCCAGAAAGTAGGCATAGAGGGAACATTCCTCAACATAGTAAACGCCATATATGACAAACCCACAGCCAACATCCTTCTCAATGGTGAAAAACTGAAACCATTTCCACTAAGATCAGGAACAAGACAAGGCTGCCCACTCTCACCACTCTTATTCAACATAGTTTTGGAAGTTTTAGTCAGAGCAATCAGAGAAGAAAAAGAAATAAAAGGAATTCAAATCGGAAAAGAAGAAGTTAAGCTGTCACAGTTTGCAGATGACATGATACTATACATAGAGAATCCTAAAGATGCTACCAGAAAACTACTAGAGCTAATCAATGAATTTGGTAAAGTAGCAGGATACAAAATTAGTGCACAGAAATCTACGGCATTCCTATACACTAATGATGAAAAATCTGAAAGTGAAATTAAGAAAACACTCCCATTTACCATTGCAAGAAAAAGAATAAAATATCTAGGAATAAACTTACCTAAGGAGACAAAAGAACTGTATGCAAAAAACTATAAGACACTGATGAAAGAAATTAAAGATGATACAAACAGATGGAGAGATATACCATGTTCTTGGATTGGAAGAATCCACATTGTGAAAATGACTCTACTACCCAAAGAAATCTACAGATTCAATGCAATCCCTATCAAACTACCAATGGCATTTTTCACAGAACTAGAACAAAAAATTTCACAATTTGTATGAAAACACAAAAGACCCCAAATAGCCAAAGCAATCTTGAGAAAGAAAACCAGAGCTGGAGGAATCAGGCTCCCTGACTTCAGACTATACTAGAAAGCTACAGTAATCAAGACAGTATGGTACTGGCACAGAAACAGAAAGACAGATCAATGGAACAGGATAGAAAGCCCAGAGATAAACCCACGCACATATGGTCACCTTATCTTTGATAAAGGAGGCAAGAATATACAGTGGAGAAAAGACAGCCTCTTCAATAAGTGGTGTTGGGAAAACTGGACAGCTACATGTAAAAGAATGAAATTAGAACACTCCCTAACACCATACACAAAAATAAACTCAAAATGCATTAAAGACCTAAATGTAAGGCCAGACACTATCAAACTCTTAGAGGAAAACATAGGCAGAACACTCTATGACATAAATCACAGCAAGGTCTTTTTGACCCACCTCCTAGAGAAATGGAAATAAAAAACAAAACAAATGGGACCTAATGAAACTTCAAAGCCTTTGCACAGCAAAGGAAACCATAAACAAGACAAAAAGACAACCCTCAGAATGGGAGAAAATATTTGCAAATGAAGCAACTGACAAAGGATTAATCTCCAAAATTTACAAGCAGCTCATGCAGCTCAATATTAAAAAAACAAACAACCCAATCCAAAAATGGGCAGAAGACCTAAATAGACATTTCTCCAAAGAAGATATACAGATTGCCAACATTCACATGAAAGAATGCTCAACATCATTAATCATTAGAGAAATGCAAATCAAAACTACAATGAGATATCATCTCACACCAGTCAGAATGGTCATCATCAAAAAATCTACAAACAATAAATGCTGGAGAGGGTGTGGAGAAAAGGGAACCCTCTTGCACTGTTGGTGGGAATGTAAATTGATACAGCCACTATGGAGAACAGTATGGAGGTTCCTTAAAAAACTACAAATAGGGCTTCCCTGGTGGCGCAGTGATTGAGAGTCTGCCTGCCGATGCAGGGGAAAAGGGGTTCGTGCCCCGGTCCGGGAGGATCCCACATGCCGCGGAGGGGCTGGGCCCGTGAGCCATGGCCACTGAGCCTACGCTTCTGGAGCCTGTGCTCTGCAATGGGAGAGGCCACAACAGTGAGAGGCCCGCGTACCGCAAAAAAAAAAAAAAAAAAAAAAAAAACTACAAATAGAACTACCATATGACCCAGCAATCCCACTACTGGGCATATACCCTGAGAAAACCATAATTCAAAAAGAGTCATGTACCAAAATATTCACTGCAGCCCTATTTACAATAGCCAGGACATGGTAGCAACTTAAGTGTCCAGATGAATGGATAAAGAAGATGTGGCACATATATACAATGGAACATTACTCAACCATAAAAAGGAACAAAACTGAGTTATTTGTAGTGAGGTGATGGACCTACAGACTGTCATACAGAGTGAAGTAAGTCAGAAAGAGAAAAACAAATACCGTATGCTAACACATATATATGGAATCTAAAAAAAAAAAACAAAAAAAAGGTCATGGGTCATGAAGAACCTAGGGGCAAGATGGGAATAAAGACACAGACCTACTAGAGAATGGACCTGAGGATACAGGGAGGGAGAAGGGTAAGCTGGGACAAAGTGAGAGAGTGGAATGGACATATATACACTACCAAACGTAAAACAGAGAGCTAGTGGGAAGCAGCCACATAGCACAGGGAGATCAGCTGGGTGCTCTGTGACCACCTAGAAAGGTGGGATAGGGAGGGTGGGAGGGAGGGAGATGCAAGAGGGAAGAGATATGGGAACGTATGTATATGTGTAACTGATTCACTTTGTTATAAAGCAGAAACTAACACACCATTGTAAAGCAATTATACTCCAATAAAGATGTTAAAAAAATAAAAGAGTATATATGTGGGGGGGTTATTAACATTCTCTTTATAATAATTTAAATTTTTAATTGAAAACATATTTTAACCACAAAAATGATAATGACTAAAATTTCCCCAAATTTGGCAAAAGACACAAACCTAAAGGTTCAAAAAACTTAGCGAATCCTAAACAGGATAATTCCAAGGAAACCCATACCAAGACTTATCACAAACTTCTGAAACCTAAAGACAAAGAAAAAGATCTAGCAATCTGCAAGAGAGAAACAATACCTTACAGACAAGGGAAAAATCAATTTGAAAGACAGTGGATTTCTCATGAGAAGTGAGTGACACCAGGAAGAAGTGGCATGATATTTTCTAAGAACTGAAAAAAAAAATACTGTCAACCCCAAATTCTCTATCCAACAAAAATTTCCTTCAGGAATGAAAGGGTAAATCAAAACATTCTCAAATGAAAGAAAACTAAGAAAATTTTTTTACCAGCAGACCTATTCCAAAAGAATGGCTAAAGGAAGCTCTTGAAACAGAAAAAAAAAAAAAAAAAAAAAGATCAAGGAAGGAACCCTGGAAAATAAGGAAGGAAAACATAACACCAGAATGGAGCACAGGAGAAAGGCGATCACATTGGTACTGCAAAGCTTGCACACCAGAAATGCACGATGAAATCAGTAGATACTAGGATGACTGTCAATGCAAGTGGCCCTTCTGTTTCCTCTAGTCCTACAAAATACACTGTTTTCCCCCATTCAACAGACTCTCATCTTTTAAATGCTCCAAAAGTGCTCTTGCCCTGCCCAACTGGGCTTCATGAATTTGTTAAATGATGAGCACATCCAGCTACTTCTTTTTTTTTCAAATTTATTTTACTGAAGTATATTTGATTTACAGTGTTGTGTTAGTTTCTGGTATACAGCAAAGTGATTCAGTTATACATATATATGTGTGTGTGTATATAAATATATGTGTGTGTGTGTATATACATAAAACATAGCTCGCATCTTCTAATCCCAACCTCCCACTCCATCCCTCCCCCACTCTCCTTCCCGCATGGCAACCAAAAGTCTGTTCTCTATGTCTGTGAGTCTGTTTATACTTCATAGATAAGTTCATCTGTGTCATATATTAGACATATGATTTGTATGGTACTTGTCTGTCTCTTTCTGACTTACTTCACTTAGTATGATAATATCTAGGTCCATCCATGTTGTTGCAAATGGCATTATTTCACTCTTTTTATGGCTGAGTAATATTCCACTGTATATATGTACAACGTCAGCTTTATCCATTCCTCTGTCCATGGACATTTAGGTTGTTTCTATGTCTTGGCTGTTGTAAATAGTGCTGCTATGAACATAGGGGTTGTATGTATCTTTTCAAATTATAGTTTTCTCCAGATATATGCCCAGGAGTGGGATTGCTATATCCAGCTACTTCCATTTGCTATCCTTATATCCAACAGTACTCCTGGCCCTATTTGCCAAGCACCCCAATACAAGGTCAGTCCCTGAGGCGCAGGCTGCTTTCATCCTGGCCCCCACTGTTTCTTCTTACAGACTATGAAGAGGACACTTTCAGCACAAAGAACTGTACTCTTCAGGGAATTCCAAATTTTGTTAAGAAAAAGAAAAGTTATGTGGGAAAGGGGCATCTCTTCCCTTCCCGTTAGCCCTTACTCCCCCTCCTCCTTCTTTTTGGAATCCCAGAGGCTGACCTTGCCATATAAAAAGGCCTCCTATAATGTGACTGAGGCTCCACTTTTCCTCCATGAAATACAGAGGGAGAAGGAGAGGCAGCAAACACTGGAAACTCCATCTCCCTTGGCTTCAGTGTATTTTGATCACCATCTGATCCCGATAATTTCCACTTGAGAAGCCTTCATTATTTGACTCAGTGATATATGCATGAGGAGAAAGAGTCCCCCAAATTTCTAGGACTACATACTACAGGCAGATTTTGGGAAGGAATCTGTTATAATTAATGTTGATCCTTTCAGTTTTATGTCATGCAAATATTGCCAATTTGTTTTGTTAGTATGTGTTGCAAAATTTTTAAATACATACCTTTTTGTATTTTTTGATCATGCTAAGAAAGAAATTCTATATACAAATTAAAACAAATACTTTCCATCTTATACAAAGTAATACTGACTACTATTTTCTGGTCCAAGCCTTTCCTCTTCACCATTAAACACTCTGTATCTCCTCACATACTTCCTACAGAAAGGAGGTACCAAGTAAAATGTTCTTTGATAGTTGGGGAAACACAGAAAATCCTGGAGTCCTGTACAGGTGGGTGAATTCCCTGTCTTATTTTCATTGGCTTTTTAATGGAAATACAGTCAAAGGAGAGAAATGGGTGTGGCAGAATGTGGGGGAAAGGTATGATCTCACCTATTCTAATAAAATGGCAGCAGTGACTCAAGATCCCTCCAGAGGCACTGGGAGCCTTCAGAATCGGATGCCTGAGGAGAGGGCCTCAACTGAAGAGCACCTATGGCTGAACTCCAGGAAGCACTGTCCTTCCCCTGTTGCAGGAACCACTTTGAGAGCCCTACTCCACGAGGTATGGACACAGCACCTGTCTAAGGTGCCTTGCCTCTTTGGTGATGGAGACTGATAAAAGGCTTTTCATCTGCCCAGAGTGCTTTTAGTTCTCCCAAAAGAAGCAGATTCAGGAAAACCTGGAACTGAGCAATTTGGCCAGAGTCATCAGAGAGTTGAAGCCAATAATACAAACAGGCCTAAGAATTTGCCCTGGCATGGTAAGCTTCTATGTGACCATGGCAGAAAAACTCAGAAAAATTCAATCCATTTGCCTGAACTAGTTTGAAAACCCCTGCTGACTCTCTGCAAACACAGCTTCTGCTTCACCTGAATCAGGACTTTGGAGAAGAAAAATCAAGATGGTCTTTTCACTTGTCGCCAGTGTCTTGATATCTCTCAGATACAAAGGATCCCAGTCAACGTGGTCCCATGACAGCTGGTGGCTGAAATTAAAGTGTTTATGCCTGCACTGAGCATGAACTACTGGATGTGGACATTCTGTGTGTTTACAAGTCTGGATCCAGCCATAGCCAATAGCTTCCTCATATTTCTAATGACTTGCAGAGTGTCAGATGTGTGAATGGCCAGCAGAGTCCACCAGACAACTCTGAGACATGCACCTCTGTGGTGTGTATCTTGGGTTCCCCTCGCTTTGCTCTGGCCACCACCATTGGGAGGGAGAAATAGGAGAGTCAGCTGAATAGGCTGTGAGTCTCTACAGGAATATGAATGGTGTCAAGAAACTTCCCCTGTTATCTTCAGCCCTTGGGTTTTGGGTTGTGAGTCTTAGGGAAAGAAGTGAAGTTACTGTCAGGGCTGAACCATGGACTTTACTCCATATAAACCCAAATTTGCAGAAAGTAAGAAATTTCCTGGACTGTGACATGAAAGCCATTTCACTTTTCAATGCCTCCGATGGCTTCCATCTATATACACACAAATGTGTCTGTCTCAGAGCCTTTGCATCCACTCTTCTGCCCTGGGGTCCCAAGAGACAGTGAAAATGTGGAACCCGTGAAGATCTGTCACAAAGAAGCTACAAATACTGCAATTTGGTCACAGTCTCCTCAAGAAGACATGTAAAGCCTGACCAGAAAGAAAGAACAAGTGGGAGAAAACTACTGCCTCATATATTCCCAAGTTCTCAGATACGAACAGGTATTTACAAGAGGCTACGTCCATGAACTGCTGCTTCAAGAACAGTTCCTGATGAACCTGTTTCTGGAGACTGTCTGGGCTGGATCAGTGTCAAATGTCATAAATGTGTGGGTAAGTTGTGAACAAAGAAAACGTCATCACATTAAAAGCCTGAACACCAAGCAAGAAAGATGACAAATACCTGAAGAAAGTTTCCAACTGAAAAAGTCAAAAGAGAGGACTCAGAGATGGGAACATTTTGAAAGAAAAAGAAAAAGTTCACTTGCAAAGAGTACAGCTTTTTGTTGTACAAAACAGTCTTCAGAAGGACTCGTTCCTCAAGAGAGAATAGAACAACTATTTAATCGAATAAACCGCAAACTCATCAAGGTCATAAAAAATTACTATAATGGCATAGCTCTTTTGAGATGCCAACAATAAAATGCAAAAACATGAACGTTGAATTCATCCACGTCAATTTAAAATATATTTCTAAATCTTGATAGAATAACAAAGTATCACTGCACTCTCTAGAACACAGCCCTCACATGCAACCAAACACGTGTGTACATGTACATGTATGTGTGCCAGGATATCCCTGCCAGCCCGGGTACAGGCATGCCCCACTTAGAGCATGTTCTTTTTTTTTTTTTTTTTTTTTTTTGCGGTATGAGGGCCTCTCACTGCTGTGGCCTCTCCCGTTGCGAAGCACAGGCTCCGGACATGCAAGCTCAGCAGCCATGGCCCACAGGCTCAGCCACTCCGCGGCATGTGGGATCTTCCCAGACTGGGGCACAAACCCGTGTCCCCTGCATTGGCAGGCGGACTCTCAACCACTGCGCCACCAGGGAAGCCCTAGAGCACGTTCTTTACACCTGGGTGTTTACTTCTCTCAGGAAGACACTGGAACATTATGAAGAAAACAACACGAACAAGAAATAGCTTTGTTTTTCACAAGCTCATGCCAGTCCCGTGGCCTTATTCCTTTTCCTCCTTCTATGTTTGAAGTTAGACCCCAACCACCAGGCTTTCTGAGCTCCACCCAATCAATTCACAAGAGGGTCTGGCTGAGGGCAAATGACTGGCCATATTCAGCGATGACCCTCAGAGGCCCGAGGCCCAGGAACTCAAGCATTCAAAAATTAGGTCGACAAATTTAGTCCTGTCACAGAAGGACAATTAAGAAGGTTGGCTGGTTTGTTTCATAAGTGGATTCCTGGGCAGCCCAAGTATGACAGCTGTTTAACACCAGCCCAAGGGGATGAGCCCAGATGAAAAAGAAAAAGAGCTCAACCAAGCCTCATTCTGCTACTAAAAGGAAGAAGCAGAGAGAGAGAGACATGCATTTGACTTCACTTTGAGCTACTACTGTATCGTGTTTGGAGGACTGTATTTTTCCTTGGGGGAGGGGGTGGCCAGATTAGAGGGAAAGAGGTTGCACTTTGAAAGAAAAGAAAACGAGTTATTAGTGAACAAGTCAGAACTGGTTTCAAGAAACCCGTGGCCTGGCTGGAGTCCGTGGCACGTGTAATAACTGTGTCCCAAACGGAAATCCTTATCGGGACGCTCATCCCCAAAGCCGACTTCAGTTGCTGCCTTTTCATCTCAGCAGCCACCAACAGGCCAGAAGCTCAGCTGCAGCTTTCA
Source organism: Phocoena phocoena (assembly GCF_963924675.1). NCBI lineage: Eukaryota > Metazoa > Chordata > Mammalia > Artiodactyla > Phocoenidae > Phocoena > Phocoena phocoena. The sequence continues at coordinate 24,134,749 of NC_089234.1, forward strand.
TTAATTTCCACCATCACCTCTGATCTTGAGGCTTTAGCCAGGAAGGGAGCCAAGGGCTTTGTCTTTTTCATAGGTCATTTTCAATTACAAGGGCCAGTTTCCTTGAATCCTACAGTGGGGCAGAGCGGCTTGGCGAGCAAGCTTCCTTCTCTCCCAAAGAAACAAAGGGATTGGTAAAAAAAGAAAAGAAAAGAAAAGAAAAGAAAAGAAAAATCAGATGGTGAGAGCTCATGAATACCCCACCTTTGGCTCCAGCCAGAAATAAACATGAAAAATAATGAAAGCCCCGAAAGTGAACAGCTGAGGATGTATCTCCGGCTGCATTCGGGGGCAGCTCTCAAAAGCCACCTGGAGTTTCCTGAATCCCAAGTAATAACTTTCAAACTATCTCCTAAGCCAATTTTTTGAGAGCCCTGAAGAGCTGGCATAAGTGCCAAGAACAATGCAGTGGCACAGCTTCTATGGAGCAGCCGGGCCCCCTGCCCACCGCCGACATTCACCAGGCAGGAGAGCACCGTGAAAGACGAGCTGCAGGGGGACAGCCCCCTCTGGGAGCTCTTCTCTTTCCTGATGTTCTCCGCCGACTCTTAAATTTGTACACTACACTTTCTGGGGAAAGGCTTTTTAAACTGACTACCTTAAATGGGAGATTCCTTTATGAACTATAAAAAAATGTTTGAAGAAAGAGAAATCTAACTCGCCAGGCATATTAATAAGAAATTAGTAACAGGCCCTGCATACGTGTTATCTCATTTAACACTCCCATCACATGGACAAGGTCAGTGTTGTTTTTATCTCTGGTGGTTGGAGAGGTTAAATCATTCTAGTCAAGGTCATAAAGCTCAAAAGTACCTGAGCTGATGAACTAAGATGTTCCCTATAAAAAATTACATATATATATAAAATAAGCATATATATTAAACAAAAGCAAGAATAAACACTGAAATGTTAAAAAAAAAAAAAAAGTACCTGAGCTGGAATTAAACCCAGCTAGCTCCATCCAAAGCCTTGCAGACGCACTTTTCACTGCAGGACGTGGTCTCTCCTGTCAAGGGGTCCTGAGCAGTGTCAGTAGAGGCGATGGACAGGGATATCAGAGGTGAACCCTTCCGCCCACGTGTGGACCCTCATGTGTCATTCTCACAGTGATGGTCACCAAAGCCAACACTGCCTGCCTGAGGCTGCAACCCACACACTCAGCAATGGCTCTTCCTGGGGTACTATGTGCAGGCACAGGGTCTTCTGTGTTGTGTCTACTTAATAATTGCTTCTTAGGGAGAAACGTATATTCTGCCCTCCTGAGGTTCTGCCAATCTACTTGGTAAGATAAGACCAACGCCAGCTCTCAACTGAATTACAAAGAAGCAGTTTGTCTTCAGTGCCTCAGCTTTTTCCACTTTCTCTGCCCTTTGCCTCCTTTTGTCTCTTCTTCACCTCCACAGGCTGCAGGCTACACTCACTACTGTAATTGCTCCTAGAGCTCAAAGAAAAGACCACTGACTAATTCGTACTACGTGTACAGAACTACAGATGCTCATCCTTACAATAAACAAGTATATTTCTAATGATAAAAATTATCATTGCATGCTGGACTAGGAAATAAGATATATTTCTCGGGAAGACATCTTTCTAGCATCCCTAAAAACAAACCACAGAAGTAAATAATATTTTTTCCACACTTCAGATTAAGCCAACCCAACACATACATATTCACACGTGCACAGACACACGCAGAGACGTGAACTTAAACACAGTAATGTCTCTACTCCAACTCAATCCAATTATTATATGCTGAGAGCCTACCATTATGGTGAGAGCCATGAGAGCAGGTTGCCAAGATAAGCAAGACACTAGGACCCTTAAGAAGCTTATAATCTGTCTGGGGACAGACATGCATCTAAAGACATAATCGAGGGAACATCACAGCACCAGTCCTTTGGTTTTGAGGAGATGCTAAAAAAAAAAAAAGAGAGAGAGAGAGCAGCCCCATGTAAATGGGGTTAGGTTTGCAAACTCGCTCAAAAGAGCGGGGGCCCCCCTCTTCCTACCCCACCACAAAACAGGGATTGAGGAAATAAAAATTGAAATCTTTGAACCTTACAGCAGAGCACCAAATCTGGTGTTTCCCAAGAGAAACTGACAGGGAAACACTGCAAAGCTGCTTTATTGAAATGCATAAACTGTTGGGATTATTTGAAGGCAAGTCTCAGATCTCCATATTTATTAAACCTAAATTAATGCCTGACACAAAAAATGTGCAAGAGATCTGCTGAACGAATGAACGAGTTATAGAAATTAGGGAGGCGTCAGATGCAGTTCCTTGGCGTCGAGCTGGGTGGCCTTATACAGGCCACTCAGCCCTCTGCATCTCTGCTGAGGGGACAGCAGTGCCAGCCCTCCCCACCTCTGAAGCCTCCTGGGAGCATCAGAGGAGCTCATGGACTCCAGAGCATTTTCAGAAGCACAAAGCATTCTGCAGGTTCCAGGGCTGTTATTATTCTTCTGGAGATGCCCATGACAGTCGCAGCCGTTCTTGTAGGGAAATTGAATTCATCCCCGATTAATCAGCCTGCTTACTGCAGGCTGACTGTAGCCTGACTTGCCCCTACTCTGGCTCTGGGGCTCCCTCCTCCACTGTTTGCTGCTCAGGCCCTCAACCTTCAGACACTAGAGCCAGAAACAGGGCCTGGAGGAGGCTCTCCTTCTCCTCTGCAGCCTCCGCCTGCATGGGCTCCATCACCCCTACCCCTGTACCCGCCTCCATTCTGGATACACCAGGCTGTACCCAGAATGCCTACACAAAGCTCCCCAGCTAAACAGCCCTGCTGGATGTCAGAGGACTGCTGTGACCCTCCTTCCTTGCCAGTCCTGCCCATGAGCATAGCTATTTATTTTCAGGGAAGTGGTGAGATATCTCTGCTCTACAACATGCACATTTTAGCCCAAGATAAAGGCTTCTAAACAGTGGCCAACAGCAGCACGTATGTAAAAGCAGAGGTTGATCCAAGTTAAGGAGACTGAGATGGGAGTTCATCTTTCTAGTACTTTGCTGCTTCCCTTTGGAGGCCAGCAGAGGCACTTGGCACTTGGCATGTTTAACCTCCTGCAGTGGAGCCCGGTTCTGTGTGTTCCTGTCTCGTAGGCATCTATCGTCATCTTTAAAAGCGGTGTCGTCCTGGAGTGATTCGCCTTTCAAATACAAGCGCCACAGTTTAGGAACATCATGGCCAGAGACGACAGAGAACACTGATGTAACAACGGCCTTCACCTCATGTTTCTCTGTGCCTCTCTTTGTACCCATAACGGCTGCTATTAAGCCTCTGAGCTAGCACAATTCTGATAAAGAAAACAATGCCCTGTTTTATTACAAATGTGTCAGACCCCTATGTGGAGTCCCTTTTTGCTCTCCTTTTATATGGTGGGGTCCTTATCCAATAAGCACTCAAGATGGGTTTACTGAGGGACAATTAAACACCAAATCAGCAGGAGTAATATAAGGCAGTGTCCTGACCTCCTGGTATATACATTAGAGCAAGCCAGGACTTCTTGAGCACTTGTTGTAACTACTTAAGAGTATTATGTTTATAATCTCATTTAAACCTCCTTAAAACCCTGTGAGAGGGCTTCCCTGGTGGCGCAGTGGTTGGGAGTCCGCCTGCCGATGCAGGGGACACGGGTTCGTGCCCCGCTCCGGGAAGATCCCACATGCCGCGGAGCGGCTGGGCCCGTGAGCCATGGCCGCTGAGCCTGCGCGTCCAGAGCCTGTGCTCCGCAACGGGAGAGGCCACAACAGTGAGAGGCCCGCGTACCGCAAAAAAACAAAACAAAACAAACAAACAAACAAAAAAACCCTGTGAGATATTCCCCAATGTTGAAGAAACAATTTTAGAGAATTTAACTAATGCGCCCAAGTTAGTGGAAGGGCTGCGATTTGAATTCAGGCCTCTGACTTCTGAGGTCAGAATCAATAAATGACCAACATGAAACAACCAGGAAATTCTGAAGGGCTAAATAGTGCTGGCCGGTGTTTTCCCCTTCATTTGTTCTCATTCATTCTTTTTTACAGTATCTACTGAGCATCTTCAGAGTGCCAGGTACATTCTAGATAGAGGAATCAGTGCCCCTGCCCTTCAGTAATTCATAGTTCAGCCAATCTTTATGGGCTTAGTGACCTGGGCAGGTCTGTGGAAGGGGGCAGACTCCAGGGTAAGGCTTGGAAAAATACAAAGGTGTAAGGGATCACAGAGGAAGCCAAGTCCCAGAGCCTGGAACGTGGATGAAAGGTGACAGGAAAACTGAGGCTCCCAACATCAGGGTGGAGGAGGAGTCAGGGATTAGGCAGACTTTTCTGGAAAAATCCTGAGCAGTGACTCCTGGGAAGGAGATGATTTAGACCCCAAGCCCTGCTCTTTCTCCCCAAAACAACAGGATTCAGTAAATGAAGATGCAGACTAAGAAGACACAACAATTTGCCTCTCCGCCTCTAGCTGGGACCCAAGAAAACCCTTTGAAAAGGTCACCATGATACTCCCATGGACCATTTATTATGCTGCATCCCAGAGGAGATGCCATCTGTGGCAGATGTGAATATATGGATTGTGATGGTGTTTTCCCCAGCCCCCTCCAGGCCTCTTCACCATGCAGTCAGCTGAACAGGAGTCAAGGGGATGAGGGGGGCAAAGTGGTGTGACACGCCAGATAACCAGACAGCTCCCAGCTGCCTTGGGAACACATTCTCTCACTCAAACCCTACCCAGTCCCTGCCATCCCGATCACGATAAATGCACTCCATGCCCAACTCAACCACGGCCCCTTGGCCCTGGGGTCATCCACTGGGTAGAATGGAAAGCCTGGCCTCACCACGTTCTTCAGTCTGGAAGGGATATTAGCGACTGTCCAGCAAAATGCCTGAAGGGCAGCTGAGTAAAACACAGTAAAGTGGGAGGCAGAGGGGTGTGGGGACCTGTAGAGTTATGACCCAGCTCGTCATCAGCTGGTCTTGGACTCAGACTCTTCTGGCACCCAATCCGTCTGGATTTCTCCATTTACCACAAAACACTTCCCCCTGACAACCTACCAAACGTCAATACTCCAGAATGCAAGAGACGCAACATGGCCGTCTAGAAGTGACGCAGAGGGTCAGGTTCTAGCTCAGCTCTGTCTCTTCCTAGCTATGGAGGTTTGGCCTAAACACATCTTCCCTGAGCCTGAGTTTCCTGATCTGTAAAATGCCAACCAAAACAGGACTTCCTTCACAGGGCTATCCAGGAGGGCAAAAGAGATAATCCAAGTAAAGCCCTCAGAACAACGTCTGGCCGATAGGACAGGTCCATCTCACATGCCTCCAAATCTACTCTTCTCCAGACTGCAAATCTTCACCTGACATGAATTTCAACTCTTAGAATCTTATTCACCCTTCTGTTAGCAGGGACAACAAAAAGAAATCCAAGATTTGCCGAGCACCAAGTCTGAACAAGGACCAGTTCTAAGTGATGTTCATGAGTTATACAGTCCTCACGAAACGTGACAGAGTAGCTATTTACTGCTCCATTTTACTGATGAGGAAGCTGAGGTTCAGCGAGAGTAACACATTCCCCAAGGTCCACATAGCCTGTCACTGGCGGATTGGGAAGTCACCGTGTTCTTTGCCTTTGTTTTCTCTCTCTCAAAGTGCTGTGCCCAGAATGAGTCACCTCATTCCAGGTACGCTAGAACCAGCGCCTGGTTCTATCACAGGCTCTATAGTTCCCATTCATGCAACTTGACACGTACAATAGCTTCTGAAATATGAGTAGTCAAACCTCCTCCTCCTGCCCTTGTGCAGTCGTTTCACTTTTTTAATGCAAGGTTAAAACCCAGCATACGACCCTACTAACCGTAATTTTAAGTTAAATTAAGTTCATAAGTTCATTTTCCAAGTCTGAACTAATCATTTTGGATCCGAACCTTTTTATCCAACATATCCATTTTCTCTCCCATCTTTCTTTGTCATTGATTAAAGGAAATGTTAACAATGCAGGATCAACAACAGAACCTCCTGGCTCTAGAAACCTGTCTCTGGCTTAAGAATGCTTCATTAAAAAGTGCTCTGGAGACTGGATATAGTTCCTTGTGCTATACAGTAGGACCTTGTTGCTTATTCTAAATGTAATAGTTTGCATCTGCTAACCCCAAACTCCCAGTCCATCCCTCTCCCTCCCCCTTGGCAACCACAAGTCTGTTCTCTGTCTATGAGTCTGTTTCTGCTTTGTAGATAGGTTCAACTGGTCCATATTTTAGACTCCACATATAACCATAATGTAAAGAATGTGTATATGTGTATAACTGAGTCACTTAGCTGTACAGCAGAAATTAGCACAACATTGTAAATCAACTATACTTCAATTAAAAAAAATAAAATTAAAAAAAAAAGTACTCTGAGCATATCATTCCATGAATAACTGATCCAGCCCAAAGCCCTCTGCCTTGAGCCAGGGTTACCCTGAGCTTTCCAACGCCTCGCTGAAATCAGGACACACCATGACTACTGCAAAGAAGGAAAGCGGTTAGCGGGAAAAGCCTTACTCCTTTCTTAGCACGTGGTGATTCCTAGTGACTACTATTTGCTTTCCAAGGTTACACAAACCATCTTTTTGTTGTTTTTTTTTTTTAATTTATTTGTGGCTGCATTGGGTTTTCGTTGCTGTGTGCAGGCTTTCTCTAGTTGCGGCGAGCGGGGCCTACTCTTTGTCACGGTGCGTGGGCTTCTCATCACGGTGGCTTCTCTTCTTATGGAGCATGGGCTCTAGGCGCGCGGGCTACAGTAGTTGCAGCACGTGGGCTCAGTAGCTGCGGCTCACGGGCTTAGTTGTTCTGCGGCATGTGGGATCTTCCTGGACCAGGGCTCAAATCTGTGTCTCCTGCATTCTTTTTTTTTTTTCCTGTACGCGTGCCTCTCACTGTTGTGGCCTCTCTCGTTGCGGAGCACAGGCTCCGGACGCGCAGGCTCAGCGGCCATGGCTCACGGACCCAGCCGCTCCGCAGCATGCGGGATCCTCCCAGACCGGGGCACGAACCCGCGTCCCCTGCATCGGCAGGCGGACTCCCAACCACTGCACCACTTCCCACCAGGGAAGCCCCTAGCAGGCGGATTCTTAACCACTGCACCACCAGGGAAGTCCCACAAACCATCTTTTAAATACTCAATTTTAGAGTCTTGCCCAAGAGTTTAAACTAGCACATGAATTTCTAAACTACCTCATACAGACTATTTTGAAAATAGGAATAATTGCTTGTCTCCAACCTTCTGGAACACTCCCACTCTGCAATGATTTCCTCAAACATCACCACCAATACTATATTACACCAAAGTTTGACATCTAACCTGGGATGGGATCTCTCGAGATCGAGAGAGTTGAGCTCATTTAAAGCAGATAGAGTTCTATTCTAACCAGGTCACCAGGGCTTGGTGGTCCACTCTTAACAGTCCTGATCTACCCCCAGCTTGTGACCTGCAGGACTCACCTCCCATTGAGGCTGGACATCCACCGTCACTTGCTAAGCTCAGACAAGCTGGAGCTAGGAAAGATCATCCAGATACTAGGATTTTCCAGGGCTTATATTGAGATGTTCTTTGAGACTACAGGCCTCAAGAGAGCCCCACCGCAAAAATCAGTCCTGGATTTCTGGTAGGACAGGTATAAAAGGCTTCCTGCCTTAGGTAGGATTGATCACCATATGAAGGTCCTCAGGTGCAGTGTAATACATCCCCAAACTCAAGCGTCTTTGACCTGATTTGACCTAGTCTGACCCCTCATACTGCTCTAACCTGGTTCCCACATCCTTTCCTGGCTTCAACCTTCCTCCTGTCATCATCTCAGGCGTACACAGGCTCCCTGAATCCAGACCCACCATAAACAGAGTGAATTCTCAGCCTCACCTAGGTTTTCTCAGCCCTGTAACAGAACTCAGTCCCCTCAAACTTTCACTGCTCAAGTCTTAGAACAGCACTACAAGTGCAAGGGCATGGCCAAAGTTGAGATCTAAGCCAGGTTTAAACTCGAGAGTTTGCTTCCTCTTTCGGAGGTAAAATGAAAACTAAAAGCTGCACCCTGACTTTTTAAATCACCCAGAAGGCTTTGACTCAGAAATTCTCTTCCTAAGAATTTTATCTTAAGGAAGTAATTAAGGATGGTAAAAAGAGCCACGTGAACAAAATTTGTGAAACAAATGTCCAAAAACGGGGGACTAATTAAAAAAGAAAAAAGTGCCAGTACAACCACAAATGGAATGAGACAGACAGATGACAGATAAGGATAAATACATGATATATAAGGATACACATATGCTCTAAGGATTATGATAACAGCATATTTAATTGCATGAAAAAAACGTTCATGATATACTGTGAAGGGAAATAATAGTTTACAGAACAATAGGCACATAAGATCCAACTAGTTTTAAAAAGATATAGAAACAGACATAGATGATGATTGGATAGACAGATGGAAAGGGGGGGAGGGAAGATATTGGAGGGATAGACAAAATGATATTAATGGTGGTTATTTCTGACAGTGGGTTTTCAAGCAATATATGTGTGCTTTTCTATTTTTTCCACATTTTCTGCAAAAACACAATGGACATTTATTTTGAAATCAATAAACATTAATAAAAATCAATCAGTGTAGTTATGATACAACCTCTCACTTCAAGGATATAATCCATTCTCCATTCATTCATGTAGGAGGTAAGATCCAAACGCCTACACGTGAAAGGCTCTGTGCCCCACGCTCCAAGGGATCAAAAGAATGAGACATGACCCTCGTCCTTGAATTATTTACACTTTCGATGGAGAGACAACAGTGAACACAAACACCTATGACAAGAGATACTATAAACAGCCGGTGCCACGTGAACGCGTGGACGATGAGTACTGGAGCTCAGAGGGCCAGCGGGGAATTGAGCAGAACCCTTAAAATGGGTGGAATTTCAATAGGTGGAGATGGTGTGGGAGGGGGATGACCAACCCATCCTGGTTCACCCGGGATTTCGCCAGCTTGAGCACTGAAAGTCCCGCATCCCAGGAATCCCGAGCCCCAGGTGAACAGGGCCAACTGGTCACCCGCACTGGGGGGTGCTCTCTGGAGGAGAAAGGGATCAGGCAAAGCTTGCTCAGCAGAGGGAAGGCAGTCCACCTGAGGAAATGTGAATAGGAACCAAGCTGCGGATGGCTCCAAAGTCTAGCCAGAGGGGAGGAATTTAACCAAGTGGCAACACAGAGCTATTGAAGATTTCAGAGGAAGAGCAATTTTGGAATAATAATCGGGCAGTAATCTACCTGGCAAACTAGAGGAGAGAAGGAATCACGGTGAGATCCCAGAGAGGTGCCCAAGGGAGAGTCCCTCTTGGGGGAAGTGTGTGGCAGAAATGGCACTAATGCCATTTACATGCAAACATGCAAAATAGTTGAGGGAGGAGAAGCTCCGTATTGCTCCTGAAGTTCTAAAGTTCACATCAGATTCCACAACTCTTAATGCACACGTAGGCTGTCATCCTCACCCACCACCTCACCATACTTGCCAAAAGCAAGAGTTCAGATGAGTAAGCATGGTTTTAATTCCCCGCAAGAACAGACTGTCTAACAAAGTAAAACACCGCCTGCCAGCAAGTGTCTTCAGAGTCATGATGAAACACCAGGCACAAGTGCTCAGGAGAAGACTAGACTATGTGTTCCTCAGAGTGTCCCCAAGAGGGAGTTGCTCTCCTGCGCACAGGACAGTAACCCAGTGCAGGAGTTCCTGGAACTGGGGGCCACTGAACACCGAGGGAGGTAAATTTGCCTCTGCGGGCTTTAACTGCCAGGCTTGATTACTTTAAAGACCTCTCTGAGCAGAGAGCGCAGCTGGCTGGTTACCTTTCTGACACAGTCTTACACACAAGACGGGGAAACAGAGATCTTTTGTCAGACGAGGCTTCCCCAGCCCATCCAGTGTCATTTGTTTCCCTCACCCCAACACACATACAAACACACTCCTCCAATCTCAGTATAATTCCCACGGTTCCTTGTTGCCAACAAGGTTACCTTCATGCAGAGACAGGGAGAGGACCCAACTGATTTCAATCATCTTGAAATAATAAAAACACCCTGTTTTATCTGTGTGTAGTGTGTTTACCTTTTCCCCTGCCCTTTACATCCAGTGTCTTTCATCCTCACAGCAATGCTGGAGGCAGGTATAAATGATCCCACTGTCCCCATTTAATGGAGAAGGACACAGAGAAACGGAGAGGTGAAGCGATTTAGCCTAAGATCAGACAGTGATGCATAATAATGTCTTTCCCTGTGTTGCATCCACCATCATTCTCCACAACCTCCCCCGTTGTGGAAAGGGCCTGAGTCAAGGAATAAGGAAGTAAAGGGATGTAGGTCCGGCCTCTAATTACTTACATTCAGTTACACTGACAAAACCTAAAGACCTAAATTAACCCAACCCACATGTGAGCACATATACACTAGACACTCAGGTACAAAGGGCACGCAAAACCAAGGAATACTTATAACGATGAAGAAATAAAAGAATAGGGATTTAAACAAAGATACTCTTCTAGACCTGAGCTGTTAAGTACGGTAGCCATTAGCCATGTGTAATAACTGAGCTCGAGAAATGTGTCTAGTCAGCACTGAGATGGGCTGCAGGTGTCAAAAGCACACCAGATTTCAAAGATTTAGTGTGAAAAAAACAATAAAAAATCATTAATATTTTATATTGATTATATGTTGAAATGATAATATTTTGGATATGTTGGGTCAAATTAATTACTAAAATTAATTTCACCTGTTTTTCTTTTTTAACCTGGCTATGAGAAAATTTTGAATTACACATGTGGCTCACATTATATTTCTACTGGACAGTGCTGTTGCAGACAGTTTTCTTCTTTATTTTTATGGAACAAAACCGGAATTTCCTGCTTTTCCAATTCCTAAGAGCATGTAAACAGATGTTTCCCGATGGCATATTCCTGACATTGTCCCCACTTTACTGGACCTCTCCCAGCTCCTCTGGCCTACTTTGTCCAACACGGTGACCTTCTCAGAAATCATCTGAGTTTCCTTTTGTCACGGTCTTTGCTGAAACTGCCACACACAACACCTCAAAGCAGGAGTCCATTCATAAAGCGTTCCTCCCTTGGTGTGCTCCGTATTCCTTTCCTAGAGTAGGAGTCATTGGGGCAGGGGCAGGGCACAATCAGATGTGTCAGACTCTAATTTATACTTCAGAGGCACGTCCCAAACTTCTTCCACGGTAACAAAATTCAATGTCCCAAGGCTTTCTGAGTCTTAAATTTTATCAGACTGCCCGGCTCTGGCCTTTTTTCCTGCTGAAATCACTTCCAGCCAATGGTGTGACTATCCCACAAGCACAATAGGCAGGTGGTGTCCACAAGGGCCTCCTAATTGTCACTGTCCCTGGGTCTGGTATTTGATCACCAGATAGAAGATGCTCATAAGCAAAGGCAGCAACTGAAAGGCAGGAAGAGAAAGACACCTGGCGCTCCTTCACCAACACCCAGTGGAGGGGACCAGATCACAGACAGCAGGCAACAAGGCAGTGTCAGTGACAGACTGGAAAGGGAGAAAGATGCTCTGGGCAAGGGAAAGGGATAGGAGAATAGAGAGGAACCTGAGCGAGGTCGACACAGAACCTCTCTTTCCTTTTGTTCCACCGGGTGATGCCACATTTAAGGCTCGAGCGTACTTCCTTTTTGGTGGGGAAGGGGATTCGAATGATGATTCCTCTTCCAATAGCAGGATAACCCTTCAAGCACTTTCCCTCTTCCTGTAGTCACCACAAATGCAAGGCCAACTGACATCTAAAGCACTAAGGATGACCCTCTAAATAAAATGGCAATGGTCTACCACGGAGGGGGCACCTAGGGAGTCTGGTTCCACTGACCTGAGACTCAACCTCAGAGGACTCGGGTGAGATTAGGAAACCTCTCTGCCGCCCAGAATACTGCAGAGTCACCAAATATCAAAGGCCCGGGAGGAAGGAAGATGATTTCTTGTCTCCCAAAGGACTGCCTGGACATGGCTATAGTTTGCTCTTCCTGGTCCCCTGATCTTTTCTCTTGTTTCGGTTCAATTCTCATGGTTCAACATTCAAAAATCAGTCAGTATAAGGGACTTCCCTGGTGGTGCAGTGGTTAAGAATCCACCTGCCAATGCAGGGAACACGGGTTTGTGCCCTGGTCCGGGAAGATCCCACATGCCGTGGAGCAACTAAGCCCGTGTGCCACAACTACGGAGCCTGTGCTCTAGAGCCTGTGAGCCACTACCACTGAAGCCCACAAGCCACAGCTACTGAAGCCCGTGAGCCACAACTACTGAACGCAGGTGCCGCAGCTACTGAAGCCCGTGTGCCTAGAGCCCAAGCTCCACAACAAGAGAAGCCACCGCAACGAGAAGCCTCCGTGCTGCAACGAAGAGCAGCCCTCGCTCGCCGCCACTAGAGAAAGCCCGCACGCAGCAACAAAGACCCAACACAGCCAAAAATAAATTTTTTATAAAAGCAATCAATATAAGCCATTGCATGAATAGACTAAAGAAGAAAAATCCCATGACCGTATCAATCAATCAACGCAGAAAAGGCAATCCACAAAATCCAGCACCCATTCATGATAAAAACCCTCGGCAAACTAGAAACAAGAGGACTTTCCTCCATTTGATGAAAAAAAGAATCTACCCTCAAAACCTACAGCTAACTTGAGGCACAAGCTAAAAAACAGAGAGAGAAGTATCCCCGGGAAAGGGACAAAGAGTGAAAGTGTATGTTTTTTCTCAGGTTTGGGGAAGCCTGCAGAGGCTGAGGAGGTTGGGGCTCCTTCCTGGATACCAGCACGCTGCATGCAATTGATGAGTAGTGCTGGGAGGGGGCTAAGATGAGAAAAGGTGCCATAACACTTCCCTGGACACCCGCCCATCACACATCCCACACCCTTCCTCTGTTTTTTTCTCCACAGCACTTACCCCTTTCTAACATGCTGTACAACTTGTTTACTTTGTAGTTGACTATCATCCACTAAAAAGTAAACTCCATGGGGCCAGGGTTTTTGCTGTTTTAGTAACTGCTATATTGTCATCACACGGTGTTTGTTTATTTTCATGGAACGAATGAACCAGTTTGGGCCTTCAGGTATTTTAGGTTACTCAGGCACCAAGAACACTGCGAAAGTGTTGGGCTGGGAACAGCAGGGCAAAAGACACCCTTCAGCTGTGGGCATCTTCTCAGAGACAGGAATGCTTACTACTACGCCACAGAAGCTTTCTCCGCTTCCTGCACCCCTAGACCCACTGGCCAAGGTCTGGGATTGCTACCTGGCTCACCTGGGACAAAGAGGACATCACATCTCTCCTCAGCCTCTGTAGCCCTCCCCAAACCTGGAGTGGCTTACTGAGCCAAAAGAACCATATGTGAGGATGGCCTAGAAAACTGCATCGTGCGAATGTTTTCATTCAGCAGCAAAATCGTTTGATTCTGCTCAAGCTTATCTTTGCAAGGGCAACCAAAGCCAGCTTGACAGAGGGCTGTTAACCAGACTAATTAGGAAGTCATTTGCAGAAGTGGTGCGCCAGAGTGGGGGAGAGTTAAGCGACTAGGACTGGATCCTGGCATAGTTACGTAGTACTTGCTGTGTGACGTCTGGCAGGACAAGTAACCTCTCTGAACCTCCACTTCCTCGTCTTTAATAGAGGGGCAAAATAATGGTATCTCACAAGGCTGTTATCTGGCTTTAAGGAGACAATGCATATGAAAAGTGCTTCGTGAAGTGGGAAGTACTTCCAAAATCTGTTTGTTTCTACTATTTTATGATTGTTATTATTGGAAGAACCACAAGAGTAAGAACGAGGGGGAACTTAGCTGTTGGAGATGCAGTACAGGGAGAACAAAAAGCTAACCATGAACGGCCACGTGGCTATTTGAACCACACCACAGGCCCATCGTGAGAAGCATGGGAAAGCCAAAAAAGATTCCCTTCACATCTCCTCTAAGCACAGAACTCACAGGGCAGCACCTGAGCTCAAACACCCCAGTCTCTGAACTGTCCAGTGTCCCAGAGCCAGATATGGAGGCCCAGCCTTGACAGAGATTCTCTGAGCTCAGTAGCCCACGATGCTTCCAAAAACCCTTCCAGTGCAACTCCACACCATCCCTGGGGCTGGTCCTCACCTTGGATCCCCATTCCCGGAGAAACGCCGAGGTGAGCAGGAGATCCAGCTTGGTGCTGGGGAACTGCCCAAGGCTAACACTAGCCTGGGTCATGTCGCACCCTACAAAGTGAGCGCGGCCCGAGATGGACGGCCATGTGAGGGGCAGCTTACCAGAGCCATTAAAAACACAGACTTCAGGTGAGAAAGGCCCGTGTTAAATTCTGACCTCTGCACAGCTACCCAACTAGGTCACTCTGAGTTACAGGCTTGACTCTCCGAGCCTCAGTTTCTCCTGTGAAGACGGTAAAAAGCACTTAGCTCTTCCCATGGTGCCTGGTCCCTGGTACGCTACACATGTTCACTCACGGACTGCCCAGGTTCAAAACCCAGACAGAATACTTAGCGGATATACGACACCGGGCAACTTAGCAATTTCTCTGTGCTTCTGTTTTCTCAATTATCAAATGTGGACGAAAGAACTTATTTTTTAGGCACGTTGTGAGGATTAAAGCAGTTAATCCATGAAAAGCGCTTAGAACAGTGCCCAGCATATTGTAAGTGCCCAACAGTGATAGCTAATATTTGTTTAATAAAAATAAATAATAATAATAGTAATTACTGCTGAAGGGCCTTGAAATGCAGGCTATCCAGTTAACATCTCATTCTCAAAGCAGTCCTACCTCAGCCCGTACCTCTAGCGCATAATAGGAAATTAATAAACATTTTCAGGGAATGATCCTGGAAACCTCCATCTAATCTCCCTGCATTGTTGTGTTCCATCTACTCATAAATTCTGTTTCTTGGCCAACAGAGGCAGAAAGTATGAACCCATGTTACCGTCACCTCGTCCTTGTGGTTCACATGCTGCCTTTTTGTGGTGATGTCACTGACTTCTTCATTGACTTCTTATGAAAGGGAGACTCAGCTGTCATGGGCATTCTCCAAAGGGGCTGGTCTGGAGGAAGCTGCTATGAGCGCAAGAAAGGGCAGCCACAGCTGATCCAGTTCGGGTCAACTCATTGCTCTGACTGGGGTGGGTGACGTTACTTGGTCTGAAGATGAGCATAAACCTCATGGATCTGCTGTTTGCTCCGGCTCAATGCTCTTCCTCTCTTCATTCAGGCTTTTCTCAGTTATCACCTCCCAAGAGACACCCTCCGAAACATCTCCCCTAACATTCTGCATCCGCTATCCTGCTTTGCTTCTCTTCATAGAATTTTACGTGACATTTGCTCATTAGTTTATCATCTGCCTCCTTCCCAAGGGAAAGGCAGGGAGACTTGCCTGTTTTGTCCTCTATTGAGCCTAGAACAGTGCCTGACACATACACAGGCGGTGCTCAAGAAATATTTGATCAGTGAATGAATGAAGCAAAGGTCCCCTGGCGGAGGTGACCGCCAGCAGGCTGGGCAGATGGCAGAATTCACACCCTTCTGCCAAATGACTTCTTTCAAGCCCAGGAGGATGGGCTGGGCTGCGCTGTAGGGCAAAGGGAACCTGCAAACCCAGGTCCCAACCCAGTTCTTTCTGATGCATGGTAAGACTCTGACTGCCTTTCATCTGGAAAACACACTCAGTGACGTTCCATCATTCAATTAGAAAGTTAAAGAGTTGCGACAAAATTAATTTGCTTATCACCAGGGAAATTAATATGTCTGCAAATAAATTCTACCCCTGCAGCCCAGTTTCAGGTGGTTGATACATCTGATGTGTTGGCAGCAGCAAGGACAAAGAGGAGAGTGCTGGGAAAACTAGCTTCTAGCTGGATGGAAAGATTCAGCAAAGGTAAAAAAATTTTTTAAAAACAAAAACAGGGCTTCCCTGGTGGCGCAGTGGTTGAGAGTCCGCCTGCTGATGCAGGGGACACGGGTTCGTGCCCCGGTCCGGGAAGATCCCACATGCCACGGAGCGGCTGGGCCCGTGAGCCATGGCTGCTGAGCCTGCGCGTCCGGAGCCTGTTCTCCGCAACGGGAGAGGCCACAACAGTGAGAGGCCCGCATCCCGCAAAAAAAAAAAAAGGAAAAAAAAGGAAGGAAGTGACTTAGGAAAGCGGCCAGGGAGAAAAGAGTGAGAGACTGGAGGTCTAGACAGAATTGCTCTCAAATCCAAAGCGAAAGTGAGGAGCCAGGCCAGACAAGATGGGACAGAGAAGGACAATGGGTGGGGTGAGCCCACTGCACTCTAATGAGCCTCCATCATGGTGATGCGATGGGATGGGCAAGTCCTCTTGCCACTTTCCCTTTTGTAATATTACTGTTTCCCTGGAATCACTAGCAATTAAAGGGCTTCACGATTGCCTGAGGGGACAAGAGTAAAGAATGAGCTGGAAAGGGCATCCTATTCCATCCGGGAGAAATATAATCCCAAGGAAAGAGAGATTAAAACATGGCTACTAAAGGAAACCCAAGTCACGTCAGAGGCAAAGTAACTGATGATGGAGTTTTAAAAACAATGGTCAGTCCAAAGCTAGCAAGTTTGGAGGGATCTACAGAAAAGCAGAAGTCAGAATCAAGCTCCCTTTCTCCCTAGCCCAGAATCCAAGCATGAATTTTTGCTGGCTGTTGCACCACACAAGTTACAATAAGCAATTCAGCAACCAGTGAAGCAAAGATAAATGGACTTACTCTTCCTTTTTTACCCAATTCTTCAGCCTAACATCTTTCACTGCACAATGCTTCACACGGACAACAGGGAACCTCCCTTACTTTGCTACCTTGAGTCTCCTGGGAAGAAGGGGACCAGGGCGTGGGCTGGTAAACTTCTATGCTTAAGTGCAAGGCTATGGTGGCACGCAATGCCATCAGGAAGACTGCACCAGGTGACGCTGGCACAGTCCATATTCATTCACAGCTGCGGGCGGGTTTATCCAGGGCACCAATTATCTAATTGCTGCTAATGTTCCCTGTGTACTCAGCTGCAAATTTGCAAGATGGGGCCTGACTCACAAGAAGGGGATAATAATGGGAAATATATTTCCATTTGAAAATTCATGAGTAAGCAGCAAGAGCCCTGTTTATTAAAATTTAGATGCAGATAAACAATGAATATCGTTCCAGGAAAAATTGCAGGGTTTCCACAGTTACAGAAGAACCAGCCCTTTTGTCAACACTCCATTGTTCTATTTATACCTTGGGAGATATTACACGGAGTTTCTATAAATACAATGGAAACTCATTCATCTCAACCCCTCTCACGTGGAAAGGCTCAACCTTCTCAGCAATAAAGGAACAGCCTCCTGAGCGGATCCCGCTTACGCCTCAAGACTGTCATAGGTGAATCCTTCCGAATATAAGGGATAAAGCAGAACAGGTTTGGATTGCGCTGGGCAGGGGGAGGGGAAGCAACAGGCATTCTGTTCTGGTCTCTGAAATAGACATGAAGCAGATACATCCTCACCAGCTCTCAGCCCTGGAGTGTTAAGAATCTCAATGATTAAAAGCAGAGGAAACAAACTGGCCAGGGCATCTCGACCCCTGCTCGGGATGGGAGCTCATCAGTGACACTCATCTTTACATTTTTTTTTTTTTAATGTGACTGTCCTCCTCTGTGACTATTAGGACCCTCTCTCCTATTATACTACAAACCTTCATCGTGGCAATCTCGAAATCTACTTCTTTGATCCTCCCACCCCCAAAGTACCCAGCACTACACTTTGTACCGCCCTGTGTTAATCAGAGAGAGTCTGGTTCAGTGAAGGTCTTCTGATCCCAAACAGCCCAAAGAAACACCCCTAGAGCAGAATGTAATTGTGCTGTCCCCACATACAATTAATATTTATAAGAATATCACATTTTTAAGTGTTTTACCATGTGGCAGGCACTGTGTGAATTACTTTCCAAACAAAAATCTAATCATCTCTCCAGCTAAGTGAGGCAGTCCCATTACTCCTTTTTTAAACACTAAAACAGGAAGCAATAAGGTACATCGCCTAGACACACAGCGAGTAAGTACCAGGGCCAGGACTTGAACCCAGAGCTATCTAAAACCAGGATATATGCTCTTAGCCACTACATCATGCAATTTTTCTGCTTCTTAGATCCAACCTCACACTGCTCCTTTTTGTGGATAAGCCCCTGAGCGGCCTGTCCTTATGCCATGGCTCAGACAGATCTTCCTTCTATTAACTCATTACTTCCACCGCTGCACACATACACACACACACACACAGCTTTAGTCTCTCTCTCCATAATTCCTCATTTACAATAGCTGACCCTACATCCACAGCAATTTTCCACGTGCCCACACTAACCTGTCTCATGTTCAGGGAAAATAATCATTTTATATGAGAGATATAGTAGATATATATATACACATACATATATATATAAATAAAATGCATATACGTATGTATGTGTGTCAGTTTCTTGTCAGTGTCTCCATACAGGTCAGGTAAAATTATCTGCAGGGAAACAGGACCACCCCAGAAATGGGGCCCCGACGTATATGCTACACGCTTCGCCAGCTGGTACACCATATGCTACAGTGGAACCAGAATCATTAAAGGGATTTACACGTACAGAATTTTAATACAAGTGGCATCCTTCAGTGGTCTATCTCTCTAGAAACTCTAGTCCCTGAACATTTCACAAGTTTCAGAGCGAAAGTAGAAGCAGCTGAAGCAAGAAGTAATGGCAGAGAGGGTCTCCAGGGAGTGAAGTAAACACTTCATAGTTCACTCATGAGCCAGACAGCAGCTGTGTCAGAAGGTAGGGCAGGGGTTTGGGGAGCCAGCTGGCGGCTCATCCAGAAATCTGTGCCCTGTTCATTGGAGGGAGATTTGCCTTCATGGTCTTATTTTGCAGATGGTAGGGAAAGTTCCAGCCTTTTGATTTGGGCCCAGCACCCCTACAGATAGAGGAGATGGCCGATTACGAGTTCAAATACCAGTGGTCCTGAAAAAGTCATATTCCCAAAAGTTCTCTCCTTCACTTACCGCATTACTCATGCATCCATTTAACAAATTATTCAACACCTGCTCGACTAGACACTGGACCAGCCCAAACAAGTACATGCTCCCTAAACAGAGCTTTGCTTAACCAACCTGCTCGATTAACTGACGTTCTCCATTGCTTCTGCTGCCCATCTCGTGCAACTCCTGCCAACTGAGTCACATGTTATTCCACCCAAGCATTGCTTCTCCCAGCAGCTGAGGTATGTGTTCGCAAGAGCTAACTGTGTTTTGTTCTCAAACCTATGTATAGTTGTCATACTTGTTATTATAAGTATATTATTTAAATAGTATGTAAAACAACAGAAAATAGTACAAAAAATCCATGTTTCCATAAATACTTACCTGAATGTTTTGCAAGACTTGATAACCATGAATCACTAAAAAAACTACAGTTTAATTACATGTGAGCAGGAAAAGAATAAAATACTGGGTGTGAGGAAGAATCTACAGTCTTTGAATGGCTTTCCCAATGTCTTCTTCATGAAAAACAAAAATCAGAAACTGGAAATTATAAATAATGTATTACAGGTATTATTTTAAAGAGAAAGATGATCTAGAGCTCTAATCAGCAGAATATGGAAAGAAAAGACAGAGCCTACCTATATCAAAAAATGGGTCAATGAACATACATCTCTCAGTTTTCAGTTCAAATAATATATTCAGAATATGTATGTACATTATTTTTTGTGATTCCCCCAAATGCCAGGCAAATTTTTCAGTTACCGGCAACTGGTCTCCATTGTAAGATACAAACAACCACAATCCAGTGAGTCATGGGCTGTTATAGACGCATGAGGAGTTGGGGAGGGAGAGGGGGAAGGCGGAGCATCTCAACCAGGCTTGTGGTGAGGAGGAAGGAAAGAGGAAAAGGAAAAAAACCTTCAGGGAGAAGGAACATATGTGTATAGTCTTGAAGAAGAAGAAAGAGGTAGGAAGGCAAAGTAGGAACAAAGAGAAATTCCGAGCTCACAGCGCAGCATCTATGAAGGCACGTGGTGCACTTGTGGGTCTCCAAATGAGTTGGTACGGCTGGAACCCTGAACAAATGGTGGTGAAGGTGATTCCTTCCACGATGATTTGCACACTTGTTGTTTGCCAGGCACCACACTAGGATCTGCACTCATAGGACATACTTACTGTCTTGCTGCTCTGTGGAGAAGTGGGTCCATAACACTGTACAAAGCTTTTTCATACACACTCTCCAGAAAGCCGATCCTCAGAAGGTTGGAACTGGGTCCGCCTCTGCTTTGGTATCCCCACCACCATCTCCACCCTACCTCTAGCTTCCAACCCAATGCAGGGCACAAAGTTATTTCTCAGGAAGTATAATGAAAATGAACTGGGACAGGCTATCAGATCTGATCTACAACAAATTCACACCAGCCAAAAGGACCCGGAGTTGAAAATAACCGTGTTATTTTCCTTCCTGTTGGTGCTATTTCTTTCTAAACTGAAATGCTTATCCAACCACCCAAACGCCACTGAAATAGGTGGTAGATGAGATTATCTGATACACCTCTACACCCTCCAACAAACTTCCTAGTAATCACAGTGGTTGCTATTTTGTCCAGCTGGTTGCTGACAACGTTTCAAAACGAATCCTCCTACACTCTTATTTTTACCTTCAACTAGCTGAATTTAATGGTATAGGTTCAGAGCCCAGATGGAGTTGAAAATCTCTTTAATTTCTTTCAGAAGTGAGCTTTGGTAGGAAGTAGCTCCACCAGGCTACTCTTAAACAGTTTGTTTTCACTCTCTGTCTGCCCCGGCCCCCAGCCCTTATTTAATCTAAGCTACTATTCCATTGGCTTTCTCGAGAGTTCAGCTTCTAAATAAAGAGACCAAAACTTCCCTTGGTCTTTGGGATGACCTTTGTTTTAAAAGGTCAGGAAAATCTAAACACGTGTAAAATCAATCAACATGAAGTCTTCTCTCCTTTAACATTAATGAACTGGATCACCTGAAGGTAAGCTTGGTAAGCATTTTGTTTACCAGTACATCCCCAATGCCGAGCAAAAGATACGGCGAGAAGTAGGGGCTCAGTAAAGAGAAACTGGATGAATGGTAATCCTCACAACAGCCTGGCAGGGTGAGCAAGGTGGATGTTCTTCCAGTTGAGGATAGACTCATTAAGGTTAAGTAGTTTGCTTAGGGTCACTTGGGACTCCATCAACATTTGTCTAGTGCCATTTTACTAGACCATGTACCAGCATGAACCAGCATTTGGCAGCAACAGAACAGGAAGACTTTGCTTCTGTAGAGCTAAGATCAGGCCCCCAAGTCCAGTCCAAGGTCCACTGCTCTTAAGATGGACATGCAGACAGTGGAAAAGTGGTGTTCATGGAAACACCACTTAAAACTGAATCCTGTAACAGAGCTCTGCAGGAAAAGGGAAGGGAGCATGATGGAGGCTGCAGAAACATTGTGAAAACACAGTGTGTTTCCGCTGTGCCCAGGCAGAGGAGTTCACGTAGACTCCAGAAGACTGTGTACACGAGGTATCTGCAAACAACTGTCCAGGGGCCAAACCTGACCCTTCATCTGCTTTTGTAAATAAAGTTTTATTGGAGCAA
Source organism: Phocoena phocoena (assembly GCF_963924675.1). Lineage (NCBI taxonomy): Eukaryota > Metazoa > Chordata > Mammalia > Artiodactyla > Phocoenidae > Phocoena > Phocoena phocoena. Next base: position 24,156,458 of record NC_089234.1, read on the forward strand.
AGGCCCACCCACTCATGTAAATATTGTATATGGCGGCTTTCACACTACAACAGCAAAGTCAAGTAGTTCACCCTATAGCCTCCAAAACCAAAAATCTTTACTCTCTGCCTTTTTACAGAAAAAGTTTGCCAACTCCTGGTGTAGACTCATGAAGTGACAACATAAGAATCCACAAGCAGCAGAAATGAAATAAAGTACTACTGGTGTTCAAAGAGCTGGAGGGATCTCTTTTATACCCAATACCAAAAAAAATCCACAGAACCAATTACCTCAGCCCTTGATACCCTGATACTTAGAAGCCTCTTGTCAATAACATCTACTCTTGCCTGAACTTCTGAATCAGACACCTACTCCCTTCACACCATACTATATTTAGGATTAGCAATCAGTGGAAAAGCTATAGAAAACAAACTTTTTTTTACTGTATTTTAAAAGAAAAGTGCACACTGAATGTACTGCTACAATAAATGGGAACTCAGCATGCCTTGTAAAATGGTCTAGATCTCATTAAATGATTTCTTGGCTATTATCCTTTGGGCTCACCAATGGATCTGAATAGACTCTCCAGTGAAAGTGGAATGTTTAAGACGCTACTCTTTTGAAAAGAAATAGCATATTGGAATCAGAAAAGACGAAGACAGTTATTAGGAAAACTGATTTCAAATTAAGAGCGCCATTTTCTATCTTTAGGTTTTGACACTGATATTCCCTTGCAAATCTCTTAACCCTCGCTATGTCTTACTTTCTTACAAGTACTAAATGGAGAAAATCATATCCATCTCCTACCCCTTATCTGCCTCCTCCTAACCAGGGACTTGGAAGGATGTATAAGACAGCATCCTTTCATTCATTCACTGTGAGCTTTTTAAAAGACCTTTGCAGGTAAATCCTAAACACTGTTACGTGTATGCTCTCCAAGCCCAGGTTGTTTTCAAGGGAGGTGGAACTCAGCAAATAAGAACATGGCACAGTAGAACAAAAGCCAGGGATTCAAGGGCAAACAACCTATTAACTCGTCTCCCACCTTATTCACGTATGGCAATGCAAGATGAAAACTCTCTGTGGATTAAATTCTGGTAAATTCTAAGAGGGGAACTGCAACATCTTCATCCTCCAAAGGCTAAGCAACTGTTGCTTTCTATCAGGATGAATAACTTTTTCTAGAAATTGGGATGGAAAGTCAAAGAGTTAAATCACTTTCTCCAGCCTTAAAGAGCTTGAGTTGTGGTTGGCTGTGAGATCCAATAGGGCCTTGTCTCTGATAGTCACATCCTTTGCTGCAGTCCAGGCTAAGACGAAGTCCCTGCTGTTACTCTAGGCATGGGGCTGATAGTGTGGAACAGAGAGCTCCTAAGGCCACAGGACCACAGAGTCCTACCTCAAGACAGCCAGCATTAGCTGGTATCACCTTGATCTGAACTTCTCCCTCTCCCTCCCTCTCTCCCCCATCTCTGTGTGTGTGTGTGTTTGTGTGTGTGTGTGTGTGTGTGTGTGTGTGTGTGTGTGTGTGTGTGTGTGTCTGGTCTGGCCAACACCCCTTCCTTTTGGAAACTGTTCCTTTCACTCTATTTTATTCTGATAAGGCTGTCCATCAGAGAGTCTGACTCCTCAAGCTGACCGATAACTTGGTCCAGAAGTGGGGTGGACACATGAACCAAGCAGGGGCAACTTTTTCATAAACAAAAATAAGAAAGGAGAGGAGGACAAAGAGGGGAAGGAGAAAAGAGACTGACTCTCCTTTAGTCAATGCAAGTTCTAAGCTTCCATCTTTACCACCACATGGAGAGTGCCTCCTGGAAAACGAAGCTGACAATGAGGAAAGCAGACTTGGAAGTGGAGAGAGGAAAAGACAGACTCAATCACACTGAGCCTCTAGATCCAGCCACAACTGAAGGCCACATCTACGCAGGACCCCTTAGTTAAGGTTTAGTTACATTTTTTGTTTGGTTAAATGTTTTGTCTTAAACTAATTTGAGTTTACTTTCTGTCACTTGCACCCAAAGCTTCCTGACCAGTACAGTGAATGCCTATCTCAGGCCATCCCATTTACTTTCACAAAGTGATCAAGGGATAGAATGTAGATGGCTCAGGGCAAACCATCCCACCGCGAAATCACAGCTCTACATCTGCCCAACCACTGATGCGTCTGAAGCAGTGCTTTGACTTTGTTCTGTTCTGTGGCATGTTATGTTTGCAATTTTTCAACAGCCTCTTGAATGGGTATCTAATACACTTTTACTTAGAACTGGGTGAGAAAATAATTCATAAGTATCTCAGAATATATTACTTCTAGAATAAAGCTCACTTTGTATCCAGAAGCAATTACCCTAATGAGTAACAGTAAATCATTCATTCTTTAAAATCATGTGTATTTTTTAAATCTATTAGCTTTTATTATTTTCTGACAATCAAGAATTTCCTGATTATCTTTGTTATCTATTTTTCCTGATTATAACTTTTTAATACTTTGTACTCAATTTCTTAAAACCTTTAAACTGATGTGAAAGACGCCCATATTAAAGACCTCTTCTCCTCCTCCCACCTGATATCCACAAGCACCCTGCCTTCCAGAAAAACTGGTCCACTTCATCCCAGACTATCACATTCCTGTTTCTTCGAATCTGAACAGGCAGTTCTCTTGACCCACTCATCTTCCATTCACTCATCTAGAGATCTCAATACTAGCCTGTCTTCAAGGGTCGGTCAGGTCCCATCTCATCTTTGAAACAGTACTAGACATCCTAGCTCAGTTAACTCTCTCCTCTCTGAGTTTGTACCTGTTTGCTATTTGATATATAATTGGTAGAATACTGATCCATATTCAGGATTGGTTCTACAGCCTTGAGGAGGCTCCTGAGTAAAAGATTTCCCTACACACCACCATGATCTTCCTTCAGGAGCTCTGCACACATGTCCAGTGGTGGTGATGATGATGGTGATGACACAGTGATGATGACCAGGCAATCAGAGACTAAAGCTAAAGCCCAAAGTATTCAGTCTGTGAGAAGTTGGTGGTCCAGGCTTTTATCCTTTTATACCTATACCCTTGGGCCTTTTCTATGCAAAGGGGTCCCAGGAACCAGTGATTCAGGCACTCAAGAAGCAAACTGATTCTAAGGAACAAGATGGATCACATCTGCTTACAATGACCCAACGTTTTCTCACTGAACCTCAAACACTTAGAGTTCATAGGGTCCTAGAATACCCTTCCTTTTCCCATGCCCTTCATCCAAGGGCTACCTAGCCTCTAGACCCTTCTGTTGTGAGAATACAGGGACCTATGCTGCTTCCTTGACCCCTCCATCCCACAGTGACCCAACCTTCTCCAAAATCATACTAAAGGGAAAGCTTTCATGGCTCATCATGGATAACCGATTACATGCTTCCCTGTGTTATTTCACTGTCTTCTCATCGCCTCAACTAGACTACAGGTTCCCCAGGGCAGGGACAATTCTTTGCACAGCTTGGTATCCTTCCCTTTGTCCAGTCCAGAGTCACACAGGGTAAGCATTCAATAGGCATTTGTTCGATGAGGAGTCTAATTAGATTCCCTTATAGTGAAATCACTCCTCTTTCTTCCTAAAAGGCTTGTATTTAATTTGTGAGAGCTGATACACAGGTGTGTGTATGTGTACCTGTGCTGAACAGAATGGCCAGCAATAGGCTGAACCATGGGAGTGACGGTGAAAGGCCTGTTGACTATCAAATGCAAAACAAAACCCTAAAAATTATCACCCAGGAACTTGCACAAATGGAATTTGTTTTGTGCTCAAAGTGGTGTATGGAAGCATACATAGGCTGTGTGGACACAACTTTGAGATGCCCTGTGGGTTGTTATTTGTAGAAAGAGACTAAAAGGAAATTTCCTACAAAGCAGGAAACCGAGGTCTTAGATCCCAGTCTGATCACTGGTCCAGTATGACTTTGCATGCGCCAGGAAGCTCTGACCCTCTGATTTTCATCTTTAAAATGGGGCTACTAATGCCTGCCCTCCTCCACAAGAGTGTTGTGCAAAGGAAAGGAGGAAGTGCCTTGAGAAAACAAAAGTGCTACATAATGGACTTGCATGGTCATGGGATGTTCCAATTAATGGTCCTCATGAAAACCTCCTCCCCCGAACTCGAGGTAACAGTGCACAAAACCCTTTAAAAGTTGCCCTCCATTAAAGCACAACGGAGGCAGGCAGCAGGCAGCATTGGGTGTACTGGGTTTTAATCGTGGGTGACGGAATTAAACTACAGGCAGAATCATGAATATGCTGCATGGCCTCATTTAACTAGACCCTTCACTTAGATGCACTAATGGGGCTATAGATCAACTACTATGTCACAGAGAGTGTCCTGGATGCATTTTAAAATTAACTATTCATAGAGGATCCTTTTTGATGCTTATTCACATGTTGGCGGCTTAACACCCGGCGATGCACCTGTTCTCTTTGAATAGCCCCCTTGTCGTGTAAAGCCTGAAACACCTGTGAACATTTTAACTGGCTTGGGTAGCAGCCCTGTGATCATCTGCAAACATGCTCGGATCAAAGCCCATATCCCAAAACTACGAAGGAAGAAAACACGGCTTATCCTGGAATCAGCACATAGGCAAAGCCCACCACCAGGAAAAGTTCTCTGTGACATAAAAACAAGTGGCCAGGGCTTCCCTGGTGGCGCAGTGGTTGGGAGTCCGCCTGCCGATGCAGGGGACGCAGGTTCGTGCCCCGGTCCGGGAGGATCCCACATGACGCGGAGCGGCTGGGCCCGTGAGCCATGGCCGCTGGGCCTGCGTGTCCGGAGCCTGTGCTCCGCAATGGGAGAGGCCACAACAGTGGGAGGCCCAAGTACCAAAAAAAAAAAAAAAAAAAAAAAAAAAAACAAGTGGCCAACAAGACCTAGGCAATCTGGCCGAAACAAACTTTTACCAAGTAGGACATCAGTGCACCAGACTCTTTCCTTGTCCAAATCTATATCTGATAGCCAATCTCTCCTGAGAAATCAGTGCTTGGTTGTGTGCTAAGGAGAGGGGTGCTCCTGTAATCTCTCATCAAGCTGCACCTAGCCTTCGATTCGATTCAACAACTGATGGCTCAGCCCCTATTGTGTGTTCAAACCCGTGTGAGTCTAGGGTCATGTGTTTAAACGGTATAACGGGCGTTTGAACAAGGATATTCACTGAAGTTCTGTTTACTATATTTAAAATCTGGAAACATGGATATCCACTAACGGATATCTTCTTAAATAAACTTTAGTGCGGCCATTCAATGGAGTATTATGCACAAACAAAAAAGAATGAAATAGGACTTCCCTGGTGGCACAGTGGTTAAGAATCCCCCTGCCAATACAGGGGTCACGGGTTCAAGCCCTGATCTGGGAAGATCCCACATGCCACGGAGCAACTAAGCCCACAAGCCACAACTACTGAGCCTACACGCCACAACTACTGAAGCCTGTGCGCCTAGAGCCTGTGCCCTGCAACAAGAGAAGCCACCACAATGAGAAGCCTGTGCACTGCAATGAAGAGTAGCCCCTGCTCAGTGCAACTAGAGGAAGCCCATGCACAGCAGCGAAGACCCAACGCAGCGAAAAATAAATAAATTTATTAATTAAAAAAAAAAGAATGAAGTAGATTTATATGTAAGGATCTGCAAAGATATTCTATTAGAAGTGAACAAAGGCAATACACAGTAGAATGTACAATAGGATCTTACTCTATATATATATACACACACATATATATACATGCATGTGGACACACATATATCACTATAACTCTGTATGCATATGATCATACATGTATAGAAGAAAGCTGAGGGCGACATGTCCTAAATACATATCACTATGTATAGTGATGGGTATTAACTACATTTACTGTGGTGATCATTTCACAATATAAACAAATATCAAATCATTATGTTGTACACCCGAAACTAATATACAGTTGACCTTTGAACAATAAGGGGGTTAATCTGGGTTCAGTCAGTCCTCTCTGTCAATGGTTCCTCTTCATCCTTGGATTCAACCAATCACAGACTGTGTAGTACTGTAGCACTGAACAGTATCTGCAGATAAGTGGACCCGGGGAAGTTCAAACCCTCATTGTTCGAGGGTCAGTGTAACGTTATATGTCAATTATATCTCAATTTTTTAAAATGGTGTACTAGACCCTCTTCCCTTTAGTATCATAACCATTCCCACTGGTAACCATCACCTAAGCTCCCTAACGCCCCAGCAAATAAGAAACCACAAATACACTCTGAGGGACACACTCGTGCGTGCACACACGCACACATGTGGAAGACTGAAAGGGCAGGTGTGAATGACAACGCCTTCCCTCTTCCCTCTACTGGGTTTACAACACTTCTTTTCCTCATTAATTCCTCACTAACAGATTGAATTTGTTCAAGCTCTTCCTAAAAGTGAAAATATCTTTGGGAAGGTCCTGCAGAGAGCATATGATTTCTAGTAAAACTTTAAAAAGAACCACAATGATAAAATTCCATTAGACAAAGCTGATCCGAATGTCCCAGACCACTTCTTATAACGAAGTTTGATGTGACTCACCAGGAGGGCTTCCTTCATAGCTCCAAAGCATTCCTACTTGCACGGAAATTTATTGAGCTCTGATGATGACTGCATATTCAGTATTTTCCCAAAATACAGACAAGTTCCTTGAACTTTTATAGCTATGTATTTTATAAAATTCTAAAGCTAATAAAAGCTACATTTACAGAGGACCTACTGTTTTTCAAGCATTACGTTAGGCACTTATATCAATGACCTCATTTACTTATTACAAGACAGAGGTGTCTTAGGTGCAGAACCTAGGTCTCTGAAAACTGAGATTTGCATGCAGGAGGATTTTTGTGGGGGAGTAGCGGGGAGGCTCAAGGTAAACACTCATGGGGAAGTGAAGGCTGTAGGGCCAGGCAGAGGGAAATGAAGTCTCCCTCTCCATGAGGGCAGAGGGATGATGCAGCCAAAACAGAGGTCTCAGCCCACCCATGAGAGCTCTGGAATTATCCGGCCTTACATCAAGATAGCCAGGCCGTTACACCTTTGACATGGACATAGGCTGCCTCCAGGGAGTGGGCATGACCTTGAGCTAGGCAGCGCTCTTAGGCTGAGGGCCATTCCTAGGAAGGATTCAGCCGCCAACGGAACTCCCAGCAGCTGCGGGGATGAAGGCTTATCCCGAAAGGGTAGATCTTCACGATGCAGCACAGCACCTAATGCACGTGCGATGATAAAAATCCATGTTCCAGAAATGAGGGCACAGCAACAGAGAAATTAAGTTACTAGCCAAAGGTAAGCTGAGAGGCAGGACTCCTTCCTCCGAAACTCCTTCCCTAATGCCACGCTGCCGCCTCAAACGGAGTACCTACCCACTTGGGGCATCCGCCTCAGAGAAGGTGTAGTTTCTGGTCTACATCTCACCCTTCAAATTTGGACTTCTAGGCTGATAAGCATATCCATTTGCCCACCAAGAGGAAAGGGAGAAAAGCATTCTTGAGTCTGATGGTAAAAGGAATCTATCAAGCAGAAGACATCTGTCACAAACACAGGAGAGGGGCTTTGAGAACAAACACACAGGTAACTAAGGCTCTGTCGCTCTGTAGTCACTTTGGCTCTCTTGCGCCTGGCACAGAAACTCTGCTTATCCTACTTATACTGTGGGTCTTACTGAAAGAGGTTTGGTTTCAAATGGATGCTTAAAAATCCATTTATTCTACTCCATTTCTACTCTCCAGGTCCTATAATAAGCCATCAAAATTAGAAGCCATATATGATAAATTGGATCACAGAGGAATGCACATTTTGGCACATGGAAGAAAAGAAAAAGAGGGAGGAGAGAAGAAAGGTGACTAAAAGAATCTCCTCTGTGCATAAGGCATCCATCTCAGCTGAATCGATTTAGTTATTCTTAAAGGTTCAGTTTCCCCTGTTGTTAAATGGAGAACAATGACACACAAGCCTCAGCAGGTCAGTGTGAAGATTCAGCAAGACTGTGAACGTTCCGTGCGTAGCGCTGGGAATATACAGCATGAGCACTTACTAAACGTCAGCTCTTGGTTATTACTGTCAGGTCTGTTACCACAATCATCAGTAGTCTCCCGATAGCCAACTGTAGCAGGAAAAGTCAGAATGAACCAAAGTGCGGTACATAAGTTCGGTTTTTCTGAACTTTCTGCGAAGTATGTTGGCTTAAAATGACTCTGCTTTCCTATCTTTAGAGATGCCTCCCCAAAATGGCAAGTCCTTCTCAAAATTTCCCACCCTCTCTTGCGTTTCACAGCTTATGGTGTGGCCGGCTGAAATGACAGAAGCTCACCCTCACTGCCTGTGCGTAAACCTCACACACTCGGCGAGGGCGTAGTCACTTCCCACCTGTGCACTGGAGCTCAGCCGACCTGCCTTTGCTTCCTGGCTTCATGAGTTAAGGATAAGGCAGGAATGAATTGGTGTTTTCTCTTCTGATGGAAAAAGCAAGGGTCCTGGATCTGCCAGCCCCACAGAGACTATCTTATGGTTGTTAAAACTATTTGTGGGGCTTCCCTGGTGGCGCAGTGGTTGAGAGTCCGCCTGCCGAAGCAGGGGACACGGGTTCGTGCCCCGGTCTGGGATGATCCCACATGCCGCGGAGCGGCTGGGTCCGTGAGCCATGGCCGCTGAGCCTGCGCGTCCGGAGCCTGTGCTCCACAACGGGAGAGGCCACAAGAGTGAGAGGCCCGCGTACCGCCAAAAAAAAAAAAAAAAAAAACTATTTGTGAATCCCCTAAGAATAGCAAGCCTTGAAGCCTAGGTGGCTGGGAGAGGGTTCATTGCATGAGGAATACCCCTGGCGTAGACCAGTGTTTCTAAGTGGGTGGTCCCCAGGTGATCTCCATCTAAATCACCCTGGTAGCTTGTTTAAAATGCAGATTTCCAGGACCCAGTCAGCATCTTTGGGGTGGAGGCGGGAAGCTACCTATTTAAACAGATTTCAAGATGATTCTCATTCCCCTACAGTTTGAAGGCCCCTAGAATACAGTCATGCTTTTCTTTACAGCCTACATCACCAGACTTGGTCATCATGATTGTTTTTAACTTCCCTAATCCCTGCCTCCATATGTCCCAAAGATTTACTCAGTAGTCAGCAAATCCTTATTTTACACTTGACAGTGTGTAGTCTATTAATGTCCCTGGGGTTTCCTGATCCATGGGGAGAGGTTCTATTTTCTCAGGTAAAGTGTAAGCTTGACAAGAACAAGAATGATGACTCATTCAACAAATATGAGACATCCAAAAAACAAAAAAAATGGGGCATCCAAATATGGGTGCCCATCCCTCTACAGGTGCCATAAGGTATAAAAAAGTCTAGCCATGGGCCAACCTTTCAGGAGTTCATTGTGTATACACACAAAACTCCATCCATGGTGTGCCCTAAGGCCTCAGAGACACTTTGCATCAAAAGCTACCCTTGACCCCTGAAGCACGTGTAATCCAGACCTGGGGCTGAAGGCCAATGCCCAGGTTTCTTTTCTCTGCTGCTGTGGACACAGACGTACCGCCCCCTGCCATTCACCTTTCCCTCTGTTCTTTCCCCCCAAGGCCTCCCATGTCCTCTACTCCCCCGCTCTTCCTCAAATGATGAGAGAGGCAGATGAAGGCTCAATTCCTTCTCTAGATCCATGTTGAGATGGTCCCATCTCAGAAAGATTGCCAGGTTGCTAAAAGACACCAGCCGCAAAAGCCAGTACCCAATCACCTGCCCTTAAATCAAGTCCGGATCAATTCAGAAATGTATTAATGTGTCCACACCGCACGGTGAGAAGTCAGCCACTTGTCCCAAGTGGGAGGTCAAGTATAAAACAGAAGTTCAACACACACCATAGACCATTTAATTCGCAAAAATGGGCACGCATGGAAACATCACAAGCCATGCAGTGCAGACATACATCGTGAAGGATAGAGCAGCCAACTACTGTAACTGTAGCATCTACTCCATGTCTTAAGCAAAAGGAACAGAGATGTTACAAGAGAGAGGAGGAAAACCATGGGTGAGTGTTGTCCCAAAACCAAGGTCAAATGCTCCAGACCAGACCAGGAAGAGGAAAACTAAATGGCCCAAGTGGGGAGGGGGATGAATCAGGAAACACTTCCCAGAGGATGTGATGTAAAGCCAGTCCTGCTTTTTTTCTCTTTTATTGGTACTGATCCCGCAGAGCCTTCTCTATTTCTGTTCCTTTTAATAATATTTTTTTGAGTTTTCCAAACCCACACAAAACAACTTCTTCCAACCCTCCCACTCTGGTCATCTTCACTCCTCCCACTACCACTCCCATCATAGCCTGGCTGCTACTACAGTGGGTCAGCCCTAGTCTGACAGGTCCAGGGGTCCCCCTGTCACTGCGGATGGAATTCCTCCATTTGGTTGCTATGACACAATGGAGCTAGGACTCTCCAGCCTTGTTACCATGGAATCCTTCCTTCTCCATCCTTTACCGCACGTCAGGGGGGCACAGCACTGCAGGACAAGCTGCCCACAGGCTGCTGGCCAAGCCCATCCCCCTGGACACTGTCCTAAAGGACACAGTGGTTGAAGCCAGCTGCAGTCACACAGCTGAACGAAGGCAGTCTGCAGAGTTTTCCAGCAGACCCCTCAAAAGATTAACTGCGTAGAAACAGCCTTTTAAGATCTGTATCTGAAAAACAAAGTGCTCGCAACACATGTGGTGCTCTCTTTCGTGAAGGAACCACGGAGTCATTGGTAACAGAGGGGTACCCTTAGCACAATCTTGCCTGGCCCTGAGAGGCACAGTCAGGGGTCAGCAGTACCTGTTTGGAGCACGGATCACTGGGAAACACCTGTTGCCCACCCACTACCCCGGAACCCAAGACCTTGCCTTCACTCAGTGTTCTCAGGATGATGAACAGGGGCAGAAGGAGGGACATGAAAGAAGAAAAGGCTTATCTCTGTACAGTGAGAAAAAATAAAGCTTCCTGTTGCACAGACGCGCACAGCTCTGAACTAACATCCTGGGTTACATGAGGATCTGTCCAGCTCTGAGGAGGGCAAAGCACCCCAGACAAGGTAACACGAGACCTGGGTTCTAATCCTGCCTCAACCCTGTGATTTGGGCAAAGAATTTCTTCTTCGTGAATCTCCCTCCTCATCCAAAAAGCATGGGGCCCTGAGCAGATCATCTCCCCAGGCCGCACCCAAGTAGCCAGACTTCACTATTAGTGGGGGCTCCGGGGATGGGACTTCTGAGCCTGCCCTCCTCAGGGGAGCAAAGCAGCAGAAATCAGGCTACCGGGGACTGGATCCTCAAATCCACACCCCATGCCCTGCCCCCAAGGAGTCCCAGGGTCCAGAGAAGGGCTTCATCACCAAGAACAGGCCCTTGTGGGTACTGCCTCCCCGGGAGTAGCTATATTTATAAGGGAATCTCCCACCTGCAGGCAAAGGATAAAAGATACTCCAGCCCCTCCTCGAAGTGCCAAAACTCGGAGCTGAGCCAGGCACTGTAGCTACTCCTCAACAAACATCCTACATACTTTCCAAAGATCCTCTCCATTGGCTAGACAGTAACCAAACTGAAGAAGTCCAAAGAAACTTACCTGAAAACTAAAACACGCAGAAGGAGAGAACATGACGGTACCACACACTGGAGGTATCTGCTCCAAATTTAACTAATGCGGCCACAGACAAGGTGGGAAGATACAGTTTGCAGAGGAATCAGTCCCCACATCCCTTCTTCTCTGTTCAACACATCTAGGGAGTCCTGACCCGGAATTCCTCCTCTCCAGGCCTTCACTGACCGCACATGCCTCACGCTGCAGCGCGTCCACAAATGGCACTGGGCTGGGGAGCGCGGGTACGATGGTGAACCAGCTACCAAGGCCCTTGCCTTACAGGTGTTATCATCCAGTGGGGGAGACTGACAAAAGAGAAAGAAATTAAATCCCAAGTCGTAATAAACCCTTGTGAGAGGAAACAGCGTGTTATAGTAAACAAAATAATTCTCTAGGGGAAAGGAGAGTTAGGGCAGGTCTCTCTGATGAGGTGACATTTAAGCTGAGATATGAAGAATGATATGGGGCCAGTCTCATGAACAGTGAGAAGATCGGAGTGTTCATGAAGAGCCAACAGCACGTGCAAAGGCCCTGAGGCATGAATGGTTAAAGACATAATTCAAGGAACTTCCAATGTGGATGAAGAGACAGATATGCAAACAAACAGCCACAATTTCATAAGGTAACAGAGAACAAAGTGAGCAGAACCAAAGTGAGCAGAGAAAGAGTTGCTGAAAGCCAAGTTGGCCAGGAGCTGGCTGATCAGGAGGGCTTCTCGGAGGAGGAGTTATCTGAGGTGAATCTTGAAGGATGAGTGGATTTTGCCAAGGCAGGAGAAACACAGAATGTACAAAGGGCTCGAGGTGTGAGGGACGTAGAGCTTTCCTGAACCACAGGCAGTTCCATTTACCTGGAGCCTCAGGTGGGAGGAAAGGAGTGACGGAATGTGAAGCAAGAAACAGATAAAGGGTTCAAATCACGAAGGGCCTTGTGTGCCCAGGCAAGAAGAAGGAAGAAGGGGAACCAGAACTTGAGTCCCCTAAATGGCTGGAGCAACAGAACGTTAACTGGGTAACAGGTCACTTCCAGCTATGCTCAGAACGCACGGCCCCTCTGCATGACACGTCCTCGCCTCCCCCGCACGCCTGCCTACCTGGAGGGGAGGGGGCTCATCTCCCAAGGGTCACACAGCACCTGCCCTGGTGTGCTTCCTCGTTGCAGGGGACCCAGGGCCCTGCTGCCAAGGGCCAGTCTTGCCGGGGAGGTGGCGGGGGTCAGCACGCGGAGGGGCAGAAGCCCGTGGGTGTGGAACAGCAGGTACCCAAGGATGCGTCAGAACCCCACCCACACCAGCTCTCTCAACAAGGCTGGTACGGGGGGGAATTCAAGAGAGACGGAGAACAAGAGAGGAGAGGGAAGGAGAGAGGAAGGAAAGAGGACAGAGAGGAGGAGAGACAAGCAGAAACAGGAGGATGGGAGCTGAGGCTGCTCTACACACGCCCCAAGGTGGGAAAGCTCCAGGCACCGCTGGCTGATTCTTTCAAGAAGAAAACAGAAGCGGTCCCCACCGCTGTGTTCCTGCCACTGGGAACTGCAGTGTGGTCTCTCCACACACACTGCTACTCTCCCTGCCCACGGCCTGCTGGCAGGCGCCTGACTCTACGCGCTCTGATTCACAACGCCCTCTGCATCCGCCAAGCACGCAGCTTCTGTGCCACAGCCGAGTCCTCCCCCAACTCCCCCCCCCCCCCCCCCACAGCCTCTGCCTGGGCAGCTCCCCTTGCCCCTCCTGCCCCAGCCTCCATAGGCCCCCACTTCTTCCAAGGCCTCTCTGACCATTTCTGGGACTGTCCTAGGGGATCCAGACCCTGCTTCTAAAGGGCTCAATTGGTTAAGATTCCCAGACAAAATACAGTCGTTAAATATGAATTTCAGATAAACAACAAATTGATTTGTACTTTCATTTGCTCAATCTGGCAATGCCGTGACTGACGGTTCAGGTATGCAAACCCTCTCGCTTTTGCTCCAAATTCCTCTCTGAAACTACAGGTGATGAGGATAGCTAACATTTTTGAGCTGTCATGTACCAGGCACTGTGCAAAAAGAACCACGTGCCTTATTGCATCACATCCTCACAACAACCCTATGAGGTCAGTATTATTATCATCTCCATTCTTCAGGTGAAGAAGCTGAGGCTTACAGCTTGTCTGAGGGCACACAGCTAGGAAGCGGGAGCTAAGACTGGACCCACCAGAATCAGACTTCAGAGCCTGTGCCCTAAGCTCCCCACCACCCTCTCGAGACACACAGTGGATCAGGGGCTATCAGTGAGCCAAAGAGTTCTTATGTTCAAATTATTATGTCTCAGTTTGAAACCACTGGCCCACAGAATCCCTAGAGGCTTCTCCTCCCACGTCCTACTCCCGTGGGGTACCCACTCACTCCATCCCAGGGCCCTCTCCTGGCCCTCGCTCACAGTGCATAGCCACACTCAGGGGAGGACTTCACATCAGTCATTTACCCCTTAATGTGTATTTATGTTTGGTGTGACTTCTACCAGACATTTGAACTTGGAGTCGTCTCATACTAAGTAATAAAGATCTTCACCATTAAAGGAAGCTCAGTCACTGGTGAGCATTTGGGATTGGGAAAGGGGTTTCCCATTCACCCAACCAGTCCCTATCTGGAGGCAGCAGGAAGAGGTAAGGGACCCAGAGACCTTCCAAGTGTCACAGGTAGTACCTCATTCCCCAGCCCAGACTGGCTGGATGATTTTTGAAAAGGCTAAGTCACGTGTTCTCACTGAGGAAGCTTACTGTCCAGCTAGGGAGGAGAGACCATCTTGGTGGAGGGAGGATTTTAGGCAGGGCTGGATGGATGAATGAGTGGGTAGGTGGGAAGGTGGAGGATGGATGGAGAATGGATGAATGGAGGAATGGGTAGGTGGATGGACACGTGGATGGGTGAGTGGCTATATGGAGAATGGATGGATGAATGGATGGATGGATGGGTGGGTGGATGGGTGGGTGGATGGATAAGTAGATGCATGGATGTTTGGACGGATGGATAACCTGAAGGGGGTTGGTCTGTGATTCTTAGACCACTGACCATATGGGGCTCCTGCTGGGAGGCTGGGTCTTTTCCATCATGTACAGTGAAAGGTTTAAACACAAGGAGAGAGGAGAAAGGGGTGAAAACGGGATAAATAGGCAGGGGTAAGGAGGCAAGAAGCAAGGCAAGAAAACAAACGGGAGAAGGGAGAGCTGGGTGGCATTTTGAATTCATCTGGCTCCTTCTCAAGGTTCTTGAACCTTCCAAGCTGTTATACCAGGGTACAGATGGCCCTGTGGGGACCGCAGCTTTTCACCTCTGCAATTTACCGAGTGTGGGTGTTCTAGAGCTCACAACGATTGGGTATTCGTCACTGTATTTACCCAGGAGCCTGGAGCAGGGGGTGGGTAAGGCTGGCGTCTCCGCAGTCTCAGTCTGCAGCAGTTCGCAGCTCTTTCACCATCTCCTGCACGCCCCCTCCCAACCCCAAGGGAGTCACTACTGCTACTCTTGCCCCCTGAAGAAGCTGAGACCTGGAGAGCATGCCTACAGAGCCCCTGCTCACCTCCAGGGAAACCAGACCCTCACTCAGAGCCTTCTTTCCAGAGAGACAGTGGTGCCCCCTCCCTGACTCCATTCACTACAGAGAAGCTGACAAAGTGGGTCTGCAAGAGAACTCAGAGCCCAAGGTCCCTCAGGAGATGTCCTGTGCTACTGCCCTGCCTGCTCCTGCCTCCTTCCACCCCACATGCGTTCACTTCCCACCAGAGTTTGCTTCTCCCTGACACTTCCTCCCCCTACCCCAGGGCAGCAGGACCTCACTGACCCCAGGAGATAAGGAGCAAAGGGTCAGGCAAGAGGGGTGTCGGCCAATCCCGAAGAGGCCGAAAAGTCAGCAGAGAAACCCACCAGAGGAGAAACAAAACCAACCCCACCTCAACTCCAGTGGATCCCACAGGGGGCGGTGCCACCTCTTAGAGGACATGTGGAAGAGGGAGGGGAGAATACTACTGACATTGACTTGGTGGGCAGGAAGCAGGGACGCTAAATCTAGCCACGCACACAGTCTGGTACCCCAAAGGGCAATGTGTCCCCTATTTTAAGAATACTGCTTAGAGCCGCACCTAATCTCCAGGCATGTAGAGGTTTCCGTAAGGGCTCAGGGGTACGGGAGGCAGCAGGCTAAAGAACCGTAATGCTGTAAATAAAGTTTTCTTCACGCGACCTGTCCAGGACCCCTCACCCTCCTTCCCAGGGCAGCCTGCGGGCAGGATGCATTCACCGTATCAGCCCCGCTAGGCGTCCTTTCTTGAGGGCTGGACCCAAGTTCCATGCAGGAGGGCTCCCTATGCCTGGAATTAAAATATTAGACCTGAAAGCACTTCTAAAATCACAGCTGGCCTACTGAACACACACAACATTCAGGTATTCTTCAGACTCGCCTGGACTCCTCACGTCAACCCTACAAGGTAGTTACACCGTTAGCTCCTTTTTCCGGGAAAGTGAGACTAAGGCAGTGAGACTAAGGAACGGGCCCAAGTTCACCGAGCTGCTACGTGGAGGAGTCCAGGCCACACAGCCCCAGGGCCTGGCCTCAGATTCATTCATTCAGCAAATATATACTAGGCACCAAACAGAGTTTTTTCCAAGTAAATAAACTGCTTCCTGGAGAGGCCATTTCTTTTCACAGCTCAGGAGATAACGGGGGGCAGCGAGCTGGCAATCACAAAGTGCTTCTGCCACCTTGCCTCGCTAAGCCCCCCCACCTCTACCAGCCTCCTCCACTGCACTTCATGGGGGCTGCAAACAACAGGCACATCTGTTTTCATGGAGCTTGCATTCTCATGAGGAGGGAGACGAAACATAAGTTGGTAAAACATAATATGCAAGACACGTACCAGGAGGAAAACTAGAGCAGGGAAGGAAGGCGAATGGGAGAGTGCACAATTTTAGACTGCGTGGCAAGGGCAGGCCTCACTGAGAAGGACTTTGAAGCAAAAACCAGAAGGAGGCCAGAGAATGACCCCTGTAGCTAGCTGGGGAGAGAGCATTCCCGAGAGCAGAACGGTCAGCGCAAAGGCCCCTGAGGCAAGAGCTTTGCTGATGTGTTGGGGAACAGAGAACCCAGCTCCCAAGCGAACCAGGGGAGAGTAAACCAGACGTTAAGGTGAGGGCCGTGACAAGGACCAGCCACGTGGCCTTGTCTCTGACCGAACCCTCCATGATGCATGAGAAAACTAGGCTCAGAGAAAGCTGGTGATTTGTTAAAAGCCACACAGAGCTAGAGTTCAATCCAAGGCCCTGACACAAATTCAACCCTAATGGTTCCTCCCACTGAGCAGAGACCTCAGTGCCTTCTCCCCCTGCCACGGCCTCTTCCACCTGGTAACCCCATCCCTTTCCGGTTTCAAACACCTACAGTAAATTGACACAAAAAGGCAAGCTTGGTGGTATTCGGTGGGAGGGATGGGAACTGGGGCTCCCTCACCGGCCCCACCCTGCAGTCAGGGGGATCCCCAGAGATACAGGGAAGGGATAGGGAGCCAGGTGCTAGGAACCCTCTGGCGAGGTGAGCTTTCTGTCTCCTTGGGCTGTAAAGAGAAACCGCCTCTCCAGAAAGGGGTTTTGTTGGAGAAAATCCACCCGCTGGTTCAGGAGCCTCTCGCCATGCCTGTGCTGCAAAGACCCAACTCCTGTCTCCCGTTTTATTTCATTTTATTTTTATTTATTTATTTTTTAACTTGTGTGTGGTTCTTTTTTTTTTTTTAACATCTTTATTGGAGTATAATTGCTTTACAATGGTGTGTTAGTTTCTGCTGTATAACAAAGTGAATCAGCTATACTTATACATATGTTCCCATATCTCCTCCCTCTTGAGTCTCCCTCCCTCCCACCCTCCCTATCCCACCCCTCTAGGTGGACACAAAGCACCGAGCTGATCTCCCTGTGCTATTCGGCTGCTTCCCACTAGCTATCTATTTTACATTTGGTAGTGTATATATGTCCATGCCACTCTCTCACTTCGTCCCGGCTTACCCTTCCCCTCCCCATGTCCTCAAGTCCATTCTCTACATCTGCATCTTTATTCCTGTCCTGCCCCTAGGTTCTTCAGAACCTTTTTTTTTTTTTTTTTAAGATTCCGTATATATGTGCTAGCATATGGTATTTGTTTTTCTCTTTCTGACCTACTTCACTCTGTATGACAGGCTCTACGTCCATCCACCTCACACCCCACGGGGTGCAGCATGTGTCACATCCACATGTGAGCCAGCTTCCTCCCTCAAGAGAGGGGGGATCCATCCGAGGTGGGGATGTCCCAAGAAAGTTGGCTATTTTCCCTTTTCCAGAAGGCTTTCTGGAACTCTCCACAAAGGGAAGGTGGAGAAATGGGATGCTGTGCTCGAGAGCCCTGGGAAGGACTCTGCAGGAAAGGGAAGAAGGTCTTAGCTGACAAGGCAAAAGCCTGTGCTTAGAGGGCCATCCCAGCCCCCAGAGAAAGTTCCAGAAGGGTTTGAAACAGGACTGTTCTACCCATAGGTCATTTATTTAGATGAGGAAAAAGTGGACTTGGTGTGAAAGGATCCAACTGACAGCACAGCACTCCAGGGGATGATTAGGAAAGGAAAATGGGAGCCTGGGCCCAGTCACTCTACTGCCTGAGTATGCTTCCTTCTCTACTCCTCACCTGAAGGTGTTCTGACACAAGTTAGTCATGTAAAGAACGCACCTGGCAAAAGGGCACCCCCCTACACTGTTGATGGGAATGTAAATGAGTGCAGCCACTATGGGAAACAGTACGGATATTCCTTAAAAAACTAAAATCAGAACTACCATATGATCCAGAAATTCCAATCCTGGGTATACATCTGGAGAAAACAAAAACCTAATTCAAAAACATACATGCACCCCAATGTTCACAGCAGTGCTATTTACAATAGCCAAGACATGAAAGTAACCCAAGTGCCCATCAACAGATGACTAGATTAAGATGTGATATAAATACACACATATATATACATATGTACACACACAAACACAACGGAATATTATTCAGCCATAAAAAAGTGAAATATGGCCATTTGCAGCAATGTGGATGGACCTAGAGAATATTATACTTAGTGAACTGAGACAGACAGACGAATGCTATATCATTTGTAAGTGGAATCTAAAAAATAATACAAATAGATGTATATACAAAACAGAAACAGACCTAGAAAACGAACTTATGGTTACCAAAGGGGAGAGGAAGGGGGAGGATGGACAAATCAGGGGTATGGGATTAACAGATACAAACTACTATACATAAAATAGATAAGCGACAAGCATTTACTGTATAGCACAGGGAATTGTACCCAATATCTTACAATAACCCATAATGAACATAATCTGGAAAAGGAAGGAAGGAAGGAAGGGAGGGAGGGAGGGAGGGAGGGAGGGAGGGAGGGAGGAAAAAGCAGCAGCTGGCAATGCTCCTGATGCACAGTAAGTACTAAATAAATGGTAGATCCTTCCTTTCTCTTTCAAGATGGGTGAGGTTCTCACCAACCGCAGTTGCCCCAAATAGGCCACCCCAGCAGCTTTCCCTTCCCTCTCCACAAGCAAGAGAACCCAGCTCTCATCTCATTTAATTTCTGCCTTAGAAGGAAATTGAAAGATATAGTCCAAAGTCCTCCACACGCCCCTCCACAGCTGCCGGGTAAGAGCCCCAAGACTCTGCTAAGCACTTCTTCCCCCAGGCAAAGTTCCTCCTTATGGTGCCAGAAAAGCAGCCTCCTTGCAATTTCTCATCTCCGGCGCCTAACTTCTGCCCGCTAAGGCTCTAAAGAACAATTGTTTCCTTCTCTGCATAGAAGCCCTTCAAATATTTAGCGCTCCCATCCTTCAAGTTTTCTCTTCCCCAGGTTAAACAAACCTAGTATTTTTAAGAGTTTATTTTACAAGAAGATTCCAGTGCCCTTCCCCGGCCTGGTCTCTCAGCAAATGATGTTCTCATTTATCCTGGTTGCCTAGACCTGAAGGCAGCACTGTAGACAAGGCCCAGCAATAACAGTCACACACACTAACGCTGATAGAGTATTTACTGCACACCAGGAACATGCAAGAGCTTTACTCGTATGAGCTCATTTACCAGCTGCCTTGGCAGCTCTGAACTCTGCGTCTGGAACTCATTCATGTGCACGAGGTCTAGTCCACCCAACCAGTCAACCACAGATAAGGGGAGTCACCTCTCTTTGACAAGGCGTACCACTCCTAAAGCTTCATGCCACAGTCACACATTACCACCTAAGGGTAGAATGTAGGAAGACGTGACATGCTGAGGTCCTTCCCTGCTTGCTCTCAAAGTACTTATTCTCAAGGGGTCTATGCTCAGTTAAGAGGTTCAGTTTTGGCATCTTCACAATTTTCTATTTTAAGATCACGCACGTGTGTGTCTACCATTGACATCAATTCTATTGCTCCTAGAATGTTCCTCGGAAGTGAGAGTGCCTATTGCTTTAAGCAAATGTCTGGTCACGCACCATCCCTCTTACTTGAAAATGTTGCATAAGAGAGAAAAATGTAGAAAATCTCCGTGGTGGGAGCGTCAGTAATTTCAGTGGTCCTCTTCACTAAGCACGCACGTGCATACACGCACACACTGAATGGTTTGTTTCTAGGAACAGGGAGTGGATGGTGCGGAACCATCCACACTTTCTCCAGAAGGTCACACTCAGAGACAACTGGCCGCTCTCAGGAAACTGGCTGTAGCCCTGGAGTCGCCTTTACCAAGCAAGATGATGACAATGGCCTCATTCCCACCACATTCACCCATTGTGCCAACCCATCGTGGCCGGCCCTGGGGACCAGCGTTATCTCATGTCTCAGTAATGATGATGGCCCAGGAGCCCTTACGCAGGCAACGTCTCAGCCCAAACCGCAGCCTCTTGCTCAACAAACTTTCCTGCCATGTAACAAACACGCCAGGTCCCTGGGGAAGCAGTGACAGGTTGGCTAACAGGAGAGGAACGTCTCGAATATATTAAAACACTGCAAAACATGTTTGCATTAGTCTTTCAAGGTGTAAAAAAACCCTTCTTTATTCTGTTTCTTCTTCAGTGCTTTGTTGTGGTTGTTTTATGTTGTTTTCACCTTAAACGGGACCATCCTAATTCAGTCAGGACTAGAAAACCAAACAATAGCCTCAGGATAGATTCGGAAAAAGAGAAAGCAAAACCCACGGGAGGATCCAGCCGCCGCCCGCAGGGTGCTCGGGAAGCAGAGCAGACGCACGGTGTGCAAACAGCCCTAGGTCTGGCCCGTGACACAGACCTCGGACTCCAGGAGATGAGCTTGGCTTGTGGCCACAAAAGATGGACTTGTCTGGAGTGAGGAGGGTGGCTGTGGCCTTCACTCCAGCCTGAAGCTTGCTCATCCCTCTTACTCTGTGTGTACCACTGACTGTCGAGTGGCCATTATTTGCAGAGAGCTGACACTAAGACACCAAGGAGGCACCAGCCATGTCCCTTCATCTCATGCCCCAGCCACTGTGCTCTGAGTGACCCAGGTCAACTGGCATTATGTAATGGGCATCTCAAAAGCTGAATTAAAATAAGAGGTAGCCCAGAGCAAGGGGCCACATGTGATCTGGATGGAGGAGAAAAGGTGGTACACACCACCGTTCACCACTAGAAAGAGAATGAGATTAAGTTGGAGTCCAAGATTAAGATCAAGACTGAGAAAGAGACAGAAAGAAAAGAATCAGATATGGAGAGACACAGGAAAGACACAATGCCCCAGGCCCATAGGAAGACTGTGTAATAACTGTTCTCTTCCTTACAGGTCTTCCTTTTTGTTTGCTGTCCCTCCTGGTTCCCAAAAGACCTGGATTCTCACCCAGCCTCTAGCCTTCATTAGCCATGTGACCTATTGATCATAACTTCCCTCGGTTCTCACAGGGCCTGGAACATAGGAGGCATCCAAGAGATTCTTGTACTCTCCTTTGTATCATCCTTCTTCATGTCCTTCTCTCTTGTCTCTCTTATTCTTACTCACGTTCATCATTATTACTCCCTTCTATATATTAGTTTTTACTTTTTACATACACTCAGAGACAATCATCAAATGTTAGACTTGAAAAAGAGATTTTTTTATCCCTAATCTGATAAAAGGTATCTATAACTAGCTACAGCAAACACAGTGATTCATCATGAAATATTGAATGCTTTCCCCTTAAACTCAGAAATAAGAGAGAGATGTCAGCTATCACCGTTTCTATTCAACACTTTGCAGAGGTTATAACTTATGTAATAAGACAAGAAAGTGAATTAGAGGATGTAAATAAAAGAAAAAAAAACCCTCCCATTATTCACAGTTGATATAATGGTATGAAACGAAAATCTGAAAGAATCTAAAGATAATACTACCAACCAGCAATTAAAAAATGAAAATTTTTTAAATTCCCACTAAAATAGCATCAAAAAGCATCAAATTCCTGGGAATAAATCTATCTGAAGATTTCCAGTACCAGAAAACTGTGGAACACTGCTGAAAGAAATTAAGGAAAACCAAATAATGTCAATTTTCCCCCAAATGACAAATTGATATAAGGTAATCCTAGCCAAAAATCCTAGCAGGCTTGAAAAAGAGATTTTTTTTTTCCACTTGGGTGGAAATTGGCAAGTTGATTCTAAAATGTATTTGGGAATGCAAAGGGCCAAGAGCCAAGAAGGAAACACAAAACATTGACAAATTTAAATTACCAAATACTAAGATGGACTATAAATCTACCGTATTAAGACAATGTGGTAATGGTGTTAGGATAGAAAAAGAGGCCTAGAGAACCAAACAGAGAATTTACAAACAGACATACACAAATAAAGACACCTGATTTGCAACAAATCTGTCTCTTTCTCAGTCTGTATCTCATATATTTTCCATAAATGATGTTAGGTCACTTGGAGTTCTATATGAGAAAAAGAAATGAATTTGACCCCCTTCTTACATTACTCAGCACATTAAAAAAAAAAGAAAAGCAATTCCAGATGGATTATGGGCCTAAAGGTGAAAGTTAAAACAGTAAAACTTGTGAAAGAAAACATAGGCTAATATCTTCCTGACACAGGGACAGGCAAAGGTTTTATAACCTTAAAAAAACTGACAAATTGTACTTCATTAAAATTAAGAGCATCCCATTAAAAAAAACATACCATCAACAGAATACCAAAGCATGCCACAAACTAGAAGATATTCTAAAATAAATATATCCGACAACGAACTTAAATCCAGGATATGAAGAACTCCTACAAATCCATTTTAAAAAGACAATTTAACACAAAATGGACAAAATATTTGACCATGCATTTCACTGAAGAGGAGATCCAAATGGCCATTAAGCATAATAAAACTGGTCAACATCTGTCAGTCATCAACTTTAAAACCACATGAGCTCCAAAGCAATCTTGAGAACGAAAAAAGGAGCTGGAGGAATCAGGCTCCCTGACTTCAGACTATATTACAAAGCAACAGTAATCAAGACAGTATGGTACTGGCACAAAAACAGAAAGATAGATCAGTGGAACAGGATAGAAAGCCCAGAGATAAATCCACGCACATATGGACACCTTATCTTTGATAAAGGAGGCAGGAATGTACAGTGGAGAAAGGACAGCCTCTTCAATAAATGGTGCTGGGAAAACTGGACAGGTACATGTAAAAGTATGAGATTAGATCACTCCCTAACACCATACACAAAAATAAGCTCAAAATGGATTAAAGACCTAAATGTAAGGCCAGAAACTATCAAACTCTTAGAGGAAAACATTGGAAGAACATTCTACGACATAAATCACAGCAAGATCCTTTCTGACCCACCTCCTAGAGTAAGGGAAATAAAAACAAAAATAAACAAATGGGACCTAATGAAACTTCAAAGCTTTTGCACAGCAAAGGAAACCATAACCAAGACCAAAAGACAACCCTCAGAATGGGAGAAAACATTTGCAAATGAAGCAACTGACAAAGGATTAATCTCCAAAATTTACAAGCAGCTCATGCAGCTCAATAACAAAAAAAACAAACAACCCCATCCAAAAATGGGCAGAAGACCTAAATAGACATTTCTCCAAAGAAGATATACAGAATGCCAACAAACACATGAAAGAATGCTCAACATCATTAATCATTAGAGAAATGCAAATCAAAACTACAATGAGATATCATCTCACACCAGTCAGAATGGCCATCATCAAAAAATCTAGAAACAATAAATGCTGGGGAGGGTGTGGAGAAAAGGGAACCCTCTTGCACTGCTGGTGGGAATGTGAATTGGTTCAGCCACTATGGAGAACAGTATGGAGGTTCCTTAAAAAACTACAAATAGAATTACCATATGACCCAGCAATCCCACTACTGGGCATATACCCTGAGAAAACCAAAATTCAAAGAGAGTCATGTACCAAAATGTTCATTGCAGCTCTATTTACAATAGCCCGGAGATGGAAACAACCTAAGCGCCCATCATCGGATGAATGGATAAAGAAGATGTGGCACATATACACAATGGAATATTACTCAGCCTTAAAAAGAAATGAAATTGAGCTATTTGTAATGAGATGGATAGACCTAGAGTCTGTCATACAGAGTGAAGTAAGTCAGAAAGAAAAAGACAAATACCATATGCTAACACATATATATGGAATTTAAGGGAAAAAAAAATGTCATGAAGAACCTAGGGGTAAGATAGGAATAAAGACGCAGACCTACTGGAGAACGGACTTGAGGATATGGGGAGGGGGAAGGGTGAGTTTTGACAGGGCGAGAGAGAGTCATGGACATATACACACTAACAAACGTAGTAAGGTAGATAGCTGGGGGGAAGCAGCCGCAAGGCACAGGGATATTAGCTCGGGGCTTTGTGACAGCCTGGAGGGGTGGGATGGGGAGAGTGGGAGGGAGGGAGACGCAAGAGGGAAGACATATGGGAACATATGTATATGTATAGCTGATTCACTTTGTTATAAAGCAGAAACTAACACACCATTGTAAAGCAATTATACCCCAATAAAGATGTTTAAAAAACCACATGAGCTATACACCACTACATAGGCCTCAGCAAAGAAGTGGCACGAATGCAAATCAAATATTGCTGGAAGGAGTGTAACTGGTATAACCACTTTGGGAAGTTGTTCAGTAATATCTACTAAAGTCTGTTATATGATCCAGTTATTCTGGTCTTGGGTATATGCTCAAGAGAAATGAGGGCACATATCCACCAAAAAAAAAAAAAATGTACAAGAATGTTCATATAGTCAAAAAATGGAAACAATCAGATGTCCATCAATTCTAGAATGGATAAATAATGTGGGTGTATTCCTACACTGTGACACTACACGCAAATTTTAAAAAATAATAATGCTATATATCTCAATAGGAATAGATTTCACAGACATAAAGTTAAGTGAAGAAAAAAAGAACAGACTATACACATCAGTTATATATTGCTGTGTAATGCATCATGCCAAAACCTAGTGGCTTAAAATAACAGACATTTATTGTCTCAGCTCTGTGGGTCAGGGATCCAGGTGTAGCTTCGCTGGGTCCTCCAGCTCAGCGTTGCTCACAAGACTCTAATGAAGCTCTCAGTCAGACTATGGTGATGTCAAGCCTCAGCTGGGAGAATATCTGCTTCCAGGCTCACTTATATGGGCTGTTGGGCAGATAGCCTCAGCTCTTCACTGGCTGCGGCCCAGCGGGCAGCTCACAACATGGCAGCTGGCTCCATCAGAGCAAAGAAGAGCCAGAGAGCCTGCAAGCTAAATGCAAGTCACAGCCTTGAGTAACCTAATCTTGGAAGTGCTATGCCATCAATCCTGCCATATCCTGTTCATCAGAAGCAGGTTTCAGGGCCCAGTCCACACTCAAGGGGAGGATATTACACAAAGGCATGATCATCAGGAGGCAGAGATGATTGGAAGCCTGACAGAAAACAGAAGTATCCATTACTTCCGGGGGAGAGGCCATCGATGAGAAGGGAGAATGAAGGAGCTGTCTGGGATGCTATACATGTGCTGTATCTTCATCTCATTTAGGTGGTGGGGTAACATCAGTGTAATCACATGTAACAAAAATTCACTGAGATACTCTTCAAGTCTGTTCACACTGGTGTATGTGTATATATATATATAGTATGTTAAAAAGGTTCTAGTAGCCCCTATCTTCTCCCTTTCTATATCTGAGAATATAAAAAGATGAACTGAGCTCCTGAAGTTCAGAGAGCTAGTTCTGAGGGACAATCCTGGCTAGCCTCTCCCATCCGGTCAGTGTATGTGCATGTCAACTCACACATCCCTCTGGCTGAATTTTCCCTCTGGCAGTACCATGCGAAGAGAACTGTTTGCTCTCGGAGGCAAGGCTACACCTGCTTCATTTGCTCTTACAGCACTGAGGTCAGGGTAACACGGGAATATATCTGTGTTCCGTGACAACGCTCTCAGAAAGCAGTTCCATATCAGGAGTTACACTTCCTGGGTCCCCTTCACCTATGGCACCTGCAAATGATGGGCAATAAAAATGCCGACTATTCTGATCCTTCAAATTCAAAATTTGAGAAAATCTATTATAGATGTGATCTGGGTTACAGCCAAAGTTTTGCGCTGATCTCAAAAAGTACTTATTTAACAAGTTATTGGGGAAAAACATAAAGATACATTTGGCCCACTTAATTAGAGTTAACTTTGACAAGAATGACATCATAATAAGATGTTCGAGATGTATCTCACTGAATCCGAACCCCAACACTATGAAGTAGGTACCAAGTCTCATGCCAATATTGTAAATGAAGACATTACACATAGAGAATATAAGTAAATCGCCCAAGACCATCTAGTTAGTAAGAGGCCCAACTGAGATGAGGCCGAAGCCATGTCTATGTCGCTCCCAAGTCTGTGATCTTAACTATAAAATAATTCACTACATGACTCTTCATGCATGACCTTTAAAAAAGCCACCTGGTGGTTCTGTATGTGCCAGTCATAAATGGTTCTTAGAGAATCAAGAGCACAGGTCCAGAAGGGCCACGTTAGCGGCTACATTGACACACTCTAGATCCTAGAAAGAACAAGCTTGGATTGTAAATGCACCTCATACGGCTTACTAACACCGTACACATTGTGCACCTGTGTGCGTACACACACACAGGCCTGTCACAGTAAAAGTATCATAGCAGAGCTCCAACCACTAAGGTCCTCAGCCGAGATGGGCAACCTCAACTTAGGAGACCAAATAGAGAGCTGTCTACTCTAAGTCCCAGGGGTACAATGAAGGGGCCTTGACTCAGGCACCAAACACTCCTGACAGCTCAGCAAGGTGGCACAAATGGAGAGAAGTGGGCTTCCTTAGACCCATCCATCTCCCAGGTGAGGCACCAGGACAGCAGCACCCAGAAGTGGTCCATAGCAAAGCACCTACAGCTCTTGGAACCCTGCGAAGAACTAAGCTAATTAGTGATACAGACTTGGACCAATTTTACTAAGAGAATATGTGGCCAGATCACGTGACTACGACTTGCAGTCACAATCGGCGTGAGCCATGCAAACCACAACAGAAAACAAGCTGCTGAACTAAACATGATTGGCCACTTCCTTGGGGGTGTCTCCTTTTATTCATTTGTTACTTGTCCATTCATTTATCAGCCACAGTTTAATAACAGAAGTCTAAAAAAGAATATTTTTTCATTGTGTAAAATCTAGCCATGATTTGTTTTTCCTATTCAAAAAAGGGCCACTGCTCCTTTATTTCTGCAGCAGATGTTTAAGCCTGATCCTTGCGCAAAGCAAGGATTTTTTTACAGCAGAGGAGAATGTCTTCTCTCTCTTGAGATTACTGTCTAGAGACAGAGAAGGGGGTAGTGGGGACCTGGTAGGAAGAATCAGGATCAAGGGAGGAGGGCTGGCAGGAAGATCTCAGAAGAAGGGAGCAGACAGATGCGGAAGTGCGGGTGCAGGAAGATGGGGGCACGGCAGAGGAAAGCAGCCCAGCAGGGGAGCTGAGGCAGGTGGGAGCATTTAGGAGCCCAGGGCCTCGTGTGTTTCAGGGCACACCTACTACATGCAGAGCCACGTCCCAAAGTTAATACACGAACGTAAGTCAGTTTCCACTCACACTCCAACACCTCCTCACTGAAGCACCATGTATATTCACTTTACATCTACCACAGCTTTCACGATTTCTATTTTATTTATTTAATAACTGTCTCCAACACACACACATGCACACACACACACACACACACACACATAACTGTAAGCCTCATGACAGCACAGGCTACAACTTCTGCCTCTAAGTCTCAGCTCTGCCTTTTCCAACTGTGGAATCTGCGTCATATTACTGAGCCTCTCTGACCCAATAGTTGACGGAGATTTTGTGAGGATCAAACGAGCAATACATATAGAACACAGCAAAGGACTCATTACATTTAAA
This sequence comes from Phocoena phocoena, assembly GCF_963924675.1. Lineage (NCBI taxonomy): Eukaryota > Metazoa > Chordata > Mammalia > Artiodactyla > Phocoenidae > Phocoena > Phocoena phocoena. Next base: position 24,184,510 of record NC_089234.1, read on the forward strand.
CAAGTTCGGAGTCCAGAGTCCACATGCCACCACAGCTCTTCCTCTTTATCCTAGATGAGGTTTATTCTGGCAACCCATGGTTAGACTCTCCATTCAAGAATCCAAACAGAAAAACCCCACATCCTGCCATCACATGGTATTTTATTGGAATTTCATCCCTCCGGGCAGTCTCAATTCTCTTCTCTCCTCTCCCCCTGTCCTGCCTGATGCTATGATGCCACAGTCCAGTCTCTGTGACTCCGGGACTGTTTCCATGGTGATGAGCAGTGATGTCATAAAGGGGCGATTGTTACAGGGTTGAATGAAATCTGGCACCAGATGCACGCTGCCTCCTTATATTAAGGGGGGGGTAGGAGACAAGCCCTGTGGGATAATCTCAGAAAATGGGAAACCAAATCACCCAAGGGATGGCAAGGGATGACCTGAGGGAGAGAAAGTTCTAATCCCTTACACACATTAGCAGCCCCATATGGAAAAGAATGGATTGAACAGACCTCACCAGGACAAGAATCATTTTTCACCGAAGGAAGTCAAAGGAACGAACAAGAGGCAGTGACTACGGGCGACTCCACCTTCTAGTCTAGGAAGACCCGAGCAGACAGTGGCTTCATCCACCAAAGTCCAATGTACGAACTGTTTGTTGAATAAAAAGCCACGGACTCTTCCTTACCAGAGCCTTAGACTGCCATGTGCGTCTGATTGCTCCAAAGACAGACCACTGTGATTGTGGGCCCAGCATTGTTACTTGTTACATTTTATAGTAACAAGTCCTACCAGAAAAATAGCAGCCACCCCCAGCTTAATTCCTCGAGGAACTCAAACCACCTTGTTAAGAAAATTCTCAGAGATTTTACACTAAGGAGCATCCCACAATGCTGTCTGCCATCTCTAGGTTCTGCAAAAGTCAGCCCGGCCTTGTCTACACAGTTGGAGAAATGAGAGCTTTACCCAGATGAGCAATGCTTGGAAGTACAGAAGCACCTGTTGCACTGGGAAGGCCTGGTCAGGGTGCTCACTGCCAAGGCCAGTTCCTTCTCTGTCTATCCCTCGAAACTGCAGATTGAGTGACTGACACAATTTTGAGTGCCAAGGATCAGGTCCTTCTCAATAAAAGGTTTCCCTTGGTCACACAGGAGGCTCTGGGAGCCAGTGCTTTAGACACTGCAGAGTCCGTTTTTATTTGTCTGGGCAGCTGGCAAGTTTGGTCCACAGCAGTAACTAAATACGTGTGCAGCGTGCGTGTACTTTTACGGCCTTCATCATTATTTATGAACCAACTTCAAAGGGAAGTCACTTCCATCCAGGAAACTTGACATATGTTTTTCTATATCCACACATGCATATAGATGATACAACCGTGCTTTCTTATTATTCTGGAGAGCAGGAGACAATGTTTTCCAGATGTCACTATGGGCAGCACCGAGCCGGCTACCTTGTCTCAGAGAAAGTCAAACGGCCTGAAGGCCCCATTCCCAGGCCACTCTCCAGTCCCCGAACATAATCTCTCATGCCTCCTGAGCTTGGCCATGCTGTTCTCTTGCCCAAGAATGTCCCCCACCCCCTTCCTACCCTCACAGCCCCTTCAACCATAAGATCTGGGTTCTGGTCCAATGGCCCAGATCCTCCTCTCTGAATGCCTCCTTCCAAGAAGGAGTCCCTCCCTCCTTCAGGGTCCATCTCCTCCACTACAGTGGGGGGCTCTTTGAGGGCAGGAATCATTCCTTATTCATACCGTATACTGGGTTGGAGCACATGCCCCAGCCTCTGCAACAGACATATGCCAAGGTGAATGATGGAACAGAAGCCAAGATCCTTGGGGGGACTTCCCTGGCAGTCCAGCGGTTAAGACTCCGCACTTCCAACGCAGGGGGCGCAGGTTCGATCCCTGGTCAGGAAATTAAGACCCCACATGCCATGCAGCACAGCCAATAAAAAAGAAGAAGCCAAGATCCTTGGACTCTGCAAATCTTCACTGCCAACTTCAACTGTTGCGAAATAAAAGTCAATTTTTAAAATTGAGTTTTGGTGACTCAAGTGACTAATTTTATGGACAAAGCTCCCTTTATAAGATCAAAGAGGAGCAGTGTGATCCAGTGAGAAGGCCTGGGACTCTGGAGCCCTAAACGCTGGCTGTGAGACACTGAGCAAATGGTTTATCCTCTGAGAGCTCCAATTTTCTCATCTATAAAGACAGAGAAGGATGGAAGCCTGGGCTCAAAGTCCAGTTCTAACATTCTAACTCATTGAAGCAGCATGTAGCATTTCCACATCCTGTAACAGGAGAGTGTTATATTTCAAGGCTGATTCCTCAAGGCACTTTGCTGCCCTCCTGGGTGGATGTTGTCTCTCTCTCCCTTAAAGTCCTCCCTCCTGGTTAGCGCTCACAATGCACTGCAGGCTGGGGACCAATGACAATTCCCCAGGAAGGGCAGACCATAAAGACAAATAGAACCACTGCCCCTGTTACTGCCACGTCACCGGAAGAGAGTCGCCCCCCCACCCCCGCCCGCCACCAACTTCCCGAACACCTCTGAGCCTAACCTTGGCCAGGCCTCCAGCACCAGCTAAGTTCTCCCCAGGTCTTGCCTGAGCGGGGCTAATTCCATTATTTTGCAAACGCACCTCTGTGTACCTGTATATTCTGTCACTCTCCTTGTCCATGACAAATGTCTGGCATAAAAATTACCTTCAGAAATGCGTTAAGGAGAACGCTGGAGGCTGGTGGAGATGTTCTTCATTACCGTGCATCAGAAAAATAAAAGGAGACGAGAGGAGCGGGGGGCGCCAGGTGAAGGAAAAAACTGGTGGTTCATTCACCAGCAGCATGCATGTGTTTTAAGTCTATCCCAGTTGCTCAGCAACCTAGAAAAAGTATTTCAGAGAGCAAGGGGTTAATTGGATAAATGAATTAATTAGACATTTCCGGAGTCAGTGCCAAAAATGACAACAGGCTTCGGTGGCCAGTTCTCTGCTAGTAAAGAGTCTTCAAATTTAGGGAGCTGGGGAGGGTGGGAATCAGGTAACAATGTGTAAGAGGGGCCAGTGATGGAGGGAACCCCAGTCCTGGGGGAGAAGTTGAACTAAATGGCCTTTGAGGTCTCTTTCGACTCTAATATTTGATCAGTTTTGCTCTGCAGGGTAGGGAGGGGGGAAAAAAAAGGAGTAAGTCTCCACTCTAGCAGTCTGAGGATAACTTAATAACCTGCTTTCCCACACCATCCTGTGGGGTTTCCCTTTGCTGTGTTTAAAGGAAGCAGGTTCCCATGAAAGCCGATAGATGCAGTTGTTAGGGAGTTTGTGCGGGAAATGAGATGTTTTGTTGGTGGTTGCCTTTTCCCTTGCTCTGCTTTGCTTCCTCCCGATGGCTTCCTTTAATTACAGCAGAACCCCACTGGTTGCTCTAATGATGGAGAGGCCCGCTCCTGCACAGAGCTCATGGTAGAGAGGAGGGCGCGGGCGAAAGGCACTACTGGTGGGAAGGGAACAGACCCAGAGCAAGAAGGGAGGGTGGACAGCAGCTGTCTGAGCCCATCTCTCAGCCCTGAATATTCACCAGCCCGTCTCCTCCTCCCAGCTCCAGGGGCCCCTGCAGTGAGAGCAGAGGTGAGAAAATGGTTAGGCATGGGGTTGGAAAAAACAGAAGAGAGCAACAAACTGCAAGTCTCAACACTTGCTCAGATACTGAAGAAGAGAATTCAGCTGTCTGAGGAACAGGGCAATGGGAAGGGCATTGTTTAATGGTTACAGAATTTCTGCTTGGACAATGAAAAATCTTTGGGAACAGCGGTGATGGGTGCACAACAGCACGGAATGCAACCAAAGCCACTTAAAAATGTTTTAAAGGGCAAACGCTCTGTTATACATATTTTTAAATAAATAGGTAGATAAAATTTAAGGTGAAAAAACAGAATAGAGCTCTCCCCAATACCCCATCTCCTTAACCAAAGAAAATCCACTATGAGAAGCATTTGACCAACACAGAGATAGAAGCTATCCTTCAGTAAGAGCCCTTTGTTCTCACCTCACAGGAGTTTTTTGAGGCTCAGTTATGGGTGAGAAAGAAAAAAAGCATCTCCGGTCAGGAATGGTGCCAGCCTCCCTCCCCCGAATGCCAGCCCTGAAGGTGGAAAAGTTAGACGAATAGTACAGGCTATGATTTCCAGGGTCCCCATCCCTAAAATGCCTTTTCCAAACCACTGCCAACAGAGGTGGAAGATTTTCATTCACCATTAGGAGGTCAAATTTAAAATGCATTTCTCAAAAGAAGACATACAAATGGCCAAACGGATACATGAAAAAATGCTCAACATGGCTAATCATCAGGGAAATGCAAATCAGACCCACAATGAGGTATCACCTGTTAGAATGCCTATTAGACGTATAAAGACAAGAAATAACAGGTTATTATATAAAGACAAGAAAAGAGAAGGCTTGCGAACTGCTGCTGGGAATGTAAAATGGTACTACCATTACGGAAAATAGTACGGAAGCTCCTCACAAACATAAAAATAGAACTACCGCAGGATCCAGCAATCCCACTTCTGGGTATATATCGTAAAGAAATAAAACCAGGATCTCAGATATCTGCACTCCCAAGTTCAGTGCAGCATGATTTGCAATAGCTAAGATACAGAATCAATCTAAATGTCTATCAATGGATGAATGGATAAAGAAAATGAGGCATTTATATATAACAAAATAATTATTCAGCCTTAAAAAAATAAATCCTGTCATTTGCAACCTGCAGGACATTATGCTAAGTAAAATAAGGCAGGCAGAGAAAGAAAGACCATATGCTCTCACTTATATGTGAAATCTCACTTATATGTGAGTTGACTTAAAAAGTCAAACTCATAGAAGCAGAGGGTAGAATGGTGGTTGCTGGGGGCTAGGAGGTGGGAGAAATGGGGAGATATTGGCCAAAGGGTACAAAGTTTCGGTTATGTAGGAAGAGTAAATTCTGGAGATCTAATGTACAGCATGGTGGGGACAGTTAATAATACTACAGTGTATACTTGAAATTTGCTAGTAGAATAGATCTTAAATGTTCTCACCACATAAAAACAGTAACTATGTGAAGTTAATTAGCATGATTGTAGTAATCACTTCACTATGTATACATATATCAAAATATCACACTGTGTACCTTAAATATGTACCATCTTTATTTGTCGATTATACCCTCCATAAAGCTGGAAAAAAATCAAATAAAATGCAAGGACCTCAGGAAAAGGAACTGAAGAAGTAAAGGACTGCTATCAGAACGTTTTCCCAGACCAGGAAGAGTGAGAAAAGTGGAGGACACTGGGCAGAGGGGAGGATAAGAGCCAGGATGCTCTTCCCTGCATCCCTTTCTTTTCTTATTTCGCTTTAGCAAACACTGGCCCAGTCTCCATGGCTGAGAGCTGACACAGCCTCCAGGGTGTTTTAGATCTCCCACTGACCCTGGAAATGTCATCCTCTACCCAAGTGTTAACCCATGGGTGGCCCTGCTTTAATTGCTAAAATTCACAAGAAACAATGCATCTTACCCAGCTCACAAGGAATTCAGGATAGACTTGCTGGAAGCAGGATAAACTCTCTCTAGGAAAACTGAAACCTGTTTTCAGGAAACCACCTTAGTAATTTAAAACAAGAAGTGGAGCCCCATGAGACAGAGCCATGCAGCAGATGGACACAAGTGCTTTCGTTTGTTTCAGAGTCACCTGCTGTTCTTTAAAGATGCTCATCCCTACCTTCTCACCACCTCCACCCCCTTCAGGGGAAATTTAAATAGGGCTGGATCTGAGAGTAAAGAGAAAGGGAAGGCTATCGGTAAGTCTTAGCTTACACCTCTGTCCATTATGGGATCCTTTCCCACTGTGCAGGGCTCTTCTCTGCTGGAGCGTTTCATGAGTCCCTCCACCCCTAACCCTGGGGAAGGGAAATGGCAGCTTCCTCCTCCCCTTAAAACACACATCTTTGCAGTGGGGAAAACAGCTCTCAGGAAGTAGACCTACTAGGAGGTAGACCAATCTAATCTTCAGGACCTCTTATCACGTGATAATTATTCTCCATTTTCAAGCACACACCAAGCCAAGCATTTCAAATTCCCCAAATCCTCACAACAGCTGTGCAAAATAAGGATTATAATCCTGGTTTTATAAAAGAGAAAGCTGGGTTTCAGAAAAGTAACTTGCCCAGGGAAGAGCTGGTCAGTGGTGGAGCTAAGAAGTCTGGTCCATCTACCCAAGCACTACTCTACCACCTAAAGCACCCCAGCTTCTGTCTCTCCACAAGTCATCTAATTTATTCATTCTGCCCAAGGCTCCCTACTGGGAGAAAAAGCTCTAGACTGCATTAAGAACTTAATGGAAAACTAAAGAACATCAAGGTGTTACAAAAGAGCACTGGACTAGAAGTCAGAGAGATGGACATTGGTGTGGGCCCTTCCACTATCTTGGTGAATTGAAGCATTCCACAGTCTCTCTTGGCTATATTTTTCAAATCTGGAGAAGGATGTGGTTAGATCATTATGTGTTCTTTCCAGCTCTAAAAATACTGTCTCTGAATTATTTATATTTTAAGAGGATCTTGGAGAGAACAATGTTTAACCCGAAGGAATGACTCTTGAATTGTGAAGTTTCTGCTCCCCCCCGCAAAAAAAAAAAATTGAGCACAGAATCCTTTCTGCTGCCCCTCAAAATCACAGCACGAGAATGAGCAACTTTTCCTATGATTTGGTAACAACAGCATATTCCCTTACACATGTCTGGAAATGTATAGTTTGTAATGCCCTTTCAAATATATGATTTCATTTTGATCCTTGCAACTAATATACAGATGAGAAAACGTGAATCTCAGATGTTGACTGATCTGGACCATTTCATAAAGCTGAGAGATGATGATGTGGAGGCTGGCCTTCCAGTTTCAGTTTAGTCACAACCAAAAGGGATGCTCCTATGTGTACCTCGCTCTTGGGTTCAGAGTCCTCTTGCAGCCTGAGCCCGTTCATACGACCACTAAGCTATCATCATCATCACCCCCAGTAATTTCTTTTGAGGCCATAACAGACACTAAGTCATAGCTGTTGAAATATCTAATAAAGGATGCTAGTACTGTTTCAACACATACACCTGAAAACCCGCCAACTCCATCAACAGGTCAAATCAGCTCTGCTTAGAGGTGTGTGCACATCATACTCACGTGTGCACACACATGACCTCCCTACTATTTACTCTCCTCATCTCAGCTCATGAAAAAGGCCCGCCGATGAGTCCTTTTTTCCCCAGACAATTCTGCCAGCATTCCTCAGTCTGGACTACAAAGAGGCCTGGCTGAGGCAGGGGACTGTCAAGGAACCACAGTGCTTCTCTACTGCCTGCCTGTGTTCAGTTACAGGGTGTGACAACGGCGTTTCACACAATATTATCAACTCTGCCTCCTAACTCCATTTCTTTAAAAATTCACAAGTATGCACAAAAGAAAACACAAAACAAAACCAGAAGAGGGAAAAGGCAATCTTGAAATCTATTTGACTGCGGAAGAGTATGTTCCTGCAGGCATAGTAGGTATTAATAATTCAACAAAACATTACAGTAATTACTATACTTTGCAAAATCACAACAGTGCACTTTCGCACAACTCCTACCAGCCTCCCTGAAACAGCCATTAATAAATAAAACGCAATTCCCTATATTAAATTTGTTGTTTAAAAGCTAAATATTTTATCAGCACTAATGTATTTTAAATACTCAGTCAAGACCAAGAAAATCCCTTACCCCACATTTCTCCCCCCTTTAAGTGAAATCCCGTCTTCCCCGCTAGAGCAGAAATTGACTTCAACTCTACCAAGAATACACTGAGTGTTAGGGCTTGACGACCCTCGTGGAAGGATCTGAGGACCACTCAGCTCGAACACTCTGCTGGAATCTGATCAGGCTGTTGGAAAGAGAATGAGAAGGGAGAAGGAAAAAGAGTGGAAGATTAATTCTTTTGGACCATGAATCTGACCTACTTCAATCGGCTCCAGGAAAAGAAGCCATGAATTGTAAAGAGAGGTGAGTGGCAGGAAACCACCAAAAAGACACAATTAAGTACAGCCCTGAGCATGTATGAGGTTAATGATCTTGAAATATAAGGGAGCCTCCCTTTACACTGTAGTCATGGTCCCACAAATTTGCTACATCCAGTCTATCAAATTCTGTTGCTTTTATCTGCTGTATCAGCTTTTGCCGCACAAGTGCTGCAGAACAAACCACTCGGATCTCAATCATTTACTGTCACAACAACCATTTGTTCTCGTAAGTATACAGGGCAGCTGTGGGTTGGCTGCTCACAGCTGGGCTCAGTTGGGCAGTTCCGCTGCCCACGGCTGGGCTGGGCTGGGCTGATCTAGGCTGGGCTCGGCTGGGAGTGGCTACATACGACTTGTCTCTAGTTCTCTACCCAGGACTGGTGGGCTAGCCTGGGCACGTTTTTCTCATGGCTACTGCAGAGCTGCAAGCCAGCATGTAGATACACAATGCCTTCTGATAACTAAGCTTAGAAGTGGCACTCCTGCTATTGGGCAGAACAAGTCACAAGGCCAAACCCAAGGTAGGAGATGGGGAAGAATGCCCCACCCAGAGAGAAAGGGCACGACAAAAACCCAATATAAGGGAGTTAGAGAGGGGAGTGAGGGACTATACAGAGGAGGCGACAACACAACCAAGCACGCCCACTGAATAGCTAGCTCTTCAGCGGGCTCCTCCTCACCATCTACACTGCCACCACCCGAGCCGCCATCCTCTTTAGCCATGGCAACACTCTGGTCTCCTAGAACCCAGCCTTTTCTCCCTCCAAACCACAGGCGGGTCAAATTTAATTATATGACTCTCCGACTTTAAGCTTTCCCGAGGCTCACCCCTTTGCTCATAGGGCAAAGAATAAACTCCTTCCCAGGGGCCCATATGGCCCTGCTTGGTCTAACCCACGCCTGCCTGTCTAGCTTCATCTCTCACCAGCCCCTAGCCACAAACCTTCTGCTCCAGCCACTCTGTCCTTCTTTCTGTCCCTTCCCGAAACCTTGCTCCCTCATGCCACAGAAGTGGTGTGCCCTGAACACTCTGCCCGTTCCTCTTCACCTAATTGACCTTGCTCATCTGCCCTCTGTCTCTCTGCCCTCTCCAAGTTAATGTCGCTGGTGTAACCTTTGAGAGTATCACGAACCTCTCCTTCAGAGCGCACCATTACGTACTCTGAGCCCAGCAGCACCTGGCACACAGACGGCACCCCACAAATACCTGTTGAATATCCGATGACATTTTTTAAAGCTATTTTAAATTTTTTAAATAAAAGGTAGCCAAGACTACCTCATCTGGTTGTTATATATTAAAGGTATTCAGGTAAAGGTCTACGGCAAATTGCTCCAGAGAGCATTTATTTAATCTCCCACACTGTACTGCTGATTTTGAATAAATCTGGTTTTAATGAATGAGGTTCCCTTAGAGGGTTAGGCCTCACCAACGGGAACAAAGCCACGGGTGTCCCATGCTAGGCATATCCTTTCCCCACCCTCATCAGTCCCCTGAGGGGGAAGCCACACATCATCCAAAAACAGCATGTGATGCAAAACTAGCAAATACTCTAAGAACTTCAAAGACCCAAGGGTAAGTTTTTTGACCTTGGATTTCTATGTCCACATGAACCAATTTATTTTAGACATGTCAACAATGAAAATAAAAATTTTAGACATGTCAACAATGACAATAAAAAGTATCACTCAAGCACTGGGTGACTGTATAATGTACCATCTAAGGCAGGAACTTTTGAGAGTTAAAAGGAACCTAGCAATGTTTATGTCAGGAAACAGGAATAAGCCAGGACATTACCCTGCACTCTGTGAAAAAGAATACTTGAGGATCTACCACAGAAAAATGAAACTCAGCCCAAAAGAGCGGAATGGAATCCCAGAAACAGAGGCACTGATCCAGGGGTAAAATAAATAGAAATATCAAGATGACAATAGGGAAGCAGGCCTAGAAGGAAATCAGTACAAATTAGAATATCCACTAAAAATACAATTAAGAAGCTGGACTATCTTAGTGCTATGATGAAAAAAACAGAAGTTTGTCTTCCTGTGAGGAAGATAAAATAATTAGAAACTCAAGGAAAAACAAAAGCAGACCAAGAAAAATAGTCCAAATTAATAGGGCAGAATTCTGAGCAACGGTCAGAGCATAAAATAATCGATTTGACCTCAAAGCTCAGAACACTTCTCATCAAGTGACACGGATTTAGTCATGAGGATTACATCTATTTCTAACCGTGCTACTGGATTTTTTGGTAGATAATAAAACAACCATAATATTGTAAACATTTTATTGGTTTCCATTTACTGTGGTCTTGATCACATTCAATGTATTTCCTAAGAATGCTCAAATTCAGCACGTATTTTACATGATCTCACATTGTTCTTTGCAATATTAGTCTAATAATGTGATTTCCACACACAAGACTATAAGCTTTTTGGGTATCCAGTCGGCATCATAGGCCTCACCAATAGGAACAAAGCCACGGTGCACTCTTTTACACATTCTGCATCACTAGGCATATAGTAGATGCTCCCCAAACACTTCATATTGTCTGAAAGGAATAAGGCAGAGCAATCAATACAGGTCAAGTCCTGAAACAAATGTTGTTGTCTTTTTTAAACATCAAATTACACTCCCATCTGAGACTTTCATTATATCAGATGTGACTTGAAATAAATTGTACATCATGCCTGGAATAAGAATCTCGAGTTTTTTAGCACCACGGTTTGTGCACTAATGATAGTGTTTCATTTGTGCTGGGAGAAGGCAAAAGAAACACGTGGTCTCAAATCTGCCATGGAAGGACCTCCAGCGACTCAAGGAATGAAGGAGAAGTAACGTGAACTAATACCGTGAGTTCATATCGCCCCCTGCTCATATGGCTCCTGTTCACAGCACTTTGAAAAGCACTCTTTTCAAAAGGCGGACAGGTGCAGTAGCTCATTATTTAACTGTGACATAAGGGGAGCGAATAGAATTGTCCCCGTTTCACACGTAAAGAAATGACTGACGTAATACCATATCTAGCTTGTGGTGAGATGGGCCTGGATCAAGAGTTGCATGAGTGACTCTTTCATTTTATAGGTAAGGAAACTGAACCCCAGAAAATCCAAATAACTTACTTAGCATCACAGTAAGCAAAACAAATTACTGAATGAATGAATGAATGAATGAAAGTAAGTACATCTGCATTGGATAAGACCAAATTTATACGGGCTTGAAAAAAGCATTCTCCAGTATTTGTTAATTATCGTTCTAGACCCCTTCCTTACTAATGAGCCCATTAAAATTTTTTTTACTCACAGACATAATAAGCCACTATACCTGGAAGGGTCTTCTTTCTCTTACACCTAAGAAATATGTGACTTGCTGAAAAGAGGGAACGTAAACCAGGAGGCCATCTACACATCCCCACTCCCAGGCCAGTATTCTTTCCAACCTCTCGTGATGCCCCTCACTAAGGATATCTCAGGAGGGAAGGTACCAACTGCAAGCTCAGCTGCTTCCTGCCAAAACCTTGACAAAGTCTAAGAAAAAAAGAATCACACCTTATTCTTAGGTGAGAGACTGTCCGTCAGCAGGTAGAGGTCCAAATTTGAGGGAGACAATGCACTGTGAAGACCAAGCACATGCCCTGGGATGGGGAGGAGCTCTTTAGCTCTGAGAAATGACCGTGAAAACTAATCTGGGTGTGTGTCCCCTCCTCAAAGCCCCCATGTCATATTCGTGCCACTCAATATAACCTGAGCTCCTTCCTTCTGGAAGGTGCCAACCCAACAGGAAGACCCTCTCACAACTGGGGTCAGTGACTCCATTTCCCTCTCTGTACCCAGTATGTACCATGGTAGGGCCTGATGCAGAATTTTTAAAGAGATGAGGGAAATTCCTGATTTGGTGTGATGGATAATTGTATGTGTTAACTTGACTGTGCCACGGAGCGTCCAGAAATTTGGTCAAACATTATACTAAATGTGTCTGTGAAGGGGTTTCTGGGTGAGTTTAACATACGAATTGGTAGACTAAGTAAAGCAGATTGCCCTCCCAATGTGGGTGGGCCTCATTCAACCCACTGAAGGCCTGAATAGAACACAAAGGAATAGTAAGAAGTTATTCTTTCTCTCTGCCTGTCTTTAAGTTGGTTGGTTGAATCCCCGGACATGGAACTTCACATACTGGAGGGCCAACTGTAAAGTCACACACAGATTTTTGACTGTGTGGAGGGCCATGTCCCTAACCCCACGTTGTTGAAGGGTCAAGCGTAGTTTAGTTGGTAGGTGATCCCAGGTGATACTGACTGTGGGGTGGAGAAAGGAGATAGGGATGGGAAGGTAGCCAATAAAGCAAGCATGTTACCACCTTAGGCAACTGGGGCTTAATCCCACTGGTGGCTCTGGGAGATGGTGTAGAAAGCAAGCTTCAGAGTTACCCCACCCCAAACGGCAAGGGAGCTGGGGTATTTATCCACCAGCTTCCAACTGTCATTGTCAAGTGGTTGCTTCCTACTCCTTGATGGAAATCAATTCCCTGATGCTTCCAGCCGGCACCTGTGTCATCGAAGAAAGCCCCAGTGGGCACACAGTCCCTGGTGCTGGTGGTTAGAAGTCAGGCCAGATTGCAGACAGATGGCAAGTGCAGAGGGCATGTGGGCAGGGTACCAACATATCCACTACAAAAGGACAGACACTCAACCTACCCCATTTCCTGCCTAGGCGCTAATGAGAACTAACATTTTTTAACCAGCGTAATAGCCTACTATGCTAACCCCTTCAGAGTATTATCTGTAAGATTCACAGCATCCCAGTATTATTCTCATTTTACAGCCAGTGAAACTAAGGCTCAGAGACTTGTTTGAAATCACTGTTGCTTGGGGGCCTTCCCATATCAGAAAAAAAATGTCTGAGTTTTGAGAAATCTTCCAGTGAAAAGTTTGCTTTCAAGCACAGATAACACTGAAAGCAACACAGTTATATGAGCAACTCTTTTGCCTCTAAAGATTCTTTCCTCTACCTGCCTCCACCCTGGTAAACAAGCTTCTCTGTATCTCCAGTACCATGGCCTCAAAACTCTTAACGTGACGAGTTCCCCCAGTACGTGTAATCACATTCAGATATGGCAGCTTGAGCAACTGAAAAAAATGTTCAACTCCGTAATTGTTCTCCGTCTCCCACTGAGAACAGATTTTAAAAGGAAAAAGTTCATTTCTTACGCAGCAGTGTACTCTTTAACCTGATTCTACCCATGTGGAAGAGAAACTGCTTACCTCACATAGATGCCAAAAAGGCTTAGAGATGACAGAGTCAGGTACACGGGACCTGGGAACGGGTGAGAGGCCATCGTGATGTCCCAGGGATGCAGACCCTAGGCCTGGAGGCAGCAAGAAGCAGCCAGATTCTTCCCCATTCCCAAGACACGCATTCTTTACCCAGGCAGTTTTAAGTATTTAAGAAAGTACTTATGTCATTCAACTCAATAAGCTCATGTTAACTGACCACGATGCCCAAGAAAGTGAGGGAGCCCAAAGGCAGAAAATGCAGACGAGATGGAAGACCCAAGCCTGAGCATCACTTCTGGCTGCATTTACGCCTGGAGATCTTAGTAGAGTCATTTACGGGTTGAATGGACAGCAGAATAAAACATCCATTTCCTTTTTTCTGCGGGAAGGGGCCGAATGATCAGTCCCCCAGGACTCAACTGTGCGGTTGTTAATCAATTGTTCATCTATGGGTCACCAGACCAGCCCTCACACAATGAACCTGCAGGCCACTACCGCTCTTCTTCACTCCCTTGGAACAATTCCTCATGCAGTATTTGTTTCATTATTTCATCCTATTTATTTTCACTTCTTTCCCAGGGCAACACTCCCTCTAGTGTCTGTGTAGGGATCTCAGGTTCCACTCGAAGTGCACAGGGTACAGGCAAAGAGGGTACAGGCAGGTACAAACCTGTACCTCGATGGTTGTGGATTATTACAAAATATTCATGGGTTTGGCCAGTATGATAATTCTGGGAAAGAGGCTGCAGATATTATGCAGAGAGCTCCAGCCACGGATATCCCCATTTCATGCCAGGCACAAAGCAGAGGTAGGAGATGGAAAGGAGAAACAAACCTTGAACACCAAGGTCCATCCCATGACTTGGATGAAATGAGTCTTTGGCCCTCCAGGCTTTTCTTGTCCACCAGTCCCAGCAGCCCTGTGTTCTCCTATTTTCTATGAAAGCTACACACATTTCACTCACTTCCTTCAAGAAGTCTTCCATGATTATCTGTGAGGAATAATCATGGGTGCCCAAGCCAAGAGAAGCTACTCTTCATCTTTCTGGATGCCTTTCTCAAAACTCCACTCAATAAAAGCCCTGAAAAAATGTTCCACTTATTAGCTATCTGTTAGTATAATCGTTAACCTGACTCTAAGCACCTGCTTCTAATCATTTCTATTACAAATTCTGAGTATGAGTTTCAAGCAGCCAGGTCCCCTGCCACTCACACTTCTCTCTTTCACTGTTTCCCTTAGCATGACACAGAAGGCAGACACGCAAAGACTCGTCTGAGTCAGGACATGCACTATGGGAAGTGGCTGAAATGAGCATCTCACTGAGAACTGGGTTGTAGCCAAGGGCTTTGCGATCAGCTCATTGGGAAACTTGGGGCAAGTACCTCCTTCCTCTGCTTCCGTGTTTCCATCTGCAAATGAAGAGAAAACCCCTTCTAATATAAGAATAACAACTAAACTAACTAAAATATCTGAAGGACTGACTACAGGTCAGGCATTTCTTTTAAACACTTTGCTATGTACAATATCTTATTTAAACCTTAAAATAGCCCAGTGTGAGAGGTACTATTATTATCACTCCCTTTTGTAGATGAAAAACTAGACAAGAGAGGGTGACAACTTACCCAATGTCACACAGCTATTAAGAGACAGAGGCAGACAACCCAATTTAAAAATGGGCAGGAAAAAAAAAAAATGGGCGGGATAACTGAATAGACATTTCTCCAAAGAACACAGGCAGATGGCCAATGGGCACATGAGAAGATGCTCAACATCACAAATCATCAGGGAAATGCAAATCAAAACCACAACGAGGTATCACCTCACACCTGTCAGAGTGGCTGTCATCAAAAAGACAACAAATACTACACTGTTGTTGGTAATGTAAATTGGTGCAGCCACTGTGGAAAACAATATGGAGCTTCCTCAAAAAACTAAAAATAGAACTATCATATGACCCAGAAATCTCACTCCTGGGTATATATCCAAAAAAACCCAGAAACACTAATTCGAAAAGATACATGCACCCCAATGTTCACAGCAGCATTATTTATAATTGCTAAGACATGGAAGCAACCTAACTGTCCATCAACAGATGAGTGGATAAAGAAGATGTGGTCTATATACATATATACATACACAATGAAATACTACTCAGCCATAAAAAAGAATGAAATTTTGCCATTTGCAGCAACATGGATGGACTTAGAGGGTATTATGCTAGGTGAAGTAAGTCAGAGAAAGACAAATGGTGTATGACATCACTTATATGTGGAATCTAAAAATATATAACAAATTAGTAAATATAACAAAAAAGAAGCAGACTCACAGATATAGAGAACAAACTAGTGGCTCCCAGTTGGGAGAGGGAAGTGGGAAGGGGCAATATAGGGGTAGGGGAGTAAGAGGTACAAACTATTAGGTATAAAATAAGCTACAAGGATATACTGTTCAACACAGGGAAGGTAGCCAATATTTTATAATAACTATTAATGGAGGATAACCTTTAAAAACTGTGAATCACAATATTGTATACCTGTAACCTATATAATACTGTACAGGAACTATATTTCAATTTTTTAAAGACTAAATTCAACTTAATCAAAAAAAAAAAAGAGAGAGAGAGAGAGAGAAGGAGAGAGAGAGACAGAGGCAGGATTCGAACCCACGCATCCAGCTCCATAACCCTTGCTCCTGTTTACTATATGGTTTTGTTTCTTGTTCCCAGTCTACCTCTGTTCCTAACACATCCTGAAGAGGATGGCATTCATGATGAAAACCCTCCACAAGTATGAATTCACACAAATCATACAATCATACCCAGGGTAAATAACCTACAACCTAACAAGATCCTTGATGACCCTATATAACTATCCAGCTTTTCCCCTAAACTAGGTTCTCTTCCAGCACAGGCCAAGTACCAGGCCCCTGTGTAGCAATGGGCACAGATTTGCTCACCAACAGCCCTAAACGGCTAGCTCCGGATCCTCTCACCCCAACCCAGTAGGAATGGTTTCCTCTGCTCCCCAGCAAGGAGTTAATAGCAGAAAGCTATCTGTGCAATGCTGAAGTTCTTAGACTCCATTACTTTTTGGAAATTTACTATAGTATGTTTATTAGCATACTATAAAGAACAGCATTTCCATAAATAATTTTTTTTTTTTTTTTTTTTACCGGTACGCGGGCCTCTCACTGTTGTGGCCTCTCCCGTTGCGGAGCACATGCTCCAGATGCGCAGGCTTAGCGGCCGTGGCTCACGGGCCCAGCCACTCCGCGGCATGTGGGATCCTCCCGGACCGGGGCACGAACCCGTGTCCCCTGCATCGGCAGGCGGACTCTCAACCACTGCGCCACCAGGGAAGTCCTCCATAAATAATTAAAGCCAAACTACACTGATCAAAATAAATGAGCGAAAATGTTCCTGATGATGCAACCAGGCTTGGTTCACTCACTGACTCAACAAGGTGACTCACAAAAGGCCCCCATTAACAACAGTTAGTAAGATACAGATTGTACATATAAGCAGCTGGTACTCACTGTCTGCAGCCACTGGGTGGGTAGGCAGGATGGCCATAGGACACAGCCAGGAAACAGGAGGGAGGAACCTATTCCTAAGCCTCTCTGGCTAGCCTTGCGTATACTCATACTAGGCCTCACTCTACCCTACCTATAAAATGAGCAGCACCCTACCTCACTGGAATGAAAATGAGTCCTCTTAGAAGGAAAATGGTCTGTAAAAGCAAGGGAAAGGAGAAAACCAGGAGTGCATAGGGGATGGCTACAGAGAGAAAGACCAGGAGAGAGTCCACGCTACAGGGTACCATGTTTCTGTCTGAGCCTCATACCCTTCATCTCTATGCTGAATGATGTGATGAAAACAATTCCCAAGTGCACTTCCAGCCTTGACATTCTGTCGGTCTAAGATGCCTATAGCATCTCCCACAGTGATCCCCTCTCCTCTGAGCTCATAGCCTGAAACGACCACTTGACAATTAACCACACATCACCCCGTGATATCTGTCTTGTTGTCATGTGGTATTTAACTTTACAGAAGAGCAGCCTTATACCCAAAGCATATTAGAAGGACCTTGAGGCAAATGCTGTCTTATCCTTCTTTGTCTCGCCCTCCATCACAGCCCTACCAACCCCACAGTCCCCAAAACACTGCCACACACATAGTGAACACTTGGCAAATGGCTGAATATCTTATGTGAGTCCATGTGATCTCTGAAGCACATGAGGAAGAAGCCAGGATTGTTGACTCGTCCCTATTTCCATCCTCTTACTAAGTGGGGTAGAGATGCCTCTACATCTTATGTTAAAAGTTGTATATAAAATAATAAGTCAGGTGTTTAAACTCAGTGCTATGAAGAGACAGTGTCAGCCATCCTCCCCGGGCAGCTAGGGCACTGTCCAGTTCCCAGGGTCAGCTCAGCAAGTATGTACTGAGCTACGTGCCAAGCACCGGTCCACAGGTCACAAGGCACACATGAGAAAAGCAGAACTCACAGCAGGTGTGGGGGTGAGATGCCGGTTTAAGCATTTTATCCCTCATCCCTCACCTTCAAAACACTCATAAAATAACCAAGTGCAAACTAAACATAATCAAATGTGTGGTACAGGCTGTAAATTCTATAAACAGGAGAAAGAAAAATAAATGCTTCTAAGAAAGGTTCTATAGAGGAGCATGTTTGCATCTTAAACTGAGCCATGAGTAATGGGCGCATCTCAATAGACGAAGAGGGGTATCCTGAGTGGAGGAGACCTTAAGAGCAAAGGCGTGAGTCAAGAAGGGGTCTGGGACGATGAAGGGGCTGCCTTGGCTAGAGTGAAGGGGCCCATCAGGGAATAGTCAGATGCAGAGTTGGAGAAGCAGATCCAGGACATACGCAGTGAAGAGCCTTGAATGGCAGGCGAAAGGACTCTGGAGTTTAATTCAAGAGGCTAAAGGTACTCGAGCGAGAACAAAGACGTCCTGGGTGAAATGCTGCTGATTATAGGACCTGTCAAGTTATGAACAGCCTGAGAAAGGAATCATCGCTATCCCAAGGGACAAGGGTTTTCAATCCCTCCAGAGCCTCTGCTCAGTGAGACTTGGGACTCACTCATTCACCAACTCGGTCAAACACAGTGGAGTTTCTCTACTGCGTGTAAAGCAGAGCTCTCTCATCTCCACTCTCTGCCAACAAAGTCAGAGCAGCATCCAGACCCTTCTCTCAGTAACCCACCACAACAGGGGGCTGACCATGCTTAGCTGAAGGCCATCCACCCCATAGTGCCACTGCTGCTTACCCAAAGCGGCCCACCAGGCACTGGCATGCTACACTTTCCACCTCCAACTTCACGAGACCTCTTTTCCCCCAAACTTGCTGAAAATTCATCCTTTGACATTTTCTCCTCATACGGAAGTGTCTCAAGCCAGCCAAGAGGCCAAAGGAAGCAGGAAATCCACAGGCGAGTCCAGCCCCCAGGCGTTGGTGTACCGGGCCTTGGATAAAGCCTCCAGACACACCCTCCTGTTTCAGCCATCCAGCTTCGTCACACCTCTCTGCTCCCTGGAGGACGACCACCCGGTTCCAAAGTGCCCCCAGTTACAGGAGGATTTACACAGCCGAGGAAAGAGCAGTTCTCCCTTCTGCCCCCGCTCCCTCCTCAGCCTTCCCGCCACACAACTCCCTTCCCTTAAATCCAACACAATCTGAGAAGCCACTTCCCGCGTTCCTTCTCTGCCAACTACAAAGCGAGTTCCAACCGCTGCATTTCTGCCATCATTAAATTGGGCCTCCCAATTAAGGAGTTTGCAACTTCTGCTTACCTTGGAAATCACTGCAGGATCTGAGAAGCAAATCACTCCCTGTAACCGGGCCACCAGAGAAAAGGCAGAGCAGACAAACAGCCGGCGTGCGGCCCCTCCACTCACCACCCCCGGCCTACGGTGACCAGGGGTAGTTACTGCTGTTATGTCCCCCTGCATTTCCCAGCTACATCTCCACGGAGATGGCTCCCCTTGTAATAGTAATTAAAACCAGATTCTTTTTGGCAAACCCCTGAAGAACAGCTTCTGTGGCAGGCTTTATTTTTTTTTAACATCTTTATTGGAGTATAATTGCTTTACAAGGGTGTGTTAGTTTCTGCTTTATAACAAAGTGAATCAGCTATAGATATACATATATCCCCATATCTCCCCCCGCTTGCGTCTCCCTCCCACCCTCCCTATCCCACCCCTCTAGGTGGTCACAAAGCACCGAGCTGATCTCCCTGTGCTATGTGGCCGCTTCCCACTAGCTAGCTATTTTACAGTTGGTGGTATATGTAAGTCCATGCCACTCTCTCAGTTCGTCCCAGCTTCATCCCTTCCCCCTCCCTGTGTCCTCAAGTCCATTCTCTACGTCTGTGTTGTTATTCCTGTCCTGCCCCTAGGTTCTTCAGAGCCTTTTTTTTTTTAGATTCCATATATATGTGTTAGCATACGGTATTTGTTTTTCTCTTTCTGACTTACTTCACTCTGTATGACAGACTCTAGGTTCCACCCACCTCACTGCAAATAACTCAATTTCGTTTCTTTTTATGGCTGAGTAATATTCCATTGTATATATGTGCCACATCTTCTTTATCCATCCGTCAACGGACACTTAGATTGCTTCCATGTCCTGACTACTGTAAATAGAGCTGCAATGAACATTGTGGTACATGACTCTTTTTGAATTATGGTTTTCTCAGGGTATATGCCCAGTAGTGGGATTGCTGGGTCGTATGGTAGTTCTATTTTTAGTCTTTTAAGGAACCTCCATGCTGTTCTCCATAGTGGCTGTATCAATTTACATTTGCACCAACAGTGCAAGAGGGTTCCCTTTTCTCCACACCCTCTCCAGCATTTATTGTTTCTAGATTTTTTGATGATGGACATTCTGACTGGTGTGAGGTGATACCTCATTGTAGTTTTGATTTGCATTTCTCTAATGATTAGTGATGTTGAGCATCCTTTCATGTGTTTGTTGGCAATCTGTATATCTTCTTTGGAGAAATGTCTATTTAGGTCTTCTGCCCATTTCTGGATTGGGTTGTTTGTTTTTTTGATATTGAGCTTGTGGCAGGCTTCTTTATTAAGCCTCTGAGAAGGCAAAACGCATTAAGATACCGTGACACGGGGACTGAGAGCGGGGACGAGAAGGTTAGACAACCCAGACAAAAGCTATTTGAAAAATCTGTTTGGGAGCCACAATTAGATGCTCCAGTGAGTGAAACACAATTAATCTGATCAAATCTGTCACTATTTTGCACATTAAGAGTAAATATTTTAGAACACCGTCCAGCTGAATTAGTTAAGGGTATGAAATCGTGCCTGGGAGAGTCTGTGCGTTCCCCCTGCTAGCAGGGTAAGGATGCCGGGTTATCAGCATCTCCCTGTTTCTCTTCACCAAGGTGCAGAGTTGGGCACATGAATTGAATATTATCTAGCAAGTCCTTCCAACCAGACACACTGCAGGGGTAGCAGCCTGCAAATCGCTGTCTCTGGGAATGAGCTGCAGGAAAGGCATCGGGGATCAATCTACGGGAGGGTGCAGCACCGTCACCTCAGCACCAGAACAGGGGATCCCCATCCGGGCTTACAATGCCGAGGGGGCCCGGAAAGTGGGCCGTTGTCTTCACAGCTTTCCACTCTCCAGAGCCATTTGCCAACTCACTGACCAAGCAAGGAGGCGCCTTCCTTCTTTTGAAGGAGAAGAGTAGAATGATGTGTTTTTCTGTGTCCCTGTCAGCCACAGGGTCTGGACTCCCTTTGGGTGTTTGTGAAACACTCTCTAGCCCATCAATCACCAGGATCTCAGCTGGAGACAACCAGAGAGAAAGGCAAATCGCTCTTCCAGAATACAGGCTCCAATCAGTCCCGGTGGCCCAACGGATAAGACAGAGTACAGGCTCCAAACTCAAGCCCACTCACCTCTCCTCCGAAACACCTGACAGGGCAAGAAAGGTCAGAGGGGGACCCAGACTCCATCCCCTCCTGGCTCAACCCTGCTGGGCGCCTCCCCCATTGCCCTCCAAGCTATCCCACCCTACTCCTGGGACCAAAGTGAATATGTGACTCAAGCCTAGAATGAGACTCTCAGCCCCTGGGCACATGCTGGGCACATAGTGTGGGGTGGGGGTGCTTCCCTTGCATGCCCACTTCCTTATGCCTGAACGCAAACGGCCAGAGTGGAGCTCAATTTTCCATTATACGGGGTAACTGGAAACTCTCCCCAAAAAGGACCTCACGCCAGGAATGAGGTCCACCAGAGGCACTTGGAGGGACAGCGGGAAGCCTCACAATGTGTTAACAATTAAACTGGTGGCCTTCCCAGAGAAGGACATGTTTAACACCCTTTATGTCAGAAGGGAAGATGGAATTCTCTTTTCATGTCAAAAGAGCTTGGTACAAGGACCCATGTTCTCTGCCTTGGGGACATCTCCAACCACTTTGAAACCAACGATAAAGGGAACTTCCAGAAGGAACATCATCTGCATCGCTCCTCACCCTGGCTTTATTTTTATTTACTTATTATCTTTTGCGGTACGCAGGCCTCTCACTGTTGTGGCCTCTCCCATTGCGGAGCACAGGCTCTGGACGCACAGGCTCAGCGGCCACGGCTCACGGGCCCAGCCGCTCCGCGGCATGTGGGATCCTCCCGGACCAGGGCATGAACCCATGTCCCCTGCATCGGCAGGCGGACTCCCAACCACTGCGCCACCAGGGAAGCCCCCTGGCTTTATTTTAACAGCGCCTTCTTTTGCTGTCCTCAGGAAAGGAGGAGGGGAGAAAGAAACCAACTGGGTAATGTTGCAGAAACTGGTTTCCTAGCTCCTCCCCCAGGGTTGTTTCCTTAAAGGCAGGCCCATGTTAACCTGTTTCCTCGTCTTCCTCAGAGCAGCACAGACGTACACTCAAAGAAGCCCTTCTCGCTGGAACTGCCTGTGAAGCATCATCAAGAGGCAGGTCCAGCCCGAAAGCTAAAGAGGCAGTAACTCTCTGGACCAGAGCGCGTAGACACCACGGGGTCCCTGCACTCACCTGTACTGCCTTGTCCTTTGCTTGGACAGTGAGACTGGCCATAAGCACGACCAATGAAGCCCTGAGGAGCTACTAATGAACGGCCCAAATCGCATCACTGTCACTAAGGACTCCAAGGCCAACTGATCCACTCCTCAGGCCCTCTGCACCCGCTTTTAACTGAAGAGCCACTTCCCTGGGGGGTATAGGGCTAAACTTGCCCCCTCACTTCCTCTGCTGTATAACCGCCTTGAAGATAGGCAGAGAAAGCCAGGCACATTTAATTACTACTTGCAGAAAGCACTCTTTAACGTCCCATCTTCGGGGAATTTGTCAACACACGAAAATGATCCTTAAAATAAAAGCAGAAACATAAAAAAAACTCTTTAGACAGAGTGAATTTATATTGTCCAAATGTGGCAGTGTTAAAATCACAGATATGTGAAGATATCACCTCCTCCTTCTCCTAGGGGTACATTTACTTCCACACATCCTGTCCATCCTCCTCATGGAGTAAGAACACGAACAAAATAACACACATACACACAATTCCTCACTACCAAACTAAGAGGAAGTTGAGAATCACAATCCCTGCGGTCAGAGAATTACCTGTCTCTCTCTTTCCACACACACACACACACACACACACACACACACAGTCCTTCCGGGACTTGTAAGTCCTCAATCACCCATCCCTCCGAAGGCACACGTTGCCCACCGCCCAAGTCCAGAGCCGTCCACTGCGAAGCTCTGGGGGGCCTTCACTGGAGGCAGGTAGAGTCAGCCACCACGCTGCTGGTAAGCTGTACTGCCCAAATGCTCCCAACCCAGGCTGGGCTGCCTGCGTCGTGCTGTGTGTCAGTAAGAACCAGGAAATCTGTGCTCGGTATTGCTGATGTGCTGCTCTCTGTGGACTTCTGGCTTTCCTGTTATTCACCACTCACCCCCGTGACACCCCCCAGGCCCTGTTAAAATAAGGCCAAAATTTCCCAGGGAAATCTTTAATGTCAGTCATGAAGAGAAATATAAAGGGAGCGGGGGCTGTGCTTTCCCATCAAATGAGCTCCCCAAAGCTGCCAGTACAGACATCCGTCATCCTCCAGACTCTGCCCGGTGCCGGGCTCTGATCTGATCCTCAGAGCCAGAGATGAGGAAAGGATTTTTGCAGGACTGGCTGAAGTGGGGGCCGAGGAAGGCAGGGGAGTGGAGTAGATCGTCGGAGGCCGTCCCCTCTCTTCCCCGAGGGCCATCCCCCGCGGATCCTGGGCTGGACAGCACGCGCTGGCTGCCAGCTGGGGGGTAGGGTGGGGAGCTCCTCCGGCCCGAGCTGCGGGCTGCGCAGACGGTACTCTGCGCCCGGTGCCTGGCCGCGGGCGCCGGAGCCGCCGGCGTGGACTCCAGGGCGCCACCTCTCGAACAGCAGCTTCCAGGTTAACCTGGCAGCGGAGAGAGAGGCGTGGAGAGGTGCACAGAAAGCACCGGGACCCAACTCCACTTGGCGAGTTTGTCGTTGCAGGACTCAGCGGCCGGGGCAAGTATTTTGCTCAGCGACTTACGTGTGCTTATGCATGCGTGAGAACGAGGGGTGCAGGATGGGTGTTGAATTTCACTTCACACTTTAAACTTTTTTTTTCTGCCCCTCCTATAGCTTTTCGGGGCAGCTGCCTGGGTTTTTTATTCTTTTTTATTCTTAACATCTTTATTGGAATATAATTGCTTTACAGTGTTGTTAGTTTCTCCTGTATAACTAACAAAGTGAATCAGCTGTGTGCTGCCTGGGTTTTGAAGGGGGAATCAGTGTTGCCTGGAGGCCCAGCCTCCCCTAAGGCTGGGAGAAAGTGCGCCTGGAGTCCGAGGCAGCATCCTAGCCCGGCGGGCAGGAGTACCAGAGTCCGAGTGGCCTCAGCGTCCTGGCTTTCCTTCGCGTGATTGGAGGGGAAAGGGGGGAAGCCCGGGCAGTCGCAGAAACCCGTCAGTCTATCCAGCGGTTCTTTCCCCAAATCAATCTGTGTCCTCACCCAAGAATTCACACACACCCACGACAGGAAAACTGACTCTCCAAGCCAAGTACCAGAGAAAGTGGGCACTGATCCCGTAAAGGACCTCTTCTTCCTCTCCCCTCCGGGCGGCCCCAATCCTAGGGTCTCCGGTAAACAAAAGCACAGGCTGTCTTACAACAAACTCCACTAACCTGTTGGGGTGTGGGGAAAGAGGGATGAACCAGTCTGTCTAAAAGTCGAGGAGCCCCCCCTGCCCCTGCCTCCACCTAGACCCAGAGCAACTGTCTGCCCATCGTTCCCGCCTCCCCCCCATTTTCCCTCGCTTTCGGCAGAGAGATCCACCGCCGGGTGGGTACTCACGCTGCTGTTGTGTCCCGACCAGTGCACCATGGCTTGGTTGTGGGCCGAGTCCCCGGTCAGCGCGAACGAGGTGCTGGGTAGCCGGAGCTCTTCGGCCGCCGACCCCCCAGCCCGTGGTGCCTTCACCTCCTCCCGGAGACCCTTGGCCAGAGACCGGCTTCCTTTGGAACCATCGGCTAAGACAGTAGCCTGGGTGTCTCCGCGTTCCAGGGCACTGGGGGACTGCGCCCGGCGACTCCTCCTTGTACCGCCAGTCTTGCCAGGAGCCGAGATGCCCCGTCCCCACTGCGCGCCTGCCGGCAACAGCCCTCCGGCTTCTCCCAGCTTCTTTCTGCTGCTGCCTCCGCCTGGCTGGGGCAGTGGCTCTGGTCCCGGCCGGCGCCCCAGTGCGGCGCCTCTCCGTACACTCGCCAGACCCTCCGGCCACTGGCTTGCCACTGCCCGCAGCGAGAGAGGAGGCAGCGCCGGGGACCGCGAAGCCAGAGCCGCGAGGCGCCCAGGACCGCCCGTTGCGTCCCAAGTGATCTCGGCGCCGGCCAGGACCCACGTCGACAGGAGCAGGAGCCCGGTCCGGGCGAAGGGCGCCCGGGGCCAGCCTGCGGGGCGCTCCGTGCGCGCCGCCTCCATCCCGCTGCGGCTGCCGCGGCTCGGGCTGCCGAGTGTGTGGCGCCCGCCCGAGGTGCGGGTCGGCGTGGGGGGCGTGCAGGCGCCGGTAAGCAAGCAAGCGAGTGTGTGTCGGGGGAGAGCGGAGGGGGCGGCCGGGAAGGAGGTGGCTCGGCCTGGTGCGCCTTGCTGGTCCTCTCCACTCTTCCCTCCCGGCTCTTGATGGCTTGCTGTCTCCTCCACGGGGCGATTCCAAAACCCGAGAAAAATCAATAAATGCCCCTTCGGTGTTTTTTTTTTTTTTCTTAAAACAAGATTCCCGCAAAATCTTTCCCACACTGCTCCTCCAGAAATTTTTTCAGAAGGAGTATTCAAAGGGAATACGAAAATCCTCTTTTAAAATATGAAAATGAAGCCCAATCCAGGAGGAGTGGCTGGCGACGGACCCCAATCCAGGGTTTCTCTAAAACCCAGCCTCCAGCCTGCTCCCAGCGAAGAGTTAGGAGCCGCTTCTGGCCGCGTTTAGGGGGTTACCGTCCGGGCCTTTTGTGGGGGTGGGAGGTGGCGCGCAGGGAGGGTTGGGGGGCCTCGAGGGAGAAGGAGGAGGGTTAAGTGTTTTCAGCGCCAACTCCTCGGGTTGGGGAGCCAAAGGGGAGCCCGGAGCCTTCGCGCAGGAACGCAGTTGGCGGAAGGCGAGCGCGGGATGGACTGGGGGACTCCGCTCCCAGGTCCCTGGCCTGTCCCTTCCGCACCCCCACCCACCCACCGCGTGCCTCCGCCCGGTGCGGGGGCTCGGGGAGTGCATGCGTGCGCGTGCGTGGGGGGGGGGGCGAGGGGTGCGCCCGAGGCTGGCGGGCCAGCGGGCGCCCGGGGTGGGGATACCTGGCTGAGCCAAGGGTGCCTGGGTGTGCGGGGGCGCGCAGCTCTGTGCGTGTGCGTTTGCACACGCGTATGTGTGCGTGTTAGTGTGAACGACGGGATGTGAGGCAGGGAGGGGTGCGCTCGGGCTGTGGGCGAGCATGGATCAGGCACGGGCTGTGTTTGCATTTCCAGGAACCTGCGAGTCGTCTGAAAGGCAATATTGAGAGTGAGGCCAGGCAGGCGGTTCTGCACAGCCCGCTCCTCCTGGCGCCCCGCGCACCCATAGTCCCCCAGTGCTAGCGGACGTAACCGGATTGTTCCCGGAGCCTCCCGAGGGGCTAGAGGATAGAACTAGGAGGCGCTGGCCCCGGAGCTGAGGAAAGAGAGTAGCCGAGAGGGGTCTCTCCCACCGGGAGGATCTAGCCCCCATCTTTCGCCTGCGATTTTGAGGTCGCTCCCTCATCTCCGTAGATTAATCTCTGAAAGGGCTCAGTTCGTTCAAAGTGTCAGGTTGCCACTTGAAGGTCCCCGGCCCAGCGCCACGCAGGCCTGATGAACAGTTCGCACTATGCCCTGCTGCAAAAGCGGAGCCAGAGTGCGTGGAACTCAGCCTGGGCTGGGACCATTCGTGCCCATAGGAAAAGGAAAACTTTGGGTGAGCTGGAGAGAGGAAGCTAAACCCAAAGACAACCTCGAGATGTAGTTTACAGCCCCCCCTCCCGCCCCCGGCAAGGAGGACAGGCAAGTAGTGCGGCTGCCACCGCGGAGCTCCCGGGATTTCTAGGGGTTGAAAAGGCCTAGGCGCGTGGAGCTGGAGTAGGGACTGCTAAGAAAGGAGTAGGTTGGAGGAAGGGAGCTTGGAGAGAGTGAAGGCCTCCTCTTCTGGATTAGACAGAAGAGTTCCCTTGTGGGAGATGGTTAAAGCAGAGGGAGAGGGAGGGAAATGCAAGGAGAGGGAAGAAAAGAAAGGTGGAGCGAAGGTTTAAGGCGGGGCGGGTGGGGGGGGGGGGGCAAAGGGGGAGCTAGAGAAAGAGAAAAGGGAGCGGGAGACCAGCCGGGAGATAATGAAGTGGTGGAGAGAAGGCGAGATATTGGTGCAAAAAGAAAGGGGAGAGCAAAGAAGAGGCAAACGAGCGCCAGGGGAGGGCCTAAAGGGATGCGGGAAGCAGAGGAGGTGCCTGGGAATCTGAGCCTGCCAAGGAGGTAGACCGCCTGCGGTTCCCAGGAGCCCCACCCTCGTGAACTTGCTTTTCCACTCGCCCGGAGAAAAGTTCCAGCGCTGAAGGCTGAGGTGGGCGCGGGATCAGACACTAGAAGGGAGCCGGCCATCCGCGGGTTCCCAGCGCCCCTGCCGGGGAAGGCCCGGCGCTGCAGCCCAAGCCGAAGCTCAGGGCTTGGGGAGGGATGCGAAGCCTCCACGCGGCTTGGGCTCTGAGCAGAGCTGGTAGATGCCAGAGTATAAGGTCTGGGTCTGGACCCTTAGGCAGGGCTCCCGGACGGGAGGCTCATACAGCCGGGGAAGGTACGGCCTCCTAAGCCCCAAGCCCACAGTGGAGGTATGGTGTCTAAGCTCCCTGCAGACCCCCAGAGGGCAGTTGTCTGCAAGAGCAAGGCTGGGGTCTCCCTTCTCTCTCTCCCACTTGCAGGAAGTCCTACCCAGACAGAGCTCACGGAAAGGTCGGATCCTAGAGATGGACTTATGGATATGTGGCTATAAAATATTTGTTTGGGAAAAAAATGGATGAAAGACTCTAGGTGCAACATTTTCACGTAGTTTCCTGCACCAGTTACCCCTCTTAGCTTTTACCATCCATTAGCACATCCTCCTATCTTCAGTCTCGATTTTCTGCAATCTGTCTTCAGGTGACTCATCAAAGGCCTGTCCCAACAAACACCCCCTGAGACAGTGGGCCCAACAGCTTCTGCCTCCTGCATTTGTAAACGTGTTCCATTTGGAAAGATCTCCCTTGGTCTACATGTCATCAGGGTCTCCTGGGTTCTCCCTGACCATCCTTAGTCAAGTTCACCAGCCTCTCTTCTTTCTTCCACATCCTAAATTCGGAGCCCCAACCTCTGTGCAATCCTCTGTGCCTGGCTCTCATCCTACCTTCTCTCCATGAGTAAACCCCATGTTCTCACCCGTTTCTGTGCTTCTTCAACTATCACCTCTTGCTGGTGACTCCTGAATCTACAACCCCACTGTGTCCTCTCTCGTGAGCTTCACATCCGAATCCCCCATTGCATATCCCTGTTGAAAGCCATCCGCATCAAGTTCTAAAAACCATCCTCCAACACCTCAGTTAGGCAGACTAGACATTTAACATGCAACCTTAAGTCCTCCCTCTTTTAATCCCCACATCCAGGAAAATCAGTGTCAAGTCCTATTTAAAAAGCGTTTTTACCTGTCCTCTCCTGTCTATTCCCAGCGTCACTGCCTTACAACTGACCCTCATCATCTCTGGTCTAGGGCTTTGCTATAGATGCCTATCTTCAGTTCTTTGCTTCTCCAAGCCGACCTCCCCATTGTCCACCTGCGCTGTCCAGTAGAAATATAATGTGAGTCACGTAGGTAATTTAAAATTTTCTAGTAGCCTCATTTTAAAAAGTAAAAAGAAACTAATGAAATTAATGTTCATAATATACTTTACGGAACTGAATATATCCAAAATATTTTCATTTCAACTTGTAATCAACATAAAAATTATTGAAGTATTTTTACATATTTTTGTACTAAGTCTTCAAAATCCAGTGTGTATTTTACACTTACAGCGCATCTCGATTCGGACTAGCTACATTTCAAGTGCTCAATAAGGTGACTCGTGGCTATTGCTTTAGACAGCACAGCTCCACACTGTTGGCAGAAAGAGCCTTTTAAACACAAGGGAGATTATGTCGTGGATTGCCCTCCTCAGAACTCTTCATTACCAACTGTTGTCCATGAACTCCAAACTTTTCAGAATGGTGTCCAAGATTCCATGCACTCTCACCTCCATGAACTTGCTTACTGTACTTCTTAAGCCTGTAATCTGTCCTCTGACACAATTTCCATTCTGGTCTGATTTAAATGCCAGCTCTTCCAAGAATCCTGCCCCCACTATCCCATAGTACCTGACACTGCATCCATTATTATCACCACCACGGTCGTCATCGTCTTCGTTATCATCATCACCAAATTCTTTGTCTTCCGGCTCTAAGACGGGAGCTGTCCAATATCGATTTAGAATTTAAAAGAGAGGGCTAGGGTTAGAATGGGCTCCCATTTCCTTTGCTGGCATAATGCCTACTTCAACTGGGAAAGGCAGGTTGAGAGGTAAGATTAGCCTTCACCCAGTCCCAGTGGGGAGAGCAAAGAAGGCCTCACTGAGAATGCATTTTCCCTCTGGGTTTCTATGCCTGTTACAAACAACTGGAGAAAAATGTCACCTTAATATGGCTTCTTTCAGTTTTTATTTTTTTTAACCATCACAGTGAAATAACGCTTGGGGAAACTTTACTTTTTCTCCCTGATATCACAAACACACCACACACACTCTTCCAATCCGTTAATAATCTAATAGATATCTTGCCATCAGCACCCATAGCCGGCATGTACAGGGAAGCATTCCAATTATGCCTGTTTCTCATATTTTATAACATGTTCAGCAGTCGTATGAGGCTCTAAAGACAAATTCCTCATAAAACTTAGAGCCAGGAAAAAAATTGGATTTCTCCTGTGAAGCTGACATCCTATCTTAAAGACTTTCTTAAAACTGGCTGTGTCTTCTCACGTTGTCTTGACAGTCAAGCTGAGTACCACATTCACTTGCTGTAACAGCCTTCAGAAGAAGATCTTTACCCTCTGCTCCCCTTTTACTAAATACTGTTTGTTTTTATTGTTTGATACTCTTTAGTCATACTATGTCTGTGCATTGTTGATAAACCACTTCATATCCTTTTTAGAACTAAATAGGAAATTAATTAATTGATTAACATCAAAATAACAGTCCACATTGTAACTCTCTGAATTTCTACAGAGGCAAATGATTATAAAACAAAACCTGAAATGCAGACGAAAGCAGTTAGAAGACCACTGAAATCAGGACTTCCTACTACTGTGTGTTCATGAAAGCCAGAAGTGTCCATTTGCTGAATGCCGTATCCTCAGCGCCTGGCCCAGTCTCTGGCACAGCACTGACCCTCAATAAATGTGCAATCAAAGATGAAACAGGTGAATGTAAATAATACTACTTCTGCTGCAACTGCTAACCATCTGTTCTTTTAACATACGTACACTTTCTAAAGAAGCAAAAGCTCTAATATTTGATCGATGCTCTTCCCTACCACAGGTGACCATCTGCCCAGCAGTCTCCGGTGTAGGCAGTAACATTAAGAATCTTGCCCCAAAAGGCACCAAAGAATTCATGATGAGGAAAAGTGGAGGAGAAAGAAGAAAAGCAGAGGAGAGAAGGCAAGAAAGAACAACCTGAAAACTGACGTTTAGCAAGGGCTTTCTTCACGTCAGGCTCTAAGTCTTCTATGCCCACTGCTTCATTTAATTCTGACAAAGTAGGTTTTCTTGGTTCCAATCAATACACTGAGAAGCAGAAATGTATACAGGTGAAGAAGTGATGAGGAGGCGATCGTGGTGATGATAATGATGAGTGTCGACATATACTGAGCGGTAACTCTGGACCAGATGTGTGGTAACGACCCATCGGCATTCCAGCAGAATGATTAAGAGTTCGACTTGGGAACTAAATTTCTGTATTCACATTCCAACCATACCAACCACCAACTGTGTGATCTCGGACAAACTACTTAACCTCTCTGCACTTCTAGTCCTCATCTGTAAATAGGGATGGTGAAAAGCCTTACTGATAGGGTGATAGAGAAGGTTCGATGAGTTAATGTACATAAAGCAGTTGAACGAGGTGTGGTACCAATAAATTGCTATATGAGTTTGGCTATAAATGTTCTCCCTCTCCTTAACAGTCTTGTGGAGGCCAGCACTTTGTGCCCATTTTACAGATGAGGAAACGTTGATTCAGAGAGGTTGGGTTGCACAGCTTGTGAGCGACAGAACCAGGGGTTTGAATCCAGATTTGTCTGACATTAGAGCTAAGCTCTCGCACAGTGCTCTATACTGTCTTCCTGCCCTGGATCACATAACATGTCCTAGACAATATTTGTATTCAGGTCTATCTGGTTCTAAAGCCAGTGTTCTTTCTGCTGCATCACCTGTCTTCCCACCCAAGCACACACCATGAGGACTAACGCTGGTAGCCGGTACTCATTGGGCATATGGCTCCCACAACATGCCTAGCAGTTTGAGAAGAGACTGGTGATTTGGTTGGGGGCATCCTTGTCTTTTTTTTTTTTTTTTTTTTTTTTTTTTTTTTTTTTAACATCTTTATTGGGGTATAATTGCTTTACAATGGTGTGTTAGTTTCTGCTTTACAACAAAGTGAATCAGCTATACATATACATATGTTCCCACATGTCTTCCCTCTTGCGTCTCCCTCCCTCCCACTCTCCCCATCCCACCCTTCCAGGCTGTCACAAAGCACCGAGCTAATATCCCTGTGCCTTGCGGCTGCTTCCCCCCAGCTATCTACCTTACTACGTTTGTTAGTGTGTATATGTCCATGACTCTCTCTCGCCCTGTCAAAACTCACCCTTCCCCCTCCCCATATCCTCAAGTCCGTTCTCCAGTAGGTCTGCGTCTTTATTCCTATCTTACCCCTAGGTTCTTCATGACATTTTTTTCCCTTAAATTCCATATATATGTGTTAGCATACGGTATTTGTCTTTTTCTTTCTGACTTACTTCACTCTGTATGACAGATTCTAGGTCTATCCATCTCATTACAAATAGCTCAATTTCATTTCTTTTTAAGGCTGAGTAATATTCCATTGTGTATATGTGCCACATCTTCTTTATCCATTCATCCGATGATGGGTGCTTAGGTTGTTTCCATGTCCTGGCTATTGTAAATAGAGCTGCAATGAACATTTTGGTACATGACTCTCTTTGAATTTTGGTTTTCTCAGGGTATATCCCAAGTAGTGGGATTGCTGGGTCATATGGTAATTCTATTTGTAGTTTTTTAAGGAACCTCCATACTGTTCTCCACAGTGGCTGAACCAATTCACATTCCCACCAGCAGTGCAAGAGTGTCCCCTTTTCTCCACACCCTCTCCAGCATTTATTGTTTCTAGATTTTTTGATGATGGCCATTCTGACTGGTGTGAGATGATATCTCATTGTAGTTTTGATTTGCATTTCTCTAATGATTAATGATGTTGAGCATTCTTTCATGTGTTTGTTGGCATTCTGTATATCTTCTTTGGAGAAATGTCTATTTAGGTCTTCTGCCCATTTTTGGATGGGGTTGTTTGTTTTTTTGTTATTGAGCTGCATGAGCTGCTTGTAAATTTTGGAGATTAATCCTTTGTCAGTTGCTTCATTTGCAAATGTTTTCTCCCATTCTGAGGGTTGTCTTTTGGTCTTGGTTATGGTTTCCTTTGCTGTGCAAAAGCTTTGAAGTTTCATTAGGTCCCATTTGTTTATTTTTGTTTTTATTTCCATTACTCTAGGAGGTGGGTCAGAAAGGATCTTGCTGTGATTTATGTCATAGAGTGTTCTTCCTATGTTTTCTTCTAAGAGTTTGATAGTTTCTGGCCTTACATTTAGGTCTTTAATCCATTTTGAGCTTATTTTTGTGTATGGTGTTAGGGAGTGATCTAATCTCATACTTTTACATGTACCTGTCCAGTTTTCCCAGCACCATTTATTGAAGAGGCTGTCCTTTCTCCACTGTACATTCCTGCCTCCTTTATCAAAGATGAGGTGTCCATATGTGCGTGGGTTTATCTCTGGGCTTTCTATCCTGTTCCACTGATCTATCTTTCTGTTTTTGTGCCAGTACCATACTGTCTTGATTACTGTTGCTTTGTAATATAGTCTGAAGTCAGGGAGCCTTATTCCTCCAGCTCCTTTTTTCGTTCTAAAGATTGCTTTGGCTATTCGGGGTCTTTTGTGTTTCCATACAAATTGCGAAATTTTTTGTTCTAGTTCTGTGAAAAATGCCAGTGGTAGTTTGATAGGGATTGCATTGAATCTGTAGATTGCTTTGGGTAGTAGAGTCATTTTCACAATGTTGATTCTTCCCATCCAAGAACATGGTATATCTCTCCATCTATTTGTATCATCTTTAATTTCTTTCATCAGTGTCTTATAATTTTCTGCATACAGGTCTTTCGTATCCTTAGGTAGGTTTATTCCTAGATATTTTATTCTTTTTGTTGCAATGGTAAATGGGAGTGTTTTCTTGATTTCACTTTCAGATTTTTCATCATTAGTATATAGGAATGCCAGAGATTTCTGTGCATTAATTTTGTATCCTGCTACTTTACCAAATTCATTGATTAGCTCTAGTAGTTTTCTGGTAGCATCTTTAGGATTCTCTATGTATAGTATCATGTCATCTGCAAACAGTGACAGCTTTACTTCTTCTTTTCCGATTTGGATTCCTTTTATTTCCTTTTCTTCTCTGATTGCTGTGGCTAAAACTTCCAAAACTATGTTGAATAAGAGTGGTGAGAGTGGGCAACCTTGTCTTGTTCCTGATCTTAGTGGAAATGCTTTCAGTTTTTCACCATTGAGGATGATGTTTGCTGTGGGCTTGTCATATATGGCTTTTATTATGTTTAGGAAAGTTCCCTCTATGCCTACTTTCTGGAGGGTTTTTATCATAAATGGGTGTTGAATTTTGTCGAAAGCTTTCTCTGCATCTATTGAGATGATCATATGGTTTTTCTCCTTCAATTTGTTAATATGGTTTATCACATTGATAGATTTGCGTATATTGTAGAATCCTTGCATTCCTGGAATAAACCCCACTTGATCATGGTGTATGATCCTTTTAATGTGCTGTTGGATTCTGTTTGCTAGTATTTTGTTGAGGATTTTTGCATCTATGTTCATCAGTGATATTGGCCTGTAGTTTTCTTTCTTTGTGACATCCTTGTCTGGTTTTGGTATCAAGGTGATGGTGGCTTCGTAGAAGGAATTTGGGAGTGTTCCTCCCTCTGCTATATTTTGGAAGAGTTTGAGAAGGATAGGTGTTAGCTCTTCTCTAAACGTTTGATAGAATTCACCTGTGAAGCCATCTGGTCCTGGGCTTTTGTTTGTTGGAAGGTTTTTAATCACAGTTTCAATTTCAGTGCTTGTGATTGGTCTGTTCATATTTTCTATTTCTTCCTGATTCAGTCTTGGCAGGTTGTGCATTTCTAAGAAATTGTCCATTTCTTCCAGATTGTCCATTTTATTGGCATAGAGTTGCTTGTAGTAATCTCTCATGATTTTTTTTATTTCTGCAGTGTCAGTTGTTACTTCTCCTTTTTCATTTCTAATTCTATTGATTTGAGTCTTCTCCCTTTTTTTCTTGATGAGTCTGGCTAGTGGTTTATCTATTTTGTTTATCTTCTCAAAGAACCAGCTTTTAGTTTTATTGATCTTTGCTATTGTTTCCTTCATTTCTTTTTCATTTATTTCTGATCTGATTTTTATGATTTCTTTCCTTCTGCTAGCTTTGGGGTTTTTTTGTTCTTCTTTCTCTAATTGCTTGAGGTGCAAGGTTAGGTTGTTTATTCGAGATGTTTCCTGCTTCTTAAGGTGGGCTTGTATTGCTATAAACTTCCCCCTTAGGACTGCTTTTGCTGCATCCCATAGGTTTTGGGTCGTTGTGTCTCCATTGTCATTTGTTTCTAGGTATTTTTTTATTTCCTCTTTGATTTCTTCAGTGATCACTTCATTATTAAGTAGTGTATTGTTTAGCCTCCATGTGTTTGTATTTTTTACAGATCTTTTCCTGTAATTGATATCTAGTCTCATGGCGTTGTGGTCGGAAAAGATACTTGATACAATTTCAGTTTTCTTAAATTTACCAAGGCTTGATTTGTGACCCAAGATATGATCTATCCTGGAGAATGTTCCATGAGCACTTGAGAAAAATGTGTATTCTGTTGTTTTTGGATGGAGTGTCCTATAAATATCAATTAAGTCCATCTTGTTTAATGTATCATTTAAAGCTTGTGTTTCCTTATTTATTTTCATTTTGGATGATCTGTCCATGGGTGAAAGTGGGGTGTTAAAGTCCCCTACTATGAATGTGTTACTGTTGATCTCCCCTTTTATGGTTGTTAGTATTTGCCTTATGTATTGAGGTGCTCCTATGTTGGGTGCATAAATATTTACAATTGTTATATCTTCTTCTTGGATCGATCCCTTGATCATTATGTAGTGTCCTTCTTTGTCCCTTTTAATAGTCCTTATTTTAAAGTCTATTTTGTCTGATATGAGAATTGCTACTCCAGCTTTCTTTTGGTTTCCATTTGCATGGAATATCTTTTTCCATCCCCTTACTTTCAGTCTGTATGTGTCTCTAGTTCTGAAGTGGGTCTCTTGTAGACAGCATATATAAGGGTCTTGTTTTTGTATCCATTCAGCCAATCTGTGTCTTTTGGTGGGAGCATTTAGTCCATTTACATTTAAGGTAATTATCGATATGTATGTTCCTATTTCCATTTTATATATTGTTTTGGGTTCGCTACTATAGGTCATTTCCTTCTCTTGTGTTTCGTGTCTAGAGAAGTTCCTTTAGCATTTGTTGTAAAGCTGGTTTGGTGGTGCTGAACTCTCTCAGCTTTTGCTTGTCTGTAAAGGTTTTATTTTCTCCATCAAATGTGAATGAGATCCTTGCTGGGTAGAGTAGTCTTGGTTTCAGGCTATTCTCCTTCATCACTTTCAGTATGTCCTGCCACTCCCTTCTGGCTTGTAGGGTTTCTGCTGAGAGATCAGCTGTTAACCTTATGGGGATTCCCTTGTGTGTTATTTGTTGTTTTTCCCTTGCTGCTTTTAATATGCTTTCTTTGTATTTAATTTTTGACAGTTTGATTAATATGTGTCTTGGCGTGTTTCTCCTTGTATTTATCTTGTATGGGACCCTCTGTGCTTCCTGGACTTGATTAACTATTTCCTTTCCCATATTAGGGAAGTTTTCAACTATAATCTCTTCAAATATTTTCTCAGTCCCTTTCTTTCTTTCTTCTTCTTCTGGAACCCCTATAATTCGAATGTTGGTGCGTTTCATGTTGTCCCAGAGGTCTCTGAGACTGTCCTCAGTTCTTTTCATTCTTTTTTCTTTATTCTGCTCTGCAGTAGTTATTTCCACTACTTTATCTTCCAGGTCACTTATCCGTTCTTCTGCCTCAGTTATTCTGCTATTGATCCTATCTAGAGTGATTTTAATTTCATTTATTGCATTGTTCATCGTTGCTTGTTTCATCTTTAGTTCTTGTAGGTCCTTGTTAACTGTTTCTTGCATTTTGTCCATTCTACTTCCAAGATTTTGGATCATCCTTACTATCATTATTCTGAATTCTTTTTCAGGTAGATTGCCTATTTCCTCTTCATTTGTTAGGTCTGGTGGGTTTTTATCTTGCTCCTTCATCTGCTGTGTGTTTTTCTGTCTTCTCATTTTGCTTACTGTGTTTGGGGTCTCCTTTTTGCAGGCTGCAGGTTCGTAGTTCCCGTTGTTTTTGATGTCTGTCTCCAGTGGCTAAGGTTGTTTCAGTGGGTTGTGTAGGCTTCCTGGTGGAGGGGACTAGTGCCTGTGTTGTGCTGGATGAGGCTGGATCTTGTCTCTCTAGTGGGCAGGTTCACGTCTGGTGGTGTGTTTTGGGGTGTCTGTGGCCTTATTATGATTTTAGGCAGCCTCTCTGCTAATGGGTGGGGTTGTGTTCCTGTTTTGCTAGTTGTTTGGCATAGGTTGTCCAGCACTGTGGCTTGCTGGTCGTTGAGTGAAGCTGGGTGCTGGTGTTAAGATGGAGGTCTCTGGGATATTTCCACCGTTTAATATTATGTGGAGCTGGGAGGTCTCTTGTTGACCAGTGTCCTGAAGTTGGCTCTCCTACCTCAGAGGCAGAGCCCTGACTCCTGGCTGGAGCACCAAGAGCCTTTCATCCACACAGCTCAGAATAAAAGGGAGAAAAAGTAGGGAGAATTAGTAGAAGTATGAGTAAAGAAAGAGGGAAAGGAGGAAAGGAAGGAAGGAAGAAAGAAGCAAAGAAGGAAAGAAAGGAGGGAGGGAGGGAGGGAGGAAGGAAGGAAGGAGGGAAAGAAGGAAAAAAAAGACAGAAAGAAAGATGATACAGTAAAAATAAAATAAAGTATAATATAGTTATTGAATTAAAAAATATTTAGAAAAAAAAAAAGGGATGGATAGAACCTGAGGACAAATGTTGGAAGCAAAGCTATACAGAGAAAATCTTACACAGAAGCATACACATACACCTTCACAAAAAGAGGTAAAGGGGGAAAAATCATAAATCCTGCTCCCTGAGACCACCTCCTCAATTTGGGGTGATTCGTTGTCTAAAGGAGGGAGGGAAGGAAGGAAAGAAAGAAAGAACGAAGGTAAAGTATAATAAAGTTATTACAATTAAACTTAATTATTAAGAAAAGGAATTTTTAAAAAAAAGTCATGGACGGATAGAGCCCTAGGACAAATGGTGGAAGCTAGAGTATACAGACTAGATGTCACACAGAAGCATACACGTACACATTCACAAAAAGAGGAAAAGGGAAAAAAATCATAGATCTCGCTCCTAAATTCCACCTCTTCAATTTGGGATCATTCCTTGTCTATTCAGGTATTCCACAGATGCAGGGTATATCAAGTTGATTGTGGAGCTTTAATCCGCTGCTTCTGTGGCTGCTGGGAGAGATTTCCCTTTCTCTTCTTTGTTCTCACAGCTCACAGGAGCTCAGCTTTGGATTTGGCCCTGCCTCTGCGTGTAGGTCGCTGGAGGGCGTCTGTTTTTTCGCTCAGACAGGACGGGGTTAAAGGAGCCGCTGATTCGGGGCCTCCGGCTCACTCAGGCCGGGGGTTGGGGGATGGCGGAAGGAGGGGCACTGCGTGCGGGGCGGGCCTGCGGCGGCAGAGGCAGCGTGACGTTGCGGCCGAGGCCGGCGTGACGCTGCACCAGCCTGAGGCCCGCCGTGCGCTGTCCCGGGGAAGTTGTCCCTGGATCCCGGGAACCTGGCAGTGGCGGGCTGCACAGGCTCTGCGGAAGAGGGGTGTGGAGAGTGACCTGTGCTCGCACACAGGCCCCTTGGTGGCGGCGGCAGCAGCCCCAGCGTCTCCCGCCCGTCTCTGGGCTCCGCGGTTTTAGCCGCGGCTCGCGCCCGTCTCTGGGGTTTGCGCTTTCAGCCGCGGCTCGCGCCCGTCTCGGGGGCTCGCGCCCTCAGCCGCGGCTCGCGCCCGTCTCTGGGGTTTGCGCTTTTAGCCGCGGCTCGCGCCCGTCTCTGGAGCTCCTTTAAGCAGCGCTCTTAAACCCCTCTCCTCGCGCACCAGGAAACAAAGAGGGAAGAAAAAGTCTCTTGCCTCTTCGGCCGGTGCAGGCTTTTCCCCAAACTCCCTCCCGGCTAGTCGTGGTGCACTAACCCCTTCAGGCTATGTTCAAGCCGCCAACCCCAGTCCTCTCCCTGAGCTCCGTCCAAAACCAAAACCCGAGCCTCAGCTCGCAGCCCCGCCCGCCCCGGCGGGTGAGCAGCAAGCCTCTCGGGTTGGTGAGTGCCGGTCGGCACCGATCGTCTGTGCAGGAATCTCCCCGCTTTGCCCTCCGCACCCGTCGCTGTGCACTACTCCGCAGTCCCGAAACTCCCCCCTCTGCCTCCCGCAGTCTCCGCCCGCGGAGGGGCTTCCTAGTGTGTGGAAACTTTTCCTCCTTCACAGCTCCCTCCCACTGGTGCAGGTGCCGTCCTTATTCTTTTGTCTCTGTTTTTTCTTTTGCCCTACCCAGTTACGTGGGGAGTTTCTTGCCTTTTGGGAGGTCTGAGGTCTTCTGCCAGCCTTCAGTAGGAGTTCTGTAGGAGTTGTTCCACGTGTGGATGTATTTCTGGTGTATCCGTGGGGAGGAAGGCGATCTCCACGTCTTACTCTTCCGCCATCTTCAAGGTCCCCCTCATCCTTGTCTTTAAATGGCACCCCCTAGTAAGGAAGAGAACATTGTGGTCAGTGAATTCCAGGCCTGCATACAAGCAGCAAATTCAGGCTTGAAGAAGTAAAGTCAACAGTGGAAAATGAACAACCTCCACGAAAGCACATACTCATTAAGCTACTGAAAGTCATCAGCAACTTTGTCAACATTTTCCTCACACTTGTGTCTCCAAAAGAAAAGCAGGGCAAAAAAATCTAACGAGGTGAATGCAATGGGAAAATAAGGTTTGGAGGAAAACAGGATTTTGTTTTATTCTTCTCCCTGTTGCTCTAAAAGCAATGCTGCATTTCTTAAAGAAAAGGTGGTCTCTTCAAGACAGCATGGAAAATGAAAGCTTCCAACTGAGACCCTTGACTTTGGTGAGAGGATGAGCCAGGAGAACAAACAGATGAACCTGAGAAAGGGCAGCTTGAGAGGTTGGAGGGGAATCCATAGAGTGTGGCATCACGGAAGCAAGGGAAATGAGCGTTTTACAAAGGAGGAGTGGGCAGTGTTGCCAGATGCTCCTGGGTCAGCGCACAAGTCCCCAGGCTCAGAACAGGCTGCATCCTGCTGGATCTCAAATACAATCCTCAGACAAGAGGACAAGGATGAGGACACTTGCTTCCACATCAGCCTCTTGCCCAAGTTCTGACCTCACCACAAAGACCAGAAATGTATTTTGTTAAGGCAAGTGTGTTAATCCAGGTCTTACAAGAAGCAGATGCCACAACAGGATTAGACCTACAAGAAATGGGTGAAGGTAAATGCCCTGTAAGGGGGAATGAGAGGGAGCCAGGAGTGGGGGCTGGGAAAGCCATCAGCCCAAGATGTATGTCTGACTCTTGTGGAGGAAAGAGGGAAAGGAGGAAGGAAAGGTGAGTGAACGAATCTTTGATAACTGTGCATTCTGAGAAAGTCTGGCAAGACAGGGGGGAGTCCTTGAGCCAAAGTCACTCCCTAAGTAGTTCTCTAGTTCCCAGAAGCAGGCCTGCCATGGTATCCCTGCCACACTTGGTCGTGGCTGGGAGCAGCCTGTGGAAAGCATGGCCTGGGCACTAACATGGTGATGGATTTCAGAGTGCCATTGCTGGGGCATTGGTCAATTAGGCATTATTCAGTTTTTCCATTTTAAAAGGTATTCTAACATCATCCCCATAGGATGGTTTTCAGAGGTAAATGAATAATA
Organism: Phocoena phocoena; assembly: GCF_963924675.1. Classification (NCBI taxonomy): domain Eukaryota; kingdom Metazoa; phylum Chordata; class Mammalia; order Artiodactyla; family Phocoenidae; genus Phocoena; species Phocoena phocoena. Next base: position 24,224,900 of record NC_089234.1, read on the forward strand.
TATGTGAAACTTAACCTAGTGCCTGATGAACCTAACAGATCCTTCCTAAATGCTTGTCAAATGAATAAAAGAGTCATGGAATGAGTGAACAGAAGACAGAAAGGAGATTTGAGCAATTTAATTAGAATATCTTATGGTAGAAAAGCAGGGGATTTTCTAGGAGAGGTGGAGATGAGGACATGAGAGGATTTAAAATGTAGTCTTGGTTTTCCCAGGGTTAGCTGAGAAATTTTAACAAGTCTCATGATTATGACAGAGGAAAGAAAACCCACTTCACTGAGTTTGAGGATTAAAGGAGAGAATGTACCAGGAAGCACCAAACTTAACAGGGTGACACAAAAGGAAAGGCATGGCCTGCTGTTGTAGTTGACATCGATATAGTTACAGATCTCATCTCTTTAGACTGGACCCAAGCCAACCCCCAGTTCTGATTTCTGGAACCCAGGACATGCTTAGAGAGCCTTTGTTGCATCCAGCCTCCCTTTTCTTTTCCCATGACTCCTAGCTCTGTGCTTCCCCAGCAAAGTTTATACAGAGGGAGCATCTAATTCATCCTTCAGTGTTGATGTCTTAATGCACCCTTCCCAGGAGTACAATATTTGCATTTAAAAAGACACCACCAGGGGCTTCCCTGGTGGCGCAGGGGTTGAGAGTCCGCCTGCCGATGCAGGGGACACGGGTTCGAGCCCTGGTCTGGGAGGATCCCACATGCCGTGGAGCAACTAAGCCCGTGAGCCACAACTACTGAGCCTGCGCGTCTGGAGCCTGTGCTCCGCAACAAGAGAGGCCGCAACAGTGAGAGGCCCACGCACCGCAATGAAGAGTGGCCCCCGCTTGCCACAACTAGAGAAAGCCCTCGCACAGAAACGAAGACCCAACACAGCCAAAAATAAATAAATTTTTTAAAAAAGACACCACCAGATGATTACCAAGTTTAACAAGGGGAATAGACACCCATGGGAAACTCCAGGCAGCAGTGACAATAAGACAGATCCTAGCAGAGCTGACCTGTCCCCCAGGGGTACCATTGGTGGGTTAAGGCCCAGATAGCAGAGAAGAAAATAGGACTGGGCGGGGGGGGGGGCGGGAATGGAAAAGCAAAGAGAAGACGAGGGAAGAGTTAGAGAAGGAGAGAGAGAAAAGGTGCCTGGGTGGTGGCAGTGGGAACACTGGGGAGAAGACAGAAAAAGACAAGACAGATAAGCTTTCAGGTACTGGAGATGGGACATGATTTCCAGGGAGACTGCAGAGGCCAGTGGGCAAACTGATTCTGGATCCAAGCAGAGCAGAGTTCAGATCCTGGCTCTGCCGTACTAGGTGTGTGACTTTGGGGAAAGCGTGCAACCCCTCTGAGCTTTGGCTTGCCCATCTGTGAAATGAGATATCAGCAGCTCCTTTCCCAATGCGTTTTTTGAGGATCCAATGAGATAATGTCTGAATAGTGCCTGACACATAATAAGCACTTAATAAATTACTATTAGACCCTCTTTACCTCTTCTAATTCCTCCCTCCATCCCCCCAAAACATATATTCCATCTGCCCGATGATGATGCCTGGATTTCCCTCATGAGAAGTCAAAGCTTTTATCCCCCATGGTGAGACTGCAGAATTAGAGAGCAAATAATCTCATGGAAAAGGCCTCAGCGGCTGACCTCAAGGCTGTGACTCTGAACGATGGTATGCAACCCCTCCTCATTTAATCTTTTCAGAGTCCTGGGAGGTGGTCAGATGCACACAATGATGCTCCGAGAGCTTAAACGCACCCTCCAGAGCTAAGAATAGGGTTGGGTTGGGAGACTTTCTAAGAGCAAGTCTGGATACAAGTGAAGCAAGTTAAGAAGTCTGGGTGGAGAAACCAGGGGGAAGGGCTCACAGGGTGAGAAGAGCCAGAGAGAGATGAAGCTGCTGCTCAGAGGAGAAGGGAGGGAAACCCTCAAGGATGGCCCGAGGCCACTTTAGCTGCTGCCAGAGGAGAAGGTACTGTATGGTGGATGCGCCTGTGGCCCTCCCGCCCCCATACTCAGGGGTCATGACCCTTTCACTCATCCCCTAGTCAGAATCAGGAGCAGTGCAGCTGGCCGATCTTAGGAAATTGTTCAAGGGTGGCAGAGAGAGCAAAGCTGGAGCTAAGTATAGCCTCGAAACAAACATGTGGTTTACAACCCAGCACGGGCCTGAGAGAGACTGCGTCTGAGGTCGCAGGAACCAGAGGCTCCTGCTGTTATCCACGCAGGGCGTTCAGGCGCCAATGCAAGAAGCCGAGAAGCCGCGCTGCTTCTGCTTCCACGGGGCCCAGGCTCCCTCCCACCGCAGGATCTTTGCCCGTGCTGTTCCTCCCTTCCCTGCTTGCCTAACTCACTCTCCATCTCCCTCCAGATCCTAGGTCTAGCTTCACCTGCTTCAGGGAGCCTCCCCTGACCTCGAGCCCCTTCCCCTATCATTAGCATGACCATGGGCCCCAGTTCAGGACACTCTCCCAGCCTAATTACTAATAGCACCGCTGTTCACTCTTGGAAGTGTCCCAGTTTGAGCAATAAATTATGTAGTCACCCACCCTACCTATCATATGTTCTCCCAGGACTATACGCCTCTTCTTTAAAGCATTATTTCAGTTGAATTTATATTGTGTTTGTATAGAGATTCAATTAATGCCTCTCTCCTCCAGAATACTGCAAACCCCATCAGCAAAGGGATCAGACCTATTTTTTAGTTATACTTTTAATTTTGAGATAATTGTAGATTCCCTTGCAGTTGTAAGAAGTAACACAAAGGGATCCCAGTTCCTCCCAGTGGTAACATCTTACAGAAGCACAAGGCAACATCACCAGCATATTGACACTGAAACAGTCAAGCTGCAGAAAATTTCTGTCACCACAAGGATCCTCACGTTGCTGTTTGATAGCCACCCCCGCTTCCATCCCGTCTCCCAACCTCTCCTTAACCCCTGGCAACCACTAATCTGTTCTTGATTACTATAGCTTTGTCATTTCAAGAATGTTACATAAATGGAATCCGATTGGGATTGGCTTTTCTCGGCCTAATTCTGTGGAGATTCATCCAGGTTGTTATTTGTATCAATAGTTTATTATTTTATATTGCTGAGTTATATTCTATGGAATGGATGTATCATAATTTGTTTAACCTATTGAGGGACATCTGAGTTTTCTCCAGGTTTTAGCTATAATGACCAAGCAGCCGTCAACATTCACGGACAGGTTTTTCTGTGAATGTAAGTCTTCTTTTCTCTAGGATAAATGCCTAGAAATACAATTTCTCAGTCCTACGGTAGTTGCATGTTTAGGTTTTTTAACAAACTGCCAAATTGTTTTCCAACGTTGGAAATGTTGTTTTCCAACATGTACTGCTTTACATTCCCACCAGCAATGTCTGAGTGATCCAGTTTCTCTGAATCTTCTCCAGCAATTAGTGTTCTCACTAGTTTTTATTTTAGCCATTCTGGTGGGGGTGCAATGTAATCACATTGTGGCCTTAATTTGCATTTCCCTAATGGTAATGTTGTTGAACATCTTTTCATGCCCTATTTGTCATCTATATATCCACTCAGGTGAAATGTCTCTTCATGTCTTTGGCCCATTTTCTAATTAGATTGGTTTGTTTTTCTGTTGAGTTTTGAGAGTTATTTGTGTATTCTAGATATTAGTCTTTGTTGGATATGTAGTTTGAAAATATGTTCTTCCGATCTATGGCTTGTTTTCTCATCCTCTAAACAAGATCTTTCACAGAGCAGAATTTTTCAATTGTGAAGGAGTCGAATTTATCAATTTTTCTTTTATGGATCATACTTTTGATGTCATTAGCACTTTTTGCCTAGCCTTGGATCCCGAAGATTTTCTCCTATGATTTTTTCTAAAAGTTTTATAGTGTACATTTTACATTTAAACCCATGATCCACTTTTTAAATGTATTTTATTCAAGTATAGTTGATTTACAATGTTGTGTTGGTTTCTGCTGTACAGCAAAGTGATTCAGTTATACATATATATACATTCTTTTTCATATTCTTTTCCATTATGGTTTATCCCAGGATACTGAATATAGTTCCCTGTGCTATACAGTAGGACCTTGTTGTTTATCCATTCTATATATAATAGTTTGCATCTGCTAATCCCAAACTCCTGATCCATCCCTATCCCACTTCCTCTCCCCCTTGACAATCACAAGTCTGTTCTCTATGTCTGTGTGTGTTTTGTAGATAAGTTCATTTGTGTCATATTTTAGATTCCTCATATAAGTGCCGTGATCCATTTTTATTTAATCTTTGTATAAGGTATGATACAAGTTGAGGTTCACTTTTATGGCTATAGATATCTAATTGCTCCAGCATCATTTGTTGAAAAGCTACCTTTCCTCCACTGAATTACTTTTGTACCTCCATCAAAAATAAGTTGGGCTTATTTGTGTGGGTCTATGTCTGAGTTCTCAGTTCTATTCAATTGATCAATCAAATGTGCCTATCCCTCTGCCAGTACCACACAGACTTCCTTATTATAGCTATATATTGTCTTGAAATCAGGCAGACTGATTTCTTCCACTTTATTCCTCTTTTCAAAATTGTTTTAACTATTTTGATATAAACTTTTGTCTTTTGATATACATTTTAGAATAATCTTACCTATATTTATAAAAGAAATCTTGCTGGGATTTTGATAGAAATTTGTATTGAACATACAAATGTTCTCAGTTTGGGGAGAACTGACTTCTTTAATATGTTGAGTCTTCCAATTCATGAACACAGTTAGTCTCTTCAATTATTTATATCTCCTTTGATTTCTTTTATCAGCATTTTGGTGTTCTTAGCATACAATTCCAGTATGTTTTGTTAGACTTATACCTAAATATTTCTTTTCTGAGTTATTATAAACAGTATAATATATATATGTGTGTGTGTGTGTGTATATATATATATGTGTATATACATATATATATATATATATATATACACACATATATATATATATATATATATATATATATATATATATATATATACATGGCTGTGCCATGCAGCTTGCAGGATCTTAGTTCCTGGACCAGGGATTGAGCCCAGGCCATGGCAGTGAACACACCAAGTCCTAACCACTGGACTCCAAGGAACTCCCTCAACAGTATTTTCACATTTTAGTGCCCATAAGTTCATTGCTAGCATATAGAAATACAATTAATTTTTGTATCTTTACTTGAATCCTGTGTCCTTGCTGAACTCACTTATTCCAGGATTATTTTTGTAGATACCTTGGGATTTTCTATGTAAATAATCATGTTGTATGCAAATACAGACAGTTTTATTTCTTCCTTTCCAGTCCATATTGCCTTTTATTTTCTTTTCTTGCCTTATTGCACAGGAATGAACTTCCAGAACTGTGCTAAATAAAAATGGTAAGAGTATACATCCTTGCCTTGTTTCTGATCTTAGGGGGAAAGCATTCAGAATTTCACCATTAAGAACAATTTTACCTGTTGGTTTTTTGTAGTGCTCTTTATCAAATAGAGAAAGGTCTCCTCTATTCCTGTTATTCTGAGTATTTAATCACAAATAGGTGTTAAATTTTGTTAAATGCTTTTTCTGCATTGATACGATCAGTTGATTTTTCCTCTTTAACCTATTGATATCCTCATATTAAACCAGTCTTACAAGCCTGCAATAAACCCCACTTGGTCATAGTATATAATTCATTTTGTATATTGCTGAATTGTATTTGCTAATATTTTGTTAAAGATTTTTGTATCTATAATCATGAATGATATTGGTCTGTTGTTTTTTTTTTTAGTACTCCCTAGTTTTGGTATCAGGATAATACTCACTGAATAAAATGAACTGGGAAATGTTCCCTCTTCTTCTATTTTCTGGAAGACAATATGTAGAATTGGTCTTAATTCTTCTTTAAACTTGATAGAATTCTCCAGTGAAATCTTCTGTGCTTGGAAATTTCTTTTGGGGGAGTTTTTGAAATTATGAATTTAATTTCTGTAATAGTTATAGAGCTATTAAAATTATCTATTTCATATTGGGTAAGTTGTGGTAGTTGGTGTTTTTCAAAACATCAGTCTATTTTGTCTAGATTGTCAAATTTGTATGGGTAGAATTGTTAGTAGTATGCCTTTATTATCCTTTGATGTCTGCAGAATCAGTAGTGATATCCCCCATTCCTAATATTGCTAACTTCTTTTCACTTTGTCAGTCTTGCTAGAAGTCTGTCAATTTTATTGCTCTTTTCAAAGGAACCAGTCTTTGTTTCACCGATTTTCTCTATTTTTTTATTCTGTTTTCAGTTTCATTGATTTCTGCTATTTTCTTTATTATTTTCTTCCTTCTGCTTCTTTGGGTTTACCTGCTCTTCTTTTTTCTAGGTTCTTGAGGTGGGAGCTTAAATTACTGACTTGAATCTTTTCCTCTTATCTAATATATGGATTTAGTGCTATAAATTGCCCTCTCAGCACTAGTTTAACTGCATCCCACAAATTGTGATATATGTTTTATTTTCATTCAGTTCAATATTTTTAAATTTTTCTTGAAACTTCCTCTTTGACCCATGGATTATTTGTTCTTCGTTTTCAAGTATCTGGAGATTTCCTATTACTTTTCTGTTATTGATTTCTAGTGTGATTCCATTGTGCTCTGAGAACACATTCTGTTATTCTGTATGGTTTCAAGTTTTTTTAAATGTTGTGGTCTATTTTATAGTCCAGGATATTGTCTGTCTTATCTATATTCTGTGGTTCTTTGAAAACAAAGTATATTGTACCGTGTTCTATAACTACTAGATCCTGTTGGCTGATGGTGTTGTTGAGTTATTACATGTCCTTACTGATTTTCTATCTAGCTGATCTATCAATTGTCAAGAGAGCGGTCATGAAGTCTCTAACTCTAATTGTGATTTCTCCCTTTAGTTCTATCAGGTTTTGCTTCACATATTTTGCAGCTCTGTTGTTTGACACTTACACATTTAAGACTGCAATATCTTCTTGATAGATTGACCCTTTTGTCATTATATAATGCCTGTCTCTGGTAATTTTCTTTGTTCTGAATTCCACTTTATTTGCAATTAATACAGCTAGTCTTGCATTCTTTTGATTAATATTTTCATGATATATCTTTTTCTATCCTTTAATGGTTATATTTGAAGTGAGTTTCTTGTAGATAGCATGTAGTAGGCTCATGACTGCTAATCCATTGTGCTAAGCTCTGTCTTTTATTTTATATATTTAGACCATTTACATTAATGAAATTAGTGATGTGTTAGAATTTAAGCCTGCCATTTTATTTTTTGTGTCTGCTTGATCTCTCTGTTTTTCATTTACCTGTTTGGTTTTTCCTGCTGCCTGTGGGTTACTTGAACATTTTTTAAATTCCAGTTTGATTTTATTTATAGTATTCTTTAATGTATCTCTGTATGGCTTTTTTAGTGGCTGCTCTAGGTATGGCATTAAATGTACATAACTTATCACAGCTGGCTAGCTTTTCATTTTACCAGTTTGAGTAAGGTATAGAAATCTTATTTCTCTTTATGTCTCTTTACCCTCCCCACTTAAAATTGTCTTAAATATTTTCTATACTTACATTTAGAACCATATCAGGCAGTGTTATAATTTTTGCTTCAACCATTAAAGAAAATTTAGAAAACTCAAGAGGAGAAGGAAAGCCTATTTTTTCAGCAGTGTTTTTTCCCACCATGTTCTTTCTTCATTCCTGGTGTTCCAGAGTTCCTTCTTTTATCATTTTCTTTCTTTTTAGAGTACTTCCTATAGTTATTCATTTAGAGTAGGTTTCCTGGTAACAAATCCTGTTAGTTTTTCTTCATCTGAGAATGACTTTGTTTCCCCTTCATTCTTGAAGAATAGTTTCACTGGTTATGGGTTTCTAGGTTGACATTTATTCACTTTCAGCACTTGAAAAAAATGCCATGTCACTTCCTTCTGACTTCCATGGTTTCTGATGAGAAATCCATTGTCATTTAAATTGTTTTTCCCCTATAGGTAATGTGTCGTTTCTCGCTTGCTGCTTTTCAAGACTTTTCTTTGTCTTCAATTTTCAGACGTTTGATCGTGATGTGTCTTGCTGTGGATTTCGATCTTTTTTTTTTTAACATCTTTACTGGAGTATAATTGCTTTACAATGGTGTGTCAGTTTCTGCTTTATAACAAAGTGAATCAGTTATACATATACATATGTTCCCATATCTCTTCCCTCTTGCATCTCCCTCCCTGCCACCCTCCCTATCCCACCCCTCTAGGTGGTGACAAAGCACGGAGCTGATCTCCCTGTGCTATGCGGCTGCTTCCCACTAGCTATCTGTTTTACGTTTGGTAGTGTATATAAGTCCATGCCACTCTCTCACTTTGTCACAGCTTACCCTTCCCCCTCCCCATATCCTCAAGTCCATTCTCTAGTAGGTCTGTGTCTTTATTCCCATCTTGCCTCTAGGTTCTTCATGACTTTTTTTTTTCTTCTTAGATTCCATACATATGTGTTTTGCTGTGGATTTCTTTGTGTTTATTTCTGATTGTTCACTCAGCTTCTTGCATATGTAGGTATTTCTATTGCCAAATTTGAGAAGTTTTCAGCCATCATCTCTGTGAGTACTTTTCGACCCCTGTCTTTTTTTCTCCTCTCCTTCTGTGAGTCACAGGACATGAATATTAGATCTTTTGTTAGAGTCTCACAAGCCCCTGAGACTTTGTTCATTTTTCTTTCAGTCTGTTTTCTCCCTGCTCTCAGATTGGGTAATTTCTATTGTTCTAGCTTTAAGTTCAATGATTCTTTCCTCAGTCCATTCTATTCTGCTGTTGAATTTATCCTTTGAGGTGTTCTGTTTTTGTTTTTTCTGTTATTATGTTTTTCAGTTCTAAAATTCCCATTTGTTTCTTCATTACGTCTTGTTTCCTTGCTGAAACTTTCTGTATTTTTGAACATGTTTATAATGGCTGTTGAAGTACTTTTCCAATGACTGCTTTACAGTCTCTGTCAGATAATTTCAACCTCTCTGTCATCTCAGTGCTGGCATCTACTGATTATCTTCTTACATTCACTTTGAGATTTCCTGGTTCTTAGTGTGACAAGTGGTTTCTTTCATTGAAATCTGGATATCATGAACATTATGTTATGAGACTCTGAATCTTATTTGAACCTCTGTTTTAACTGGCTTCTTCTAATACAGCTCTGGCAGGAGAAGGGGAAGGGGTGCCATTTTGTTACTTCCAGGTGAGGGTATGAGTCTACATTCCCTACTTGGCCTCCATTGACATCTGGGGGATGTGGGGCTGGGCAAAGTTTTGAGTTCCCTGTCTCCACCAAACCCCCACTGATATAGCTCTCTGGCTAGGAGGGGTAGGACTGTAACTCATTACTGCTTCACTGTGGCCTCCACTGACACAAAAGGGTGGAGGTGGGAAGTGGCTTCATTACTCCTGGGCAGAGGTGAAAGTCCTGAGTCTCCACTAGTCCTCCTCTGACACCACTCCAGCAGGGAGGGGCAAGGGTGCCTTATTCCTGCTGGGTAGGGGTAGAAGTGGCTTCTACTGACAATACAGGTAGGGATGGGGGGAGCCCCATTACCACCTGGAGCAGATGAAAGTTTTAGCTTCCTACTTGGCCTTCTCTAACACAACTGCAGCAGGGTCTTGGAGTACCTTGTTACAACCACAAGAGGGTGCAAGTCTACGCTCCTTACTCAGCCTTTGCAGTCTGGGTGGAAGTGAAGCCAGTTTTTTCAGTGGTGTTTGGCTAGAGTAGTCATTTTAGACTGACTTTTTGTCATTGTCTAAAAGTTCTCTGTCTTGCCAGGCTTCCCCTTTCCTGGGCCCTTGGCTAGAAAGAGGAGGATTTTTTATTGTCTTTGCCTATTGGCATTTCCAGGTTGCTGGTTTCTTCATCTCCAGGTCTGGGACACATAAGGCAAGAAGAAGAACCAGGGATCTCACCTCTGTGTCATTCCTTGGGTCCAGAGGTCCCTGATCTGCCTTCTTTCCACGTTTCAGAGTCTTATTACGTTTGTTTTACATACAATGTCAGGGTTTTTTGTTGTACATAGCAGGAAGACAAGTACAGCTACTCCACCTTCCCAGAAGCTGATCATACCTAGTTTTATTCAGCATTATACATTCAACATCAAACTCAGTTCCTAGCACAGAGTAGTATATCTTCAGTGAATGTATGTATACAACCATATCCAAATTCTCCAGGTTTTAAGTAAGCCCTTCATCCTACATGTGAACTTTTCGGTGGGTCTACACTTTCCCAGGCTATAAAGGGGCCTCCGAGAAGTAGATGCCCTTTCATTTTCTGTACCAAGTGCGTCCCTGAAGGGTTATGTATCGTAAAATTGAGACAATCATAGAACCAACCTTACAGGTTACGGTAAGGATTAAATAAGGGATCCACATAAGCACTAACAAATGCCTCTGTCAAATTATAAGCTCTCAATAAATACTATTACTGTGCAAAAAAAAGAAAAAAAGAAAAAACCCTGAATTTGTATCAGTTGGATTGCATTTCTCACTGATGTGCCTTATCATTTTAAAGGTGATGTCATTTTGTTTCTGATTTGTTTTCAACCTGACAGTGGTCCCCAAAGCTTAGTTTCTCAGCCTCCCTCTCAGCCTTTGTGACAAGCCATTGGTGATCTACAAATGGACTGACGGTCAGTGCAGCCAAGGGTTTTTAGAATTCCCTGAATTCTGGTGTTCCTTCTTTTGTCCAGCCCTTACATCACCCCTAATTGTTCCATTTGATAGACTCACATATTGGTTTCTTTAAATTCTGCATGTTTGGAGTTGAGCATAATTAGCTCTTACATTCACATGCTGCCCTTTACAGAGTTTTTCCACTGGATCATTATAGGTGGCACAGTTACAATAATACCCATTGTTTCCGTTGATAATAATTGTCATCATATTAACAGTAGCTGCTGCTTATGGGGCATTTATTATATCCAGTCCCTTTTTTTCAGAGCTTTACCAGCATTTTCTCAATTTATCCTCATGAAAGAACAGGGATATAGGCCCTCTTGCCATCCCCACTTTTCAAATGAGAAAACTGAGGTTTAGAGAGTTAAGCAACTTGCCTACAGTTATAGAGCTCCTAGGTGCTGGGGCCAGCATTCCAGCCCAGGCCTGTATGAGGCCCAGCCCAGGGGCTCTTTCCTGAGAAGTGAGGGCCACCTTCTTTAGCAGTCACAGCCACCACACAAATCAGTGATGTTTGCCCAGAGGGCCCCTTTCCCAGAGGGAAAGCAGTTTAAATCCTGAGCAAACCTGACTTATAGAAATCAAAAATTCTAACAGGCTAACAGGAGGAAGTCTGAGTTCTGCTTAATTGACCCGGTATAATTATTTCCACTGAATTGTTCTACATCTGGGGATGGGTATTTACTAAGCAGACTTGCCCAGTGGTTCCCATCAGCACCTGCTTTAGTCTGGAGGAAGTTAATTGCATGGAAAGTTCTCATCTAAATCACTGAGTTTCTTACTCCCAACAATGCCTCACACACACACACACACACACACACACACACACACACACAGTCCTGTGCCAAAAGGGTTTTGTTAGAAGATAGATTTGTCCTTTACCTCAGATGCTGCCTCTGAATGACACAGCTCAACCCATTTTGAGGTTCTCAGTGGCACAGTTACTCCAAACAGCCTGACCAGGGCCCTCTGCATTGCAGACAGGAGACGGCAATGAGCAATACAATCTCTAGACCACCCAGGCCAAGGACACACCCCCTTCCCCACCACCAAAAGGCACGAACCAGATATAGTATACAGGGAAAATGTGCTTGGCCAAAGTTGCCTTTCTCCTCTTTGTAAACACAAGAAGATAAATTACAGCTTCTGTTAGTAACATAATTACTTGAATTAAAATTTAGGGGGTTGGAAAAGCCAATTCTGAATGTCAGATTTCCAGTGATGTTTGTTAAGCCTCGGAGAATAGAAATATAGTCCCATAAATAACTAGCATATTATAACTGGAGCAGTGCGTGTGTTGTAATCACTTAGAGTTGGCATAGCAATTACACGATAACCAGGATTGCATTCTCTGCCCTCCCTTGCCTCTGTCCTCATTTCACACCCAGGTAACAATTACATGCGTAAGACTATGGTGGCTCTCCCACCCCACCCCCACCCACTCCCCATCCGAGTAATAGTCAACCTCCAAGGCCCTTCTCAAACTGTTCCTTCAGCCCTCTCCTGAACGCTCTGTCCCACAGAAATCCTCCCATTCTAATCAGCCACTGTACTTGTTTTCTGCACCAGGCATTTTCCTCCTTAATTGGGCTGATTTCAGCTTTGTACCACAGTCTGTCATATACAGCCCTCTAATTGTGTCGTGTCTCCCTAACAAGATTATAAGCTCTTGGGAGGCATCGAATGTGTCATATTGAAAGAACAGACATTTAGAGCTGGGGGGATCTCAGAGACTATATTGCAGATGAGAAAACAGGTCACAGAGCTGGTTGGGGCTGAGCTAGGAGCAGAGTTCAATAATTCTAACTCATACTTCAATGTGGTTCCAACCCTGCACTGGATTGGTGGCAGGTTTTGGATGAATTCTAATCAAGTATCACCTTGGTCAAGTATGAGGGAGAGGGTGTTAGGGAGAACTTTCCTTAGACCACCATCCTTCACGCTCCATCCCAGGGGGCTTGTCCCATTGAATGGGGTGGGAGAAGGCAGGTTAAGTGGAGAAGCTAGGGAGAGACATCCAGAACGTGTGCTGTGGCTGACAGACTAGCCAGCCGCTGTCATTTGGGCTGGGGGCGGGGGGTACTCTCTGAAGGACAATAAGAAAGGCCAGGCTGGCCCAGCTTCCCTGTAGCCCTCTGATATGGGAAGAGACAGGGCTTCTATTGCAGAAGTTTCTCCAGCTCCCCCCCTTCTTTCCCACCCTAGATGTCTTAGCTCAGGTTCCCCAGAAGCAGACTCTGAGTGGTTTTTACAGGTGATGTTCCCAGAGAACTGGGAAAAACAGAAGAAAGGGGAAGAAGCCAAGAAAGGGATCAAGTTCATGAAAAATCCGACAGAGGGTACATTCACCCTGATCCTGGAGGGATGCTCATGAGTCTAAGTCACCCCTGGGAGTTATCGCAACCAGAGGACAGGGGGCTGGGCCTTCATAGTCCCAACCTGCAGTCATTGGCTGAGGACGCCCTGGGGGGACATAAGTTCCCAGGTCCTCCTTTCTTCTCCTATGATTGGGTAGAGTGAGCTCCAGGTGCCCAAGGGCAGGTCTTTGAAAAGGAGCCACAGGGACTTCCCTGGTGGTCCAGTGGTTAAGAATCTGCCTTCCTATGCGGAGAATGCGGGTTTGATCCCTGGTCGGGGAACTAGAATCCCCCATGCCTCGGGGCAACTAAGCCCACGCGACACAACTCGAGAGCTGCCATGAAAGATCCCGAGTGCCCCGCGTGGCACATCTAAGACCCGACACAGCCAAAAATAAATAAATAAATATTTTAAAAAAAAGGAGCCATAGGCACTACTAAGAGCTCAAGGACGCTAAAGGGGGGACATAAATGGTAAAAGGGGATCTGAAGCCATCAAAGCAAAGCACCAACGTTGTCACTAACGCTAGGACATTTTAATCTAGTCAACAAGCAGCTTGGAAACTTAACAGACAAGTATCTGTGGCCTTTGTTTTCTGGTTTCATAAAGCGGTGACCAGAGGTGGTAGGAAGTAGACAAGATTTCCATGGGGAGAAGACCCTCAGGGCACAATAAAGGAATGTGGTGGTTTAAGGGGGATGTCTTCCTGCTCAACACTCTGAAATATTCTCTCACCACACTTAGTACACACAGCAAAGTGGGAATCACTAGGAAGGCTGGCCGAGGGACTGCCAGAAGCTTCCCCAGGTGGCATTTACCTTGGTGCCTCAGGGGGTGGTGGAGGATACTATTTAAGAATGCACATTGGGGGCTTGCCTCGTGGCGCAGTGGTTGAGAATCTGCCTGCCGATGCAGGGGACACGGGTTCGAGCCCTGGTCTGGGAGGATCCCACATGCCGCGGAGCAACTAGGCCCGTGAGCCACCACTACTGAGCCTGCGCGTCTGGAGCCTGTGCTCCGCAACAAGAGAGGCCGCGACAGTGAGAGGCCCGTGCACCACGATGAAGAGTGGCCCCCGCTTGCCACAACTAGAGAAAGCCCTCGCACAGAAACGAAGACCCAACACAGCAAAAATAAAGAAATTAATAAACTCCTACCCCCAACAAGAACAAAAAAAAGAATGCACATTGGAACCCAACCCTATAGCTAACGAACTACAAGTCCCTGGACAAATTATTTAACATCTGTAAGACTCAGTTTCATCATCTGTAAAATGGGGAAATAAAAGAACTGTCTCATGGATTTGTTGTAAGGAATAAATATGTGTGTGTGTGGAGAGAGAGAGAGAGAGAGAGAGAGAGAGAGAGAGAGAGAGAGAGGGCAAGGCTACTGACTATAGTAAGTGCTTGTGGCAGGTTATACTTTTCCAAAGAAAGCCACAATATTATTTCCCATTGCACACATGCTCTTCAGAACTTTGGCATTTTCTCATCAAAGGGGGAGTCTGTTTCCTCTCCCTTTGAATCTGGGTGAGTCTGTGACTCTCTTGTAACAAATAGCAGGCAGTTGGAAGTGACATGACTTCCAAGGCTAGATCAGATCAACTATTCTTCAGTAAACAAAATAAAATAAATGTTTTCAAAAAGTTGATAGAGCTTCCACCTGGTTCACTGAGAACCCTGCTTTTGGAGCACCGGGAATGCCATATTGTGAGGAAGCCCTAAGCAGCTCAAAGGAGAGAACACATGGAGAGGTCCAGAGTCGACATGAAAAGAGAGGGATGCCAGCCAACCCCCAATTGCTCCCGTCATTGTCCAAATACAGCCCAAGCCAGAAGTGTTCGGCTAAATCTTCCCAAATTCCTGATCCACAGAAACAGTGGGAAACAATAAAATGATTGTTCTTGATTCAAGCCACTAAGTGGTGATTTATTACAACAGGTAACTGAAAAGGTGCCTCATAAATGCTAGGTCTTGACATTGCTAGGATGTCATCCACAGCCTCGCAGGTTCTGAAATGTGGTTTTCTTTTATTCTACTGAAAATGAATCAGTGTCTCGAGGATGGACTCTCACTAATCGAGGTCACAGAGGACTGATGCGCCGCCCAGAATGCAATTTACTGTCATCACAGAACTGCAAGGGAGTTAAACATTCTGTCCTCAGACCAGATTATTTCCTTCATGTAAGAAATTTACTTTGGAAAATAGAGTATAATCAGGTTGCCTAGCCAGCATGAAGTGAGAATAAGGGAAAGTAGTTGTCTGACTCAAATGATTTTGACGGTATCGGGTCAGGGGAAGTACATTGTGTTCATCTCCCTGGACCCACCAGCTGCCACAACCCAAAAGCCCAGACCTTGAGCCAAGACATCATCTCCTTCAGGAGGCCCTTGGATGGACACTGATGGCATCTGTCCATCTGATTTTCTTTTTTCCATATTCAGTACAGACAATTCCCCTTGTGGTTGGTATGGTATTTCTTTAGTCCAGAAGATATTAAGAGTGTTCTATGGAAAACTTACATTTCATAATGTTCTATGAAAAATAAAATCGTCATATAAGTTCAAAAAATACTAGATTCAGCAAATTTAAAAAGGGTTCCTTACTACAGGACTTCTCAGAACACTGACTCTGCAAATCATGATGCAAACCACCCAGAGGAAGATCTAATAAGACAATGAATTCTCCCCCACCCCCAGCTCACAGTTTGTTGAATGCTGTTTTCAAGATAGTTTCCCTCAAATCACATTCTGTACCAGGAATCACTCTGACTACTGAAGTTATCTTTATATACGACGTTTCTGGCCTGTTAAGTTGATTTTGTAATTTAACTCTCAGAAGATTTACCTCAGTTTCCTTCCGTCCAAGTTCTCTTGGAGGGTATAGGTCTTCCACCCTTAAGGAGCTCTGGAGTAGAGAGGCGGGGAAGAGGTCATGCATACTGTAAAGTAGGTGCAGTGCTAGGACAGAGATCCAGCATGTCGTGACGCCTTTCAAAAAGGGCAGCATTGGGCTTCCCTGGTTGCTCAGTGGTTGAGAGTCCGCCTGCCGATGCAGGGGACACGGGTTCGTGCCCCGCTCCGGGAAGATCCCACATGACGCGGAGCGGCTGGGCCCGTGAGCCATGGCCGCTGAGCCTGCGCATCCGGAGCCTGTGCTCCGCAACGGGAGAGGCCATGAACAGTGAGAGGCCCGCATACCGCCAAAAAAAAAAAAAAAAAGGGGTCAGTATTTAAGGGGAGCTTTGAAGATAGGAGTTTGACAGGAGTTCAACAAGCAAAGTTGAAAAAAAGGCACCTCAGGCTAAAGGACCAGGGTAAGCAAGAGGCCTGGAGAGCAGCAGGAAGTTGGGAGGAGAACATGATGATCGAGGGATGAAGTTGGCAACACAGGAGGAGTCTAGAAATCCATATTAAAGAAACCAGATGTTAAATGAAGGTGCAGGGACACAGAAATAGACTGAGAAAGAGTGAGCGTAGCCAGATTAGCCCCAGGAGCTGGGAAAAGGACTCTGAAGCTAGTGTACACAATGCACGGAGAAAGCAGAATACAGGAGGGCGCTAAGGAAGTTACTACAATGTCCCACAGGAACGTCAGCCGATACTCAGAAATATGTGGTGGCTCCGTCATCTCCTTTATACTCCGTGAAACAGGAGACAGACTATTAGAACAGCTGCTGTAAAGGAAAAAAAGATGGAGCTCTGTGCTTGGGGCTCTTTGAAAAATCATCACCAGATCATTTCAGGCATGCAACTTCACACAATGACAAAACAAAGAGAAAGCTCTCCTTGATGAGAGCATGGAAGCAAACCACACGAATCCAGCCCTGCAGATAGGAGAATGGGATTCATCACGGCTCTCAACACAGGAACACGTGAGGGTACAGCCAGACATCCCCAAAGCTAATACAAAATGGTTGATGTCTCGTCTCTGAGTCAGTACTCTGCTCTGAACGCTCTCCCACGTCGCCAGAGGCTATTGAGTTCTGGAATCCTATGGGGCTTCCTTTTAGTGCTGTTCAGAAGTCCCAGGGTTCTTGTACGTCCTAAACTTTCAAAGGAAAATCCTTGTCTTCAATCCTCATAGTCACAACTAGGTGATCCTGGTTTAAGCTAGTCTGGTCATGTGAGGGGGCAGACTCAAGGCAGAGCCCAGCAGTCTCCCAACAGAGTGAGCAAGGGCACGGTATTCAAACTCCCAAGCATCTGCAAGCCACCTCACGGCAGTCCCAAAGTGGGGAGTTAGTCTCTTCCCCTCACAGGACCCACAAAAGCCAGTTGTCACATAAGCTTGAAGAATCTCAACTCTACTTCCCCTCCAGCTACCTGCCTCTGCCTCTCCCCTCAGAAAGCCCCGATCCAGTCTGCGTCACAAACTTAAATACCTAAGAGGTCCAGCAGATGATGCAAGTGAGTGGTACCTGCCAGGTGGAAGATGATAAATGGAAACTGACTGTCAAGTCTGGGTGAGGAAGACAAGAGGGAGTGGTAGGGACTGTGGCTGACCACCCTTGCCTTCTGAAGGGGACAGGGTCATTGCTGGCCCTTAAAATGCAGAGCCAATATTGACTGGGCACACAGTTTTCTGGGAAAAGCTTGAAATCTGTAGATAGAACCTCTCCATTTAAAAATTTTAACAGACTTAAAATTCCGTATTGATACTGCTCAGATCATAACAGACACATCTCTTCACTGGCTTCAGCCCTGGGCCAATTGTGTGAGGCACAACTGGTCTCAGAAAGCCTGAGCTTTTGAAAACAAAGGAAAAGTCGGCTGCAGTCTCGCAGCACAAAAGCTCCTGGGGCAAACGAACTCAGATTTTTGTCTATGTTTTACGTTCTCGGGTAGTTTCTTGGCAGCTATGGTTGGGGGTTATAACCACAATATAAAGCACAAACTGAAATCTCAATAAGGAACTCGGCCACAACTGCGTTACAGAGCAGCCCGGGGTCTGGAAGTGGGTCTACGGGGGCCATGATGGCCCAAGGCTTCCTGAAGGAGCAATGACTATGGGCAGGGCTGAGATTCAGTTAGGACACACTAGTTTGGTTGTGCCAGCTGTTAAAATACTGAAATACAGGATTCTATCACTGGCTAAACTCTCGCTATCCGATGCCCAGAAGCCAAAAAGATTTAGACAATTCAGTACTCCCTCATTATCTGAACTGTGTCTAAACTCACACTATCCTAACTTGGTACCCACACTAAGTACTCAGAGCTGCAGCCTCATTCTCTTGGGCTTACGGACAAGGTGACTATGCCCACACACAGTGGATGGAAAAGAATGCAGGGTCTAGTGATACCACTGAGCAGCTCTCCCATAGGGTAGCCCTAGGTAGGTGAGGGGCCAACCAATGAAATCTTCCACAGAATGATGGAAGGGTCAGCTACTGTGATCTGCCCTCGAGTTTACTGAGAACAACTCCTGGTCCCTCCAAATATGACCCTGTTAACGGTCTTCTTTTGGTCTCATGCCATGCCTGGGGCTCAGGAGCCTTCAGATACACCGCACGGCAGGCAGCAATCCTAGGAAATAGCAAGCAGCACCCATCTGTTCCGGGGGCCACTGACAGCACTCTCTTCTCTTTCTCCCCCTACATTTCCAGTGTGAAGGAGAATCTCCACCTTCCCCACTGCTTCTCCAAGATTTTGTCTACACCAGCGAATCACCTCATTTTCTATTAGCAATTTCCTTTGCAAAACCCCTACTTCCTCCTACTCTTCGGTCCTCTTTGTCCGTGGCTGTCCCCTGTCCAGAATCAGAAAGTATGAGTTTCCCTTTCCTCTAAGCAGAAAGGCTTCAAATCCTCTTACTACGGCAAAGAAGTGAATCAAGAATAAAGCTGTTACTTTTCCACATGAAAACAGCCTCAATCTTCATATCTATCTTGCTCCAGGTCATGTGTCACTCATTTGTCCCTTTGGTCTCAGATGTATTTCTCTCCTTTGCCCTGAAAACTACATTTCCCAGACTTCCTTGCTAGCTGCCTTCTGGTTTAGCCAATGAGAGACAATGTTGGGAGATGGGTAGGCAGATGAGAGGCAGAAGTCAGGGTATTTCTTCCCCTCTGCTTTGACTGGCATCTCCTCTGTGGTCCCAGGTCGTGTCAGGCAGTCTATTGTAGATTCAGATCCTACTGAGTTGTTCTAGCTCCAGTTCTCTGGCTCTGGTCTCATTATGTCCTCCATTTATTCCCTATGCCTTAGAGTTTGTAGAGGTTTCCTGCTTTCCTGATTAACCCTGTTAATCTCTGGGTCGCCTCATGGTCCTGTTTGACTCTTCAGCTCTCCCAACACCTTTGTAATCAATTCTTCATATTAAATTCCTTCTGTTGGACTACCTAGTATGTACTCTGTTTCTGTAACTGGACACTGGCTGTCTCAGATCACCTCATCACTAGAGCACCAGCCTTTATACTCCTATTCTTGGTTGCACCATAGAGGGTAGTACCAAACCACAGAGAACTGGGCAGCAATGCATTAATACACTGTCCTTGAGACCCCAACTCTCTACCAAGGCCACTACAAGCTAGGGAGCCTATCTTTTCTAATGTATATAGTAGTCCTGTTGTAACAAATTTTCTTTTAGTTAAAAGTGAGAAATCTTTTGTTTAAATGGCAGGTGATAGGAAGTGTTGCATTTGCTTCCAGGAAAGTCATAAAATGAAAAATGAACGCATATATTCTGGGGGAAAAAAAATGGTCAAATACTAAAAAAAAAAAACTGGTCAAACACTAAAATGCAATTCAAATCCTTTATCATTCATGAATGTATAGGTTGACCTAAAGGTCTTAATCCTGAGATATTCCTCCACTTGGAGATTAAAACTAATCTTTTTTTCAGACTAAGTTTTTTGTTGTTATTCCTCTTTGTCATATACAATCACTGGCAGGAAAAAAATGAGACTAATTAGCTACTTCAAAAAGTATCTAATTGAAAAACTTGTCATGATTATGTGTTATTTTTACCTACCCATCAACCTTCCCTCATTCTTCTGATAATGATACTCATGCCTTCCTCTGGAGGAAGTGCCAGCACCTCACTCTCCCACTGCCCTTATGTAGAGCTGATTATACCCCAAGTACTCTGGGGAGTCACCAATCAGCACTGGTCAGGCCAATCAGCATCAATGCTCATGGCAAGGTGATTGATTGGCTCACGAATGGGCACATGACCTAATCCAAGCCAATAAGGTCAAACAGAGCTAACCCTGGGACTTTTACTTGAGCAATCAAGAAAGAAGAATTTTCTTTTTCTTACAGCTTAGAGCTGTGAAGATGCAAGCCTGGAGTTCCCACTTGGAGGGAGACTCCCTCTGAGTAAAATCAGAGAGAAATGCACTGAAGAGAAATGGACAGAGAGAAGCCAGGTCCTGATGGCATAATTTGCATCTCTTTATACAGCTATCTGAAGTTCATCTGCTGTGGAAATATATATATTTAATTTGTTTTTGTTTTTAAAATTCTGATATCATTTATCGGCACAAAAATTATTCAGATACGACATGGTGTCTAGACATGGCTACAATTTATGCTTTGTGCATTTTGTTAAATATTTCTTTTGCTCATAACTCCCAACATGTCCTAGACCTTCCTCTCTGTGTTTAGCACCTCCATGACAACATAAACATAGAGCATTGCTGTGAACACAGAACATTCAGATCTCACTGAAAACATCCCGTGTGTGTGTGTGTGTGTGTGTGTGTGTGTGTGTGTGTGTGTGTGATTTAAGAAAGTTTGCATTGGGTTTCTATCCCTTGTAACCAAGAGTTCTGACTAATATACCTGTAACAAGTAAGACGTTATGTTGGGCACTGTGGAGGATCTCAAGATAAGCAAGCTCTCAGGTAGTTGAGAGAGGAAAGAGGTGGTTTCATTACTTGAAGCCAATGATATAATGGGAACAGGAGATAGAAAGCACAACTACTCTACTTCTATTTTGCCTCCATCATTTCAGGAAAAGTAATCATCATATGAAGAGTGTAGAACAAATGCTTTCTCAGGGCTTGGAAATCTGACATAAATGAGGAGACAGAAGAAAGCTCTTCACTGCCTTGAATGAGTCCAAACTGCTTGTCCCAACTGAGCCACACTGAAGTGTACTTATAGGACTTAAAGATGAGAATGCCAAGCCACAGGGGATACTCTTTGAAGGACTGTGAGGAATTCAAAAATAGTCTGGATTGTTTTTAATGTATTTTATTATTTACAGTCCAGTGAGTTGTATTTAATCCTTGGGAAATTAAGCAGTTGTTTTTTGAACACATGAGAAAAATGTTTTCATTTTTTAAATTAAATGTTCTTTAAAGGAACTAATTAGTCCCCCCCTTTTTTTTTAGTCCCAGCAATTGTAGATGACAAAGAGAAACAACAATAACAAAAAACGTAGTCTGAAAAAAAATTTTTTAATCTCCAAGTTGAGGGATATGTCAAAATTAAGACCTTTAAGTCCAACCTATACATTCAGGAATGATCAGGAATTTGAATTGGATAGTATTTGACTAATTTCTTTTCCTCCAAAACAACAGCATGAGTTCAAAAAGAACAAGGTAAACCAAACCACTCCAATCTCCTTTCATTAATAAAATTATAAGGTGAGCATAAAAGGGAATGTGACAGGGCTTCCCTGGTGGCGCAGTGGTTGAGAGTCCACCCGCCGATGCAGGGGACACGGGTTTGTGCCCTGGTCCGGGAAGATCCCACATGCCGCGGAGCGGCTGGGCCCGTGAGCCATGGCCGCTGAGCCTGCGCGTCCGGAGCCTGTGCTCCGCAATGGGAAAGGCCACAACAGTGAGAGGCCCGCGTACCGCAAAAAAAAAAAAAAAAAAAAGGGAATGTGACAGACATAATGTATCCAAATGGTAAAGTGATTGGCAGTCTTTTTTCTTGTTTTTGAAAATTCTTACTTTCAAATGGAGAAACAAGCCACAGGGTAGTACAGCTAAGATGATTAATTGATCAGAGCTAAAGAGTGTTTGATCAATGGAGTAATGAAACCTGGAGGGTGGTTTCCAAGGGAATGGTATAAGGCTCTATCCTACTTAAAATGATTTATCAGTGATTTTGACACTTATTGATTTTGAAATCATATAAACCTGGGAGAGACTGGTTGATGAAATCAGGACTTTAAAGATCATTACAGACTATAATAATTTATCTTAAAAGCAACAAGATGATTTTTAATAAAAATGTAAAGTCCTACATTTAGGTTAGGAAAAAGAAAAATTACACAAGTACAGAAAGGAGAAGACCTGGCTTAACTGCATCTCATTCAAAACAGATGAGGTGTTTCACTTGACCACACAGTACAATATGATGTCATCACTATGGATGATAATGGAGAAGGATATTTCCTGACATGGGGAAAATGCATGTAACATTTTCTTGAGTGGATAAAAACCAATTTATAAGACACACAGGTGAACACGGTTATTAATAGAAAAAAGATTCAAAAGGTAGCCGCAGTTAACTCTCAGTGGTGGTAATACAGGTGACCTTATTTTCTTCTTTGTGTGGTTTCTATTTTGCACATTTGCTGCAATTACTTTTTATAATAAAAATTTCTTTTTATCTCAATACAGATCAAAAGTGTGACATGGCTGATAAAAACAACACAAATGCAGTTTTAGGCTGCATTCATAGAATTCTATTTTCTAGAAAAGAGACACTGATCAATTCACCATGCTCTGTACTGGGATAGCCACATCTGGGATAATGGTGCCATGTCTTAGGGACATTCTGACAAGTTGGACTGCGTATCAGTGTTAGGAAGGATGTACATGATGTGAAGATGGAAGAAACTGGTCATTATGGCCTGAAAAGGAAAAAACAGAAACACATTTGCTTTCTTTTGTATATTGTGTTCTCATATGGAAGGGACAGTACATTTGTGATGGATTACAGGTGACCACAAACACGTTGACACTTACCCCAATGAAACATGGGAGTCTATGTCCCCTCCCTTTGAAGGTGGATAATCTCTGTGACTGCTTTGATCAACAGAACATAGAGGAAGCGACACTATGACAGTTTCCAGGCCCAGGACTTAACAGACTGGCAGCTTCCACTTCCTGTCTTCTGGGGAAGTCAGTGGCCTTGCAAGAAGCATGCCTACACCATGATCACCATGCTGTGAGGAAGCCCGAGCTAGCTATGTGAGAGGCAATGTACAGAGGGAGATGTCTGACCCATCCCCAGCTGATCCACTCATCCCAGCACAGACACCAGCCCTGTGAATTCTTTTTTTTTTTTTTTTTTGCAGTACGCGGGCCTCTCACTGTTGTGGCCTCTCCTGTTGTGGAGAACAGGCTCCGGACGCGCAGGCTCAGCGGCCATGGCTCACGGGCCTAGCCACTCTGTGGCATGTGGGATCTTCCCGGACCAGGACACGAACCCACGTCCCCTGCATCGGCAGGCGGAATCTCAACCACTGAGCCATCAGGGAAGCCCAAGCAGGTTCTTATTAGTCATCCATTTTATACACATCAATGTATATATGTCAGTCCCAATCGCCCAATTCATCACACCACCACCCCCACGCCCCTGGCGCTTTCTCCCCTTGGTGTCCATACATTTGTTCTCTACATCTGTGTCTCAATTTCTGCCCTGTGAACCAGTTGACCTGTACCATTTTTCTAGGTTCCATATATATGCGTTAATATACAATATTTCTCTTTCTGACTTACTTCACTCTGTAAGACAGTCTCTAGATTCCTCCACGTCTCATCAAATGATCCAATTTCGTTCCTTTTTATGGCTGAGTAATATTCCATTGTATATATGTACCACATCTTCTTTATCCATTCATCTGTCGATGGGATTTAGGTGGCTTCCATGACCTGGCTATTGTAAATAGTGCTGCAATGAACATTGGGGTGCATGTGTCTTTTTGAATTATGGTTTTCTCTGGGTATATGCCCAGTAGTGGGATTGCTGGGTCATATGGTAATTCTATTTTTAATTTTTTAAGGAACCTCCATACGGTTCTCCATAGCAGCTTATCAATTTACATTCCCACCAACAGTGCAAGAGGGTTCCCTTTCCTCCACACCCTCTCCAGCATTTATTGTTTGTAGATTTTCTGATGATGCCCATTCTAACTGGTGTGAGGTGATACCTCATTGTAGTTTTGATTTGCATTTCTCTAATAATTAGTGATGTTGAGCAGCTTTTCATGTGCTTCTTGACCATCTGGATGTCTTCTTTGCAGAAACATCTTTGGAGAAATGTCTATTTAGGTCTTCTGCCCATTTTTGGATTGGGTTGTTTGTTTCTTGAATATTGAGCTGCATGAGCTGTTTATATATTTTGGAGATTAATCCTTTGTCCATTGATTCGCTTGCAAATATTTTCTCCCATTTTGAGGGCTGTCTTTTCGTCTTGTTTATGGTTTCCTTTGCTGTGCAAAAGCTTTTAAGTTCAATAGGTCCCATTTGTTTATTTTTATTTCCATTACTCTAGGAGGTGGATCAAAAAATATCTTGCTGTGATTTATGTCAAAGAGTGTTCTTCCTATGCTTTCCTCAAAGAGTTTTATAATCTCTGGTCCTACATTTAGGTCTCTAATCCATTTTGAGTTTATTTTTGTGTATGGTGTTAGGGAGTGTTCTAATTTCATTCTTCTACATGTAGCGGTCCAGTTTTCCCAGCATCACTTATTGAAGAGACTGTCTTTTCTCCATTGTATATCCTTGCCTCCTTTGTTATAGATTGGTTGACCATAGGTGCGTGTGTTTATCTCTGGGCTTTCTATCTTGTTCCATTGATCTATGTTTCTGTTTTTGTGCCAGTACCATATTGTCTTGATTACTGTAGCTTTGTAATATAGTCTGAAGTCAGGGAGCCTGATTCCTCCAGCTCCGTTTTTTTCCCTCAAGATTGTTTTTGCTATTTGGGGTCTTTTGTGTCTCCGTATAAATTTTAAGATTTTTGTTCTAGTTCTGTAAAAAAAAATGCCATTGGTAATTTGATAGGGATTGCATTGAATCTGTAGATTGCTTTGGGTAGTATAGTCATTTTCACAATGTTGATTCTTCCAATCCAAGAACATGGTATATCTCTCCATCAGTTGGTATCACCTTCAGTTTCTTTCATCAGTGTCTTATAGTTTTCTGCATACAGGTCTTTTGTCTCCCTAGGTAGGTTTATTCCTAGGTATTTTATTCTTTTCATTGCAGTGGTAAATGGGAGTGTTTCCTTAATTTCTCTTCAGATTTTTCATCATTAGTGTACAGGAATGCAAGAGATTTCTGTGCATTAATTTTGTATCCTGCAACTTTACCAAATTCATTGATTAGCTCTAGTAGATTTCTGGTGGCATCTTTAGGATTCTCTGTGTATAGTATCATGTCATCTGCAAACAGTGACAGTGTTACTTCTTCTTTTCCAATTTGTATTCCTTTTATTTCTTTTTCTTCCCTGATTCCCGTGGCTAGGACTTCCAAAACTATGTTGAATAATAGTGGTGAGAGTGGACATCCTTGTCTTTCCTGATCTTAGAGGAAATGCTTTCAGTTTTTCACCACTGAGAATGATGTGTGCTGTGGGTTTGTCATATATGGCCTTTATTATGTTGAGGTAGGTTCCCTCTATGCCCACTTTCTGGAGAGTTTTTATCATAAATCGGTGTTGAATTTTGTTGAAAGCTTTTTCTGCATCTATTGAGAAGATCATATAGTTTTTATTCTTCAGTTTGTTAATATGGTGTATCACATTGATTGATTTGCATATATTGAAGAATCCTTGCATCCCTGGGATAAATCCGACTTGATCATGGTGTATGATCCTTTTGATGTGTTGTTGGATTCTGTTTGCTAGTATTTTGTTGAGGATTTTTGTATCTATATTCATCAGTGATATTGGTCTGTAATTTTCTTTTTTTGTAGTATCCTTGTCTGGTTTTGGTATCAGGGTGATGGTGGCCTCATAGAATGAGTTTGGGAGTGTTCCTTCCTCCGCAATTTTAACAAATTGTTATTTTAAGTTACTATGTTTGGTGATAGTTTGTTACAGAATAATAAAAAATTGGAACACTTATTACATCTAGCTTGACCTTCATATAACATTCAGTAGGGTACTATAGAGGGGTTTTGAGCAAGAGAAGACCTTATTGCCCTTTATGACCAGTACTCTAATGATACAGGGTAGGATGGAGGGGTGAGCGGTACCAGAGACAAGTTCAGGATGACAGCTCAAAGCTTTGTAATAAGCTGCCAGAGAACTCTACCTGTAAGGCAAAACCAAACAAGAAAGGTAACAAAAGTTGGCTCCATCCTCAGGGATTCCCACATGGACAGGGCATCATAAGCAGGAACAGGGGATGCAAGCACTGCAGGGGGTGGTCTTTACTAGTGAGCTGAGATTACAGTCCCTTGGTAGTACATAAGCTGAGAAAAGTGGTGGGGAACGTCTCCCTACTTTGCCAATAGCTGGTCATCCTGGTTTTCTGCTGCTTCTCTTGGTACCACCTTTGTTGCTGTTTTCTCCATCTCTCTCCCCCTTCTCTGTTGGACCCTGCTTTTCCCCCCACTTCCCTCTTGGCATGAGTCTCCAGGATATCGGATTCAGAGTTGAGGGGCCTCCTCTGCTCAATGCATGGAGTGAACTCCACTACAAGAAATCTGAGTTCATGCCTGGGAAGGGTGAAAAGAATCCATTCCTCCACAGCATCCCAGACTTAGAAATCCAAAAAAAAAACAGAATACCGGATATAATGTTGTAAGTCATAATTCTAGTTATTACTTTAAAATGTGTATCTCAGAAATAACTAAAAAAATAATAATAATTAGTAAATTGAGACTGATACTGAGCTTTTATGAATAAACCAATCAAACTAAGCTTGGTTAGTCCACGCTTTAAGATTCCTTAAGATAGGGCTTCCCTGGTGGCGCAGTGGTTCAGAATCTGCCTGCCAATGCAGGGGACACGGGTTCAAGCCCTGGTCTGGGAAGATCCCACATGCTGCAGAGCAACTGGGCCTGTGAGCCACAATTACTGAGCCTGCGCATCTGGAGCCTGTGCTCCGCAACAACAGAGGCCGTGATAGTGAGAGGCCCGCGCACCGCGATGAAGAGTGACCCCCGCTTGCCGCAACTAGAGAAAGCACATGCACAGAAACAAAGACCCAACACAGCCACAAATAAATAAATACATTAAAAAAAAAAAAGATTCCTTAAGATAATATCTCTACTTTCTTCTTTTCCTTCATTAAAAAATGAAACAAAACCAAAAACATTTCACAGAGCGATACCAAGCGACCATTAGCTGATGCAGTATCTCTAGGATTATTTCTAGAGGTAAAACTTCATGGTTGTGGACAAAGAATTGTTGCCTGCCATTTCGTCAACAATGCATGTTGCTCTCCATCAAGCCATCAGCCACTGCAGCTGCCCAACCATGCACCTTGAGGGGAATTCAGGATAGAGAAAGACAGGACACTGGCCCAAACAGTTAAGATGCATATCAAAGGAATAATGTCAAGGAGCCCAGATTCTTGCATCTTCCCATACATAGAAAAGCACTAAAATTATTAACTTGAGACGTCTGTTTTTTGTGATTAGCAATAAACTTTGATGTTCGACTACAAAAAAAAAAAAACAACCAGAATGTTTTCTAACATTTCTCCAGAAATATATTAACTGTATATACTCACGTATCTCTAAGACAAATCCTCCCAGAAAACTCACCACATGAGGATGGTGTATTTCACCACTATCTCTAATAGTATATCATCCAAGAAGCAGCATCTACTTTAGCTATAGGTCTACCAGGAACCATCTGTATAGAGTTGGCAGAAATTACTTACCCTTGACTTTTCTCATCTGCAAAAGGCAGTCTTCGGGTTGGATAATCAGGGGACACTCCCTTCCTTAGTTTTTCCTTCCACGATTTTCTTGCATAGTATCTCCACTTGTTTCACTCCAAGAGTTTATCACAATGTGTAAAATGTCTTTATTTGCTCCTCCATTGACTTCTGCTCCATAGGCAGCAAGTTTGTGAGGCCAGAGACTCTGACCTTGCTCATTACTGTTTCACCAGCACATCATCCAGTACCTGACACAGTGAAGACATTCAAATAATATTCATTAAATAAATGAATAACTGGGGCTTTATTGTATTGCACTGTATTTTACTGTGCTTATCTTGGAGTCTAGGATTCATTTACTGGATATATACTTGGGAAAATTTCACACACAGAGGAAAAGGGGAAATAATGAAACTGCAAGAAGCCAATTATCAAAATTTCAAAGTTTGGGCTTGATACATACTCACAAATAACTAGGGAACAGAAGCAGCATGGTGGATTAAAAATAAACCACTTTCACGTGATTAATGTTGCTGTCTTTCCAAAGGTTGTGATTTAGTCTCTTTCGGCAGGACGTCACCGAGCAGAGAATAAGAAAACTGTGGTGATTGGGCAAAATAAAATATAACACAGCTACAGTTCTTCTGAGGGCTGGGTGTTTGCGTTCTATGGATTCATATGTAAAATCAGATTCTGAGCAGATGAAAGGATTGTACAATAAGTCAGCTTGAAGAGAGAGACAAGCATATGTGCCCCGCACACCCCCGCCCCCGGGGAAACAACTGGGCCTTTAGCAGGCGCCAGGATTTGGGAAAACTGGGGAGGGGGATAGGGGGAAGGGAAGGAGCCTTCAGTCTCTGTGCCACTTTCCAGCTCAACAGTAAGTGCATTTCTGTAGGCAGATTACACCTACGAGGAGCCACGTAGCTCACGATAAAGATTTCCATATGGTGATGCAATTAGGACCCCTCTGCAGAGGTGCCAGCAAAGAGCCAGTAACCTAGGAAGATGCTTGGAAGCAGCCCGAAGAAAGGAAAGTTTGGTGGGAGGAAGGAGACAGAATGTCTTTGGCTAAAAGCAAGTTGCTGTCGTTGTCCCTGATGATGATGTTGCTTTATTATCCCTGGGCTCTCTGCGCCATGGGCACAGATGACAGAGAGCTGGGTCTCTTGGCTTAATCATCTAGCACTAGAAGAGGAACGCTCCCCTCTCCCACTCCATCTGGTTTTAAGACCCCACCTGATTTTCCTTCACACCTCATGTCTCTCCTGCTTGATCCCCTTGCTGCAAATACGAGGGTCTCTCTTCCAGCCTCTAAGACGCCCCTGAACACAAGGTAAGCTTCTCCCTGTTTCCCCTAGTCCTCAGATCTAGCGTCTGAATGACAGCTTGTTTGGTGCTTTACAATGGACTAAACACACCCACGTACTGTGTCTCACTTGGTCATCACAACAATCCTTTGAGGAACCCAATGAGGATAAAGAAAAAGCATTAATAACTGCTAGGTGTTAACAACTCTGGAGCTCGGCACAGCTGAGCTTGCATCCTGTTATCTCACTTCGTAGCTGTGTGACTTCAGCAAGTTACTTAACCTTTCTGTGCCTCAGTCTCCTGATCTCAGCCTGACTTTCAGCCCAGGAGGTGAAATGGAGTTCGCTTAAGAGCTTAGCTCTGGAGCCTGACTGCCCAGGTAGAATTTTTGCCACTGGCCAGACATATGGCCTTGGGCAAGTTACTTAACCTTTCTGTGCCTCGGTGTCTACATCTGGAAACTGAGGATAATGATATCGCCAACTCAGAGGTTTCTGTGAGGATGAAAGAAGTAAATACAAGTGATGCACTTTGAAGAAAACCTGACATACTGTAATCATTATGTAAGTTTTATTCTTAGTCTTACTAGTCTTCAAAAAATATATTTTTGTCCTGCAACTAAAAGTAACGCATCAACATTGCAGAAATCTTAGGGGACCTCTAGCTTGCTATTTATACGTAATATTTTTTAATAAGAGTCTTAGTGAGCGTTGCTCCAAAATATTCAGCCAGTGCCTCCTCCCGTGGCCCCATCCCCCTCTGTCCAGGCTGTCCTAATCACTGAACTGGAACACAGAGGTACCAACACAGGGGCAGGGGAGCATTCCTCCGCCAACCACTTTCCGCTACCCCGATGACAACCACAGAAACAAACAACCAAGAGAGAACATGATTCAAATTAAGGTCAGAAGTCTCTTCTTTGGAGCTGGTGGCTTGTTCATTTTACATGAGTTTTCGTTGCTTGGTGGTCATTTTAATTTGTCCTGTCTGCCCTGCTCTCCCTCTGGCAAGTGACCGCTCACTTTCAGAATCTAGGAAGATGACAAAGTTCCCGTAATTGTGCTGACCTGGAAAAAGAGGGAAAAAATAAACATCCAGACGTTTCCAGGAGAGGGAAGGAGATGTGCTCTCCATGGTCTCCCCTCCTGTGGCCTCCCTGACCACACCAGAGAAGCCGCCTAACCTCCTCGATCCAACAAGATGCCGGGCTGCCTTCCCAAAGGCCAGATGTGGCCTCACGGTACTTCCACGAACACCCCTTTGAGCTACATGGGGATGTTTTTCTTAAGTAGGTCAGGTATGGCGGAATCATATAATTTAATATCTATCCCAGAAGTTTCCAAGTGAAAGGGGGCACAGTTACCAATAACATCAGGAAGGCGGGCAAAGGCTAGGATGGGTGGTCACCCTGGAGGTCCCCACCAGCTTCAGTCCCAGGTCCCACATGTGCAACTGCTTTCTGGCTGGAGGTCTCCCCACGAGAGCGCTAATTCTCAGAGCCAGATCCCCTTTGGAATTCAGGTTGCCCCACCGTAGTCTCTTCTCCAGACTTTTTCGTGCCATATACAATGTTCTGACTACAGTAGAAGAAGCAAATATTCATCCAAAACAGAAGAGATGTTCATGTTTCTTCACTAGAGAAGGAAGAAACGTCATTCCATACCAAGCCCACAGGCCGCACGGGCTTCACCAATACTTGTTGGATGAATGGTATTAAATTCGAGTAGTTCTCAAGAAAATAAAATAGATAATATTGATTAAGTGCTTTCTCTCTGACAGGCACAAAGCTAAATGCTTCACACATCTGATCTCATTTGATGCTCCTAGTAACCCCAGGAGAAGAGATGTCCCCAATAACAGATGAGGAAATAGAGGCTTAGAAAAGTTGAATAATTATCCAAGGTCACCGAGGTGGTAAGTGGCAGTGCTAAGACTCAAATCCAAGTCTTTCTGCCACCAAAATCCACTCTTTTAACCACTATTAAAAACAATAAAGGTAATGATAATAATAACAAACACTGTGTGCTAGGCACACTAAGCATTTTACATCTATAAACGTATATGTGCATATATTATTGCTAGACATTAGCATTATCATGCCCATCCTGCAGGTGAAGAGAATGAGGCACAGAGAGGCTAAGTGACATGCCCAAGGTCACACAGCTCTTAACGTACCTGAGCTGAGACACAAACCCAAGCAGTCCAGCTTGAGAGGCCCTGTCCTCCACCACCCTTACTGTCCCCCGACCTTGCTACTCTATTACTGATCATGACCCAAGACAACATTTTTTTTTTTTTGCGGTACGCGGCTCTCTCACTGTTGTGGCCTCTCCCGTTGCGGAGCACAGGCTCCGGACGCACAGGCTCAGTGGCCATGGCTCACGGGCCCAGCTGCTCCACGGCATGTGGGATCTTCCCAGACCAGGGCACGAACCCGTGTCCCCTGCATCGGCAGGCGGACTCTCAACCACTGCGCCACCAGGGAAGCCCCAAGACAACATTTTTGGTGGGAACTTTTCTCTGGCAGGACTTTGATAAAATAAAGGCCCAGGCAGACACTTTCAATCAATGTAAAAACCTGTATTATATTATTATTTATTTGGCCCAGGGCTTCCTAGGAACTGTCAGGGACACAGCAGAAGACACATGCCTTTGCCCTCCAGAACCTTCAAGTCCATTCCAGGCTGAGATTCCATAAGTAGTAAGTATTTACCGAATCCTAACTGGACACCAGCACTGTGCTAGGTCCTTGTGTGTCCCCTGCTTTCCTTGATCTGCACAACCATCCTGGGGCTTTATAGGGACCCATCCTACACATTTTATAGGTAAAGAAACAATGACTTCCACGAGAGAAAGAGATCCCTTAGCTGTTGGCCCTAGCTCCACCTGGCCAGGAACTCTCCCAGGCCCATCCTCAGATCAATCAGCTTCACACAATTTTTTTCTCAATATGCAGTGCTCATACACACACATATATGTATACATGCATGTAAAAAAAGCCTAGCTACTTGAGAACTAAATATAGAACTGATTGCTGGGTTCAGTGTCTATTCTAATCCATGCAGGTTCATAAAATCCACTTTAGACCCAAATAAGGCTGACTCACATATGTAAAAGAAAATCAGTTCGTATTGACAAGCTCCATAAAACCTGCTGCAAATACTTAGGTAGAAAGATACAGCAAAGGCATTTATGACCTTCCCCAAACGTCTCACTGGCAGTGGTCTGGAGGAGGTTCAGAGAGGGCTGAAAACCCAGAAAGTGTAAGGCTCAAGTAATCTACGAAGGTAAGATGTCCTAATTACTAAATGAACAGGGCAATCTGAGAATATTGGATTCAAATGGATTTTCCTGTGTTTGCAAACCACTGCAAAGCATGCTATAAATAAGGCTTATGTTATGTTTAGAGGGCCAGACTCATGAATATACACATACACCATAGGGGACCAGAGGCTGTGCCTTCATGCCTGAAATGCCCCAGCAATTGTTGATATTTCTGAGTGCAAACACTGTCCCCTGGTGCCACCCGGGCTCCTCAGTCATTAAACATCACCTGCTATCCCTGCAGCACCTCTTCCTTGCCCTGCCCCGTAGTGTGCACTGGCAGGAGATAAGAATGCAAATGTGGTTCCTGCTCTCAAGAAACTTACCATGTGACCCCCATGGATCATTCAAAGAAGAAATTAGTTGGGATCTGTCTGTGAAGGGGCATGAAAGCCCACTGGAAATGACTCAGGGAAAAAGGAGATTTGTTGTCAAGAACAGCATCTTGAGGAACCCAGGTTGGGGGAGCAGAGCTGGGCTCCTGTCCATCTCTCCTTCTTTCTGGAACCCCAGGTCTCACCCTCTCATCTCTCTTTTTGAGGCTTCTCTCCCCTCGTCTTTCTCTCTCCACCAGCCCCCTCTGCATGCACACAGCCAGCCGTGTTTAGAATGGGCAGGGCTCTTGATGAGGCAAGTAAACCTGCTGCAAAGGAATGAAGAGACTTCCCAAAGGCTAAGAAACACTCAGAGCCACTCAAAGTCATGGCTTCCAAGGCGAGGACGTGCCGCTTTGGGGACTCCTTGCTGCATTGACTATACCCCGAGGGAAGAAGGAGGTTGGCTTATTTTGCATGGACTTTGAAGCTGGTCCCCTGAATCTGATTCTCTCTTGGGAGAAGGACCGTCTGCAATGAGGCCACTTTCCAAAGAGAGGTCATAATGAAACCGAGCAGGACCCTGTGGGGCTCCTGGGCATGGAAGCCTTTCTGTGTCCCCCATTTCTTGATTGTAGGAAATAGGCTTCAGTCTCCATGACCTTCCCTGTGTTCCAAAGGGCAGGTTCAAACAGTTGCTAATCAGGGAAGGAAGGGAATGCAGAAGCAAGGGAGGGGCAGTCAGGAGACAATAGTGAAGCCTTGGGACAGAATCCTGGTTCCGCCTCAAGGGATTCACAGAGCAATATCTTTGAGCTCTTCTGCAGAACTAAAACCCCCAACAAATGGAAGGTGTTACCTACTTGATGAAGCATTCCTCATTCCAGTTAGAAGGTCACAGTTTGATAACCTCAAGAATCACAGAAGCTCTTCAGGAGACCACCTGAGGCCAGATTAAAGGAGTGCAGGCCCTGCACACACCCTGATCCCTGTCAGCAACCCCACCCTTGAACCACTGTTATAAAACTCCTCACCAAATCCTCTCTGGCTGGACACAGAGTTCTGAGGGCACAAGCCCACTGTGTCCCCCTTTGCCTGGCAAAGCAATAAAGCTATTCTTTTCTACTTCACTCAAAACTCTGTCTCTAAGATTTGATTTAGCACCAGTGCACAGAGGCCAAGTTTTCAGCATCAATAACTTGCAGAGATTCCCCACATATGTGGAGGTCACAGCTCCGGGAGCTATGCCTCCTGGGACACAGAGAAGAGGAAAGGGCCTCCCCAGGGCCTGTGTCCCTGAGTCTGCAGGAGAGAACACAGCCATTTCACAGCTACTCCAAGCCAGAACTTACTGACCTGCCATATCCTCCGCTCTACCAGCATTAACGGAGAGCCTGCAGCAAGTCTATGCTTATTAGTACAAGGGGACCCAGAATCAGGAAGCAAAGTCACCAACCTCTAAGAGCCTGAATCCTACCAAAGAGGACAGACATGCCCATAACCAACCATAATGAAAGGCGAAGGTGGAACATGCCTCTAATGAAAGGAGGAAACTAGACTTCGTTAAAAGACAACTCTGTGCAGGCACTCTTCCTGAAAGACCAAGGGGTATCCAGGGCTCAGAGAAGCTAAGAAACTTGTCTACAGTTGCACTGTTAGTTGCAGGATTGGACCCTGCTCTTTCCATGATGCTAGGAGCCTTCCTCCTAGAATAGTGCATTGCCCGAGAGAGGTGCAGAGGGCTTGGAGAACGCAGAGGAGAAAGAGGGAGTAGATGTGACTGTGCTGGGGAGATCTCCACCAGCCATGCTGGGAGCGTTATTATGTAAAATTAAATTGCTATTCTACTTTTTAGTCCACAATGTGAGGGGTGGGGGAATAGACTTTAGATGATTTGCTTGAAGCAGGCACAATCAGAGATTGATGATGATGAAGACAGACCTAAGAAGTACCAGAAGACCCCAAAATAGCACTAAATGAGGCCACTTAGTATGAAGCAACCAGACCCACACACCCCAGCCAGCCCTATTTTGCAATGTTACGTGGTAATTAGTGTTCCTAATGATACCTCTGGGTTATCAAGAAATGGATATATTACCTTGCCATGTTGTCTAAGTGAATGGAATGTGCACTCAGAACTCTATAGTTTCTGCATCTGTCTTAGGCTAGTGGTGTGATCTTGAAAAAGTCGGTGAACCCCTCTGGACCTCAACCATCTCACTGACGAAATGAGAGTTGTGGGAATTCTAAGTCTTTCATTGCAAACAAAGAGATCCTGGAGATAGAAACTATTCCCACCCATCCCACTTCAAAAGTCCCAGCAGCCCTTGTGGGGGGCAGCTACATTCTCTCTCTGGACCATCCAATTCATATATGGTTGTTTGTGCCAAAGGCACCATCTTGCTTCCTCTCTCTGCTCATTTCCCTAAAAGTGCTCTTCTCCACGGCAGCTCCACTTCTGCCCAGGTTGTCACTGGGGATAACATGACCATATTCATTCTAAAATCTGGGTCAAAAAAAAAGTAAAGAGAGTGCAATAGCTTTGGGCTTCCCTGGTGGCGCAGTGGTTGAGAGTCCGCCTGCCGATGCAGGGGACACAGGTTCGTGCCCCGGTGCGGGAAGATCCCACATGCCGCCGAGCGGCTGGGCCCGTGAGCCATGGCCACTAAGTCTGCACGTCCGGAGCCTGTGCTCCGCAACGGGAGAGGCCACAGCAGGGAGAGGCCTGCGTACCGCAAAAAAAAAAAAAAAAAATCAGGGTCACTTTGCTACTTATGGAAAAGGAAAATGATATTAATATAGCAGAATTCTTTTTTACTTAGGATGTTTAAGAGCACAAGTCACACTGTTTAGATGCTAAGCTACATTTGCCAACCATAGGCAGCACAGATACCCTAATCTCCACAATAAAAATGTGTTGCAGACAAACCATCAACACCCCAAGCTTCTACACTGGAGGATGCCAAGGCTGAATGCAGGCCTGGACCAGCTGTCTCTGCTCTGCTGGAAGCCTTGACAGGGCTGAGGGTTTGAGGCACATTTCTATCGCCCTTCTAACGTCAAGGGTCAGAGCCAGTATAGATCAGAGAAGGTGACTTGACGCCTTCAGCCCCCAATTCCATCCAAGTCCAGCTACAGCATTAGAGGTCCAGTCCTGGAAGCCTTGTTCTTTAACTTCCAGAGCACCCTGTTTAAAACCAAATACCCTCGGGGGGGGGGGGGGGGGGAGATAAGACCTTAATCCCTGGGTGGTAGATAAATTTTATCTGAACTACCAACTTGGATCAATTGGTAATGACCGCCTGGGGCACTCTACTGAGAGAGAGTCTTAAACTCCTCCCCAGGGCGATATTCAAAATATTTAACAACCCGCCAATCTGCTCTTCCAGGGCCCCTGCTGGTTTGGTTGGCAACTCCTCAGTTGCTGGGTCAGTGCGGGGAGGTCCAAGGGAGTTATCCCAGCAGCAGCTATTTACCAACTGAGGCAGAAGATGTTTAGACCACCTGATTACATGTAGAGTATCAGCTCTGGCTGTCCCTTGGGTTCATGGGAACTGGGCAGCAATAGATTAGTAGTGTCAGCCTTCCATGGAGGCAAAGGAGAACATAGCAGCTTGTCAAGCATTTTCTCTCCCTGCCTGCAAACTTTACCTTCTAAAGAATCCACATTGTCCTTGGTAGGTCATGGGACCAGAAACTCCTGTGCTGTAGGCCCTGTGAATTTTGACTGGATGCAAACAGAGAGGGTGAACCTCAGATGTATTCATACTGGATGTGGGTGCATTGATTTGTTTTCCATTGTCGGTAAACTTCTGTTGATGTGAAACCAGAACACTCACTGGTAATTTTGCTGGGATTTACCTTAGCTAAAAATGATAGAACTGCTTCTATTCAGCGGCAATTAAAATTATGGGTAGGATCAAGACTGTCGGCCTGACACAGATGGTGACACAGACTATAGGAGCCCTGGAAGGTGGTCAAGTTCTCCTGGCCTTCCCTGGGTGCTTCCTAATTGGAAGCTATTGCTAAAAATCTTAGGCAGAGGGCCACCCAGGGTTATGTTGCATGTGGGACACCTGGCCTGGCAGGTAGAGCAGATTACTCTCCAGCCTTGGAGGGTCTAAGTCTCCTGCATACCTCAGTGTGCATCAGAAACACCTGGGACTGTGTTTAAATAGAGATTCATGGGCCAGAAAGAAAAGCTTCTAGCTCAGCAGAGATCTGCATTTTAACAACTTTCCCAAGTGACTCTGTTGCAGGCTGCGGAGCACATTTAGAAAAACCTTAGTCAGTGGGAATGAGAGCCTGAGAGCCTTCTGAGGGAGATGGAAACCAACATTAAAATGGAGGAAAACAATGCAAAGGGGACATGGGGCAGCCTACGTCAACCCCACCCACTCTGGCCTTCCTCATGGGTGGCCAGATCCTGCCTTCATCAGAATAATGAATGAGGCTCATTTACTGATGCAGTGTGACAAGGACTTGCAGCACATTCACTGCTTCAAAACGCACGGCAGCTGACATCCAGATGGTGGGCACTCACACCATCATTCTCATTTTTTTTTTTTGTATTTTATTTTAACATCTTTATTGGACTATAATTGCTTAAAATTGCTGTATTAGTTGCTGCTGTATAACAAAGTGAATCAGCTATATGTATACATATATCCCCATATCCCCTACCTCTTGTGTCTCCCTCCCACCCTCCCTATCCTACCTCTCTAGGTGGTCACAAAGCACCGAGCTGATCTCCCTGTGCCATGAGGCTGCTTCCCACTAGCTATCTGTTTTACATTTGGTAGTGTATATATGTCCATGCCACTCTCTCACTTTGTCCCAGCTTACCCTTCCCCCTCCCCGTGTCCTCAAGTCAATTCTCTACGTCTGTGTCTTTATTCCTGTCCTGCCCCTAGGTTCTTCAGAACCTTTTTTTTTTAAGATTCCATATATATGTGTTAGCATAGGGTATTTGTTTTTCTCTTTCTGATCTACTTCACTCTGTATGACAGACTCTAGGTCCATCCACCTCACTACAAATAACTCAATTTCATTTATCTTTATGGCTGAGTAGTATTCCATTATATATATATATGCCACATCATCTTTATCCATTCATCTGTCAGTGGACACTTAGGTTGCTTCCATGTCCTGGCTACTGTGAATAGTGCTGCAATGAACACTGTGGTACTTGACTTGTTTTTAATTACGTTTTTTTCAGGGTATATGCTCAGTAGTGGGATTTCTGGGTCGTCTGGTAGTTGTATTTTTAGTTTTTTAAGGAACCTCCATATGGTTCTCCATAGTGGCTGTATCAATGTATATTCCCACCAACAGTGCAGGAGGGTTCCCTTTTCTCCACACCCTCTCCAGCATTTATTATTTGTAGATTTTTTGATGATGGCCATTCTGACTGGTGTGAGGTGATACCTCACTGTAGTTTTGATTTGCATTTCCCTGATGATTAGTGATGTTGAGCATTCTTTCATGTGTTTGCTGGCAATCTGTATATCTTCTTTGGAGAAATGTCTCTTTAGGTCTTCTGCCCATTTTTGGATTGGGTTGTTTTTTTGATATTGAACTATATGAGCTGCTTGTATATTCTGGAGATTAATCCTTTGTTAGTTCCTTCTTTTGCAAATATCTTTTCCCATTCTGAGGGTTGTCTTTTTGTCTTGTGTACTGTTTCCTTTGCTGTGCAAAAGCTTTTAAGTTTCATTAGGTCCCATTTATTTATTTTTGTTTTTATTTCCATTACTTTAGGAGGTGGATCAAAAAAGATCTTACTGTGATTTATGTCATAGAGTGTTCTGCCTATGTTTTCCTCTAAGAGTTTTATAGTGCCCAGTCTTACATTTAGGTCTCTAACCCATTTTGGGTTTATTTTTGTGTATGGTGTTAGGGAATGCTCTAATTTCATTCTTTTACATGTAGCGGTACAGTTTTCCCAGGACCACTTATCGAAGAGGCTGTCTTTTCTCCATTGTATATTCTTGCCTCCTTTATCAAAGATAAGGTGACCATAGGTGCGTGGGTATAGCTCAGGGCTTTCTATCCTGTCCCATTGATCTATATTTCTGTTTTTGTGCCAGTACCATACTGTCTTGATTACTGTAGCTTTGTAGTATAGTATGAAGTCAGGGAGCCTGATTCCTCCAGCTCCGTTTTTCATTCTCGAGATTGCTTTGGCTATTCGGGGTCTTTTGTGTTTCCATACAAATTGTGAAATTTTTTGTTCTAGTTCTGTGAAAAATGCCATTGGTAGTTTGATAGGGATTGCATTGAATCTGTAGATTGCTTTGGGTAGTAGAGTCATTTTCACTATGTGGATTCTTCCAATCCAAAAACATGGTATATTTCTCCATCTGTTTGTATCATCTTTAATTTCTTTCATCAGTGTCATATAGTTTTCTGCATACAGGTCTTTTGTCTCCCTAGGTAGGTTTATTCCTAGATATTTTATTCTTTTCGTTGCAGTGGTAAATGGGAGTGTTTCCTTAATTTCTTTTTCAGATTTTTCATCATTATTGTATAGGAATGCAAGAGATTTCTGTGCATTAATTTTGTATCATGCTACTTTACCAAATTCATCAATTAGTCCTAGTAGTTTTCTGGTAGCATCTTTAGGATTCTCTATGTATAGTATCATGTCATCTGCAAACAGTGACAGCTTTACTTCTTCCTTTCCTATTTGGATTCCTTTTATTTCTTTTTCGCCTCTGATTGCTGTAGCTAAAACTTCCAAAACTATGTTGAATAAGAGTGGTGAGAGTGGGCAACCTTGTCTTGTTCCTGATCTTAGTGGAAATGGTTTCAATTTTTCACCATTGAGGATGATGTCGGCTGTGGGTTTGTCATATTTGGCCTTTATTATGTTGAGGTAGGTTCCCTCTATGCCTACTTTCTGGAGGGTTTTTATCATAAATTGGTGTTGAATTTTGTCAAAAGCTTTTTCTGCATCTATTGAGATGATCATATGGTTTTTCTCCTTCAATTTGTTACTATGGTGTATCACATTGATTGATTAGCATATATTGAAGAATCCTTGCATTCCTGGGATAAACCCCACTTGATCGTGGTGTATGATCCTTTTAATGTGCTGTTGGATTCTGTTTGCTAGTATTTTGTTGAGGATTTTTGCATCTATGTTCATCAGTGATATTGGCCTGTAGTTTTCTTTTTGTGTGTGACATCTTGGTCTGGTTTTGGTATCAGGGTGATGGTGGCCTCGTAGAATGAGTTTGGGAGTGCTCCTCCCTCTGCTATATCTTGGAAGAGTTTGAGAAGGGTAGGTGTTAGCTTTTCTCTAAATGTCTGATAGAATTTGCCTGTGAAGCCATCTGGTGCTGGGCTTTTGTTTGTTGGAAGATTTTTAATCACAGTTTCAATTTCAGTGTTTGTGATTGGTGTGTTTAAATTTTCTATTTCTTCCTGGTTCAGTCTCGGAAGGTTGTGCTTTTCTAAGAATTTGTCCATTTCTTCCATGTTGTCCATTTTATTGGCATAGAGTTGCTTGTAGTAATCTCTCATGATCCTTTGTATTTCTGCAGTGTCAATTGTTACTTCCTCTTTTTCATTTCTAATTCTGTTGATTTGAGTCTTCTCCCTTTTTTTCTTGATGAGTGTGGCTAATGGTTTATCAATTTTGTTTATCTTCTCAAAGAACCAGCTTTTAGTTTTACTGATCTTTGCTATTGTTTCCTTCATTTCTTTTTCATTTATTTCTGCTCTGATCTTTGTAATTTCTTTCCTTCTGCTAACTTTGGGTTTTGTTTTTCTTCTTTCTCTAATTGCTTTAGGTGTAAGGTTAGCTTGTTTATTTGAGACGTTTCTTGTTTCTTGAGGTAGGATTTTATTGCTATAAACTTCCCTCTTAGAACTGCTTTTGCTGCATCCCATAGGTTTTGGGCTGTCGTGTTTTCATTGTCCTTTGTTTCTAGGTATTTTCTGATTTCCTCTTTGATTTCTTCAGTGATTTCCTCAGTGATTTCTTCAGTGATCTCTTGGTTATTTAGTAGTGTATTGTTTGGTGGTGCTGAATTCTCCTAGCTTTTGCTTGTCTGTAAAGGTTTTAATGTCTCTGTCAAATCTGAATGAGATCCTTGCTGAGTAGAGTAATCTTGGTTGTAGGTTTTTCCCTTTCATCACTTTAAATATGTCCTGTCACTCCCTTCTGGCTTGCAGAGTTTCTGCTGAAAGATCAGCTGTTAACCTTATGGGGATTCCCTTGTATGTTATTTGTTGTTTTTCCCTTGCTGCATTTTTTAAAAATAAATTTATTTATTTATTTTTTGGCTGCGTTGGGTCTTTGTTGCTGGTGGGCTTCCTCTAGTTGCGGAGAGCGGGGGCTACTCTTCCCTGTTGTGCACGAGCTTCTCATTGCAGTGGCCTCTCTTGTTGCGCAGCACGGGGTCTAGGCCCGCAGGCTTCAGTAGTTGTGGCGCACGGGCTCAGTAGTTGTGGTTCGCAGGCTTTAGGGCGCAGGCTCAGTAGTTGTGTGGCATGGGCTTAGTTGCTCCGTGGCATGTGGGATCTTCCTGGACCAGGGCTCGAACCCGTGTCCCCTGCATTGGCAGGCTGATTCTTAACCACTGCACAACCAGGGAAGTCCCTCCCTTGCTGCTTTTAATATGTTTTCTTTGTATTTAATTTTTGATAGTTTGATTAATATGTGTCTTGGCATGTTTCTCCTTGGATTTATCCTGTATGGGACTCTCTGTGCTTCCTGGACTTGATTGACTATTTCCTTTCCCATATTAGGAAAGTTTTCAACTATAATCTCTTCAAGTATCTTCTCAGTCCCTTTCTTTTTCTCTTCGTCTTCTGGAACCCCTATAATTCAAATGTTGATGCATTTAATGTTGTCCCAGAGGTCTCTGAGACTGTCCTCAATTCTTTTCATTCTTTTTTCTTTATTCCACTCTGTGGTAATTATTTCCACTCCTTTATCTTCTAGGTCATTTATCTGTCCTTCTGCCTCAATTATTCTGCTATTGATTCCTTCTGGAGAATTTTTAATTTCATTTACTTTGTTGTTCATCATTGTTCATTTGCTCTTTAGTTCTTCTAGGTCCTTGTTAAACGTTTCTTGTATTTTCTCCATTCTATTTCCAAGATTTGGGATTATCTTTACTATCATTACTCTGAATTCTTTTTTAGGTAGACTGCCTATTTCCTCTTCATTTGTTTGGTCTGGTGTGTGTTCACCTTGCTCCTTCATCTGCTGTGTATTCCTCTGTCTTCTCATTTTGCTTAACTTACTGTGCTTGGGGTCTCCTTTTCGCAGGCTGCAGGTTCGTAGTTCCCGTTGTTTTTGGCATCTGCCCCCAGTGGGTAAGGTTGGTTCAGTGGCTTGTGTAGGCTTCCTGGTGGAGGGGACTTGTGTCTGTGTCCTGGTGGATGAGGCTGGATCTTGTCTTTCTTGTGCACAGGACCACATCCGGTGATGTGTTTTGGGGTGTCTGTAAACTTAGTATGATTTTAGGCCGCCTCTCTAATG
Organism: Phocoena phocoena; assembly: GCF_963924675.1. Classification (NCBI taxonomy): domain Eukaryota; kingdom Metazoa; phylum Chordata; class Mammalia; order Artiodactyla; family Phocoenidae; genus Phocoena; species Phocoena phocoena. The sequence continues at coordinate 24,267,209 of NC_089234.1, forward strand.
GTTGGGGTTGTGTTCCTGTCTTGCTAGTTGTTTGGCACGGGCTGTCCAGCACTGGAGCTTGCTGGTCATTTAGTGGAGCTGGGCCTTAGTGTTGAGATGGAGGTCTCTGGGAGAGCTCTCACCGATTGATATTACATGGGGCCAGGAGGTCTCTGGTGGTCCAATGTCCTAAACTTGGCTCTCCCACCTCAGAGGCTCAGGCCTGACACCCGGCCAGAGCACCAAGACCCTGTTAGCCACACGGCTCACTTTGTCGGCAGAGATGGCCTAGAAGTAATGACACCGCAGGAGCTGTTAGCACAGCCAGTTCCTGATCTTGGACCCAGGAGCCAACGTGAAAGAGCTTCCAGTGGCCAGAGCTGGAACAACCTGCTAGTGCTGGAGGGTCTCCTGTAGAGATGTGGGGTGGCTGTGGCTCACCTCAGGGACTCGGACACTGGCAGCAGAACTTCTGGGAATTACCCATCACTCTCATTTTTAGATGAAGAAACTGAGGTCCAGGGCCACCCAACTTGAAGGTGGTGAAACCAGGACTCGAAACCAGACAGCCTGTCTCCGGAGCCCAGATACTCATGGCCCACCTGGGCTGCCGACGTACAAGAACAATTCTGATATACCCAAGACAGTAGCCTACAAGTTGCTCGTAGACTAGCTAGAATATAAATACAACTCTCAACTTTTCTCAGTTTATAATGACTATTACTGGGAGAAAACAGAGCAGAAACTAAACCTGACAGGAGCTAAAACTGCACATGATAAATTTCATTGTAACTAAAATACAACTAAAGAATCTTATCTCCTTGACAAAATTTAGCTTTGCAAAAATTGAACCTGAGAAAACTGGACCTGAAAAGAACAAAATTGTTATGGTGAGAGCCAAAATTTGAAATGGTCCCAAAAAAAACAAAAAACTGAATGCTAAATCAAGTATTTATTTATTGTACAATATATAAGGAATAGAATTTCTCATATCAATAAAATGGAAATGAAAGCCAAACAGTTTTTTAGATGCCATCAGGTAGCAAAAGATGATCAAGACGCTAAATTTACTTAATGGATTTTGCTCCATAAAGTCATATTTTGACAAAAATTAATGGTTTTTTAATTCCAATCAAAATTATCTTATTTATAAACAGGGAATCAAAATGTCCTTAGGGGGTCCAAATAGCAAGAAGAAGCTCTCAGTCAGTCACACTAGGCTATCTTTATAAATGGTGCCCATCACTTGAGCAGCCACCCTCCTTCACAGTCAGGATTTACAGAATAATGAGGACACAAAATCCTGTGCCTGTTGGTGGAGGAGGGCATGTCCCCCACATTCCACTAGCAACACTCCCCTTCCAGGGGAACCCCAGATGAGAATCACTGCTGAACTGAATCCTTTTCTTGACGTAAGTACACAACATTCCCCGTGAGGGCAGGAAGAAGACATTTGAGAAGCACTGCTTTAAATATTGAGACCTTCCCCTACCTCCTGGCATCTCTCTACCCTACCCTCCCTGCCCTGAGTATTTAAACACAGGTGCCCTGCTCCCCAGCTATTGCTCTGGCCTACACAGTCACCATCGCTCATCTGGACTGCTGCTATAACCTCACCCGGCATCCTGTTTTCACTCTTGCCTCCGTACAATCATTCTTTCTTCTGTAGCTGGAGACATCTCTCAAAAACATAAGTCAAATTACGTTCCTCTGCTTAAAGCCATTCAAATGGTTCCCTGTTGCACTTAGAGTCAAGCATAAAATCTTTATCCTGGTTTACAAAACCCTTTACATTCTGACCCTGACTACTTCACCAGATACATCTCTGTCTCCCACCCATCTCTCACCTCACTCTTCCCGCACCGCCTGCCTTTCTTTGGTTCTGGTTAATCCCCACGTCGGATTCTTTGCATTGGCAGCTTCCCTCTACCTAGAGCACTCTGTCCACTGAAAGATCCTGGCTGGCTCCCTCTCGACTTTCAGGTCTCAGCTTAAATGTCATGTCCTCAGAGAGACCTTTTCTGATCCCCATCCGCAACCCAAGAAACCAATCACTACCGTTTCATCCTATTTTAATTATCTTCATTCACACCACGTCTCCTATTTTGAGTTGTATGTTCATTTCTTCTCTGACCCTTCCATTATATGGTTAGGCTCCATAAGGGCCAGGACTGATTTTACCTTGTTCACTAAAGGTAAGCACCCAATATATATCTGTGGACATGATAAACGGATAGATGGATGAGTGAATGAGTAAATGAACAAAGGAAGTACCTTAAGGCTGCTGAAATTTTAGGAGCCAGTGTGCTGGGAATATCAAAGAGAAATGAAGGTACGGTGATCTTACTTCTCTGAACTCAAATCCCTTGCCCAAATCCCCCGTTCCCTTAGGAAACCTGACCTATCGTCCTCTGAGCTTCTACAGCAGTAATTTACATTTACGGCTAACCCTTCGCTCCAGAATGAAAGCACCTCCATCACCATATTGCATCATCTTCCATATGATATTGCTCTGCCCCACGGCCCTGGATTAGATCTCCCCAACTAGAGTAAATTCCCTGCAGGTTTGGACTGTATTTTTTGTGACCTTCAGATCCTAGTGGGCACCCAATAAATATTTCATAAACCAGAGGAGTTCAGGGTTGGAAGTGACCTTAGAGATCACCTTCTAGAAACTCCTGTATGGAGGTAAGAGAGCTGAGACCAAGAGACATGAAGTGACTTGCCCAAGGTTGTGTGGCCAGCCGGACACAGGACAGCTCCTCAAACCTCGGTGTCCTGTTTCCCAGGCCAGTACTTTTTCCCTGTGTCAGTGGAGGCCTTGTTAGGAATACAGATTCCTGGGTGCCGCCTCAGATCTGGGACAGGGCCCCAGGATCAGGTGCCCAAAGTGACCGTGGCAGCTGTGGCTCCAGGCGTCCAAAGATGGTGCTGTTCGTGTAACTTAACGTGAGGTGTGACTGTGTGAAAGCTCCAACGTTCAGGAGCTCTTGAGGTACAAAACAGCAGTTTCATTTGGTTTGACTTAATAACAGTCTCTAAAAAAAGTGTCAATTGTGACCAAGGAAAAGACCCAGAAAGGAGATGATAGCTAGCTGAAAAAAAAATTTTTTTTGCAAGTCTGAGAAGGAGGAGAATAAACAGACTCTGAAATGGAAATTTCAGGAAGACAGGGAGAGCTTCCTTTCCTGGACCAAAAGCTGCCTTGAGGTGCCAGGGAGGGTGTGGGTATCACTGGCCATAGCAAGTCCTCATCCCTGAAAAGGTCGTAAACAGTAAAGGAAGTCTTCAAAGGTTGTGTTTATTGAGGGGTTTCTCTTGCCAAGGACCCCTTTAGGCTCTTTATGTAGACCACCTTGTCCTCACGACAGTCTCACTGGGTCAGTACTGTCATCTTTCCCGTTTCACAGATGAGGAAACCAAGACAGGGAGGGGGCAAGGAACTAGCCCAAGGTTGAGGACAGGAAGTGACGGAGACCCTGCTCTCACCCACTGCACTATTTTTTTTTTTTTTTTTTTTTTGCGGTACGCAGGCCTCTCACTGCTGTGGCCTCTCCCCTTGCGTAGCACAGGCTCCGGATGCGCAGGCTCAGTGGCCATGGCTCACGGGCCCAGCCACTCCGTGGCATGTGGGATCTTCCCGGACCAGGGCACGAACCCGTGTCCCCTGCATCGGCAGGCGGACTCTCAACCACTGCGCCACCAGGGAAACCCCCACTGCACTATTTTGAAGATGGTCCAGGGAAGGTCAGATGACCATTCAGCACGGACTTTGAAAAACCACTTACAGCATGGAATGGATAGTAGAATAAAAGACCTTTGAGGAAACTTCTGGGCCTGGAGTTTTAGGATTCCAGGATTCCAGGATTCTGAGTGTGGTGTTCCAGTAAAGCAGGTCTCACCACAGTGTCTTTTTCCCCAAACACTCTCCTCTCAGCCCTCCTCCTCCTCCCTCCTGGCCAGGTACACACTGTTGCTGGGGGAATGTACGGGGGTGGGTCCAGGACTTCGGGGTTATGAGCTCCTGTTTATTATACACCTGCTATGCCCCAGGCCCGCTACAGGAAACGCGGTGTCTTACAAACTCCTCTGAACACCGCCGAAGCCGGTATACCTCCCATCCCAGCACCATTTTACAGACAAGGAGACTAAGTTACAGGAGAGGGGCCTGGCCTTAGCTGGTCAGTGACAGAGCCAGGATGGGAACCCGGGTCTGTCTGATTCCAGAAACTTGTATTCTTTTCACAAAACCACAGAACACCCATGAAATGCGGCTGCAGGAAACAGCCGTCTCTTCCCTGTTCTCCGTGTTAACATGGCCTGAGAGCTGAGGGGTGCTAAATGGGAGGGAAGGAGTCTTTAAATTCTTGGTCCTGACTGCAAATGGCACGTGCCTCCTGCAGCCTCAGGTTCCCGCATCAGAGAAGCTGGCAACCCCGATACGCTTATCCCAGGCGTGCCAGGTATATGCCCCACGGCACCCGAAGGCAGGAGGCAGGATAAGGAACGTGCCTTTTCCAACTCTAATTGATCAGCAAACTTGATCACTAGAGTCTGTCGAGACTGTCTGACAACAACAAGTAAAAGGAAGTCGGGGTGCTCATTAAGCATTTAAAATCCAGCCCTGGCCCAGCCCCTGCCAAACTGTTCTTCTCTTCAGGTGAGGTCAGGGGGAGCACATGCCGAGCTGTCAGCTCCTCCGCTGCTGGGTGAGAAATGCTTCCCCCCAGGGCTCAGCTCAGGAAGCCACCACCTCCCCAGCCTCCCAGCTCTGGTTTCTGCCACGCAGGCACAGATGCTGCTTCCTTTACTTGCTTTATAATGATATCGTTTACCTTGCAGGTTCCTTTGGCTGGTTTTTGTTTGATATGCTACAGCGGTTCTCAATTAGACTCCCTCCTCCACCGTCTGCTGATGCGAACTACGGCGTTCACGACAGCAGCGACACACGGGCTCCTTCCACTCTTTACTCAGAACCAACGAGAAGGGATGCAGAGCCTGGCTCCAGACCAGAGTCGCTGCTTCCCCACTGCGTGGAGACCAGAGATGACAGAGATGGTGAGGGTCTGAGTTTACTATCAGATGAGAGAAGACACCCCAGTTCTGAGGCCAATTCACCAACTCCAGCTCAAGAGCCCCTCTCCAGCTGAGCTCTTCCTGACAAACCCAGGATCACCCCATCCACCTTTCTGAATGTCTGTCTAGCAAGGGCCAGGGCTGAGGAATCTCAGCTTTGCCCATGGACCTGAGGGCAGCAGCCTACATGGCGTTGACAGGCCCAACATTTGAGCTGTTTTACTATGTTTTTCAGAAGGCTCATTAACAGATGTTCAATTTAAGCGCCCCTTGATCAAATAAAATGAAACAATTCCGCCCCCAGGTGTTTACCCAAGAGAAATAAAAATTTATGTCCACAGAAGCCCTTGTACACAAATCTCCATAGCAGTTTTATTCTTAACCACCTAAAACTGGAAATAACCCAAATGTCCGTCAGCTGGTGGGTGGATTAACAAACAATGATACATCCACACCAGGGACCACTACTTGGCCATAAACGAACTGCCAACGCACACAACATGACTGAACCTCAAAAAGCATTATGCTAAGGGGAGGAAACCAAAGACACAAAAGACTACTTACTGTAGATTCTATTTATATGAATTTCTAGAAAAGGCAAAACTGCAGTTATAGAAAAACAGACCACTGGTTGCCAAGGGTTGGGAGTTGGGGAAACAGATTGACTATAAAGGGTCATAAGAGACCTTCAGGGGTTGATGGAAATGTCCTATATCTTGATTGTACTGTTCATTACTAAGTATATACATTTGTCAAAACTCACTGAACTACACTCTTAAAACGAGTGAATTTTATTGTATGTAAACCATACTTCAAGAAGACTATTTTTTTCAATTAAACAGGTTGTTTGTAAACATTTTTTAAGTTTTTTTAAAAGTCTTCTTTTAAAGACTTTTCAGAGCTTTTATTGTGTTGAGGTACATTTTAAATCTTCAAGGGAGAGATGTAAATATCCAAGGTTTTTCAAATTCACTTGACAAAAGATTTAATCAAAAGTTTTACAGAACACCAGTTAAAATCTTGAGGACACAGGTAGAGAAAACTGCACTAGAGAGTTACTGATCTGGATAAAGCATTGCCCTCTCTTCACTGTCATCTTTAAAAACTCAAACCCCCTTAAGAAAAGGAAGTATGTTCAGCAGGACCTCTTTGTAGGAGTCCTGGTTGAGTAGGCAATTTCCTGCAGATTGGAGGGCCAGGTATTAGCATGAGTCCACTGGGTGAGGAAGAGGGTGCTGAGTGGGGAAGCAGGAGCCGGAAGCCTGACTGGGCTCCCTGTACGCTGTGGCCATTCATCCATCCGTCATTCATCCTGTGAGGCACTCTGCTGCGTGCCAGAGAGACAGTCATGTAAGGTGCCCACCCTCCAGTAGCTCACAGCCTTGCCACTTCCGTTAAGAGCTGCCTGCCCCTGAGTCCCAGTGCCCGTGGGACCTTCTTGTGTGGCTTCTAATTGCCTTTTCCTAGCAGGAAAGGAGGATGCACATTCCTGCCTACCTTCCAAACAGAGTGGTCACCAGCTCTAACCAGCAGGTCATCCCAAGCTCACAGATCATCAGAAGGCATTTAGCACCGGCCCCAGAAAGTTCTGGCAGACGGCAGTAAAGGGAGAGAGTCGTCTACCTCACTGCACCTCAAGCCACATGCAAATTCTTCCTACCCCTCGATTAGCCTGCCTGTTGCACTGAGTCAGGGAGAAGCAGACAAGAGAGAGCATCGTGGAGAGAGCTGCATAGAACATGCCCACTCTGTTAAGTGTATGAGCCCTGGTCCAGCAAGCTCTTCTCTCGCTGCCTGTTTCCCTTCTGCCTTTCTCAGGTCTCCCCAACGTGGCCACCCAGCTCCTGTTCAGAAATAGCCATCTCCAGGGAGGCAGAGCACAGACCCAAGATTGGGACCCTAGTCTGCTCTTTCTAGAAACAGCTCCTAATTGATGCACTGTCCTGAAGTTCCCTCCCCACCCTCACCTAGGAAAGAAGGCAGACACAGGGCTGTAACAGACTCTCCTCACCTCTTTCTGTATTCTCTTCACCTGGCTTGTCATCCAGCCACAAAAAAATCCCTAAGCCTCCAAGGCTTAAGAGACAGAAGTGCCCGGGAGATGGAACCAGAATTGGTAACACATGACTGCCCTGATCTGCAGCTCCCCTGAGTGCTCAAGGTTTAAAGAGTGCGCCCAGAGCCCCAGGAATACACTCTGGAAGGGAAAAGAATCTTGGAAACACACTGTGTTGAAGGGAATTTGTTAGATGTTTTGACTGCCCGTCACTTTCTATACTGGGTTCTTGGAGAGAGCGCGTCACCTCCTCTACAGGAGCCCAAACAGTCATGCACACTCCACCAAGCTCCGGGCTACAGGATCTTGCATAGGTGACCCCGGCTCCACCGTGAGATGCACCCATACCAGACCTCACCCAGGAGCTGGGACCACAAGGACTCCAGAATGGCACTGGGACATCCAGTTTCCAGCAGCAGGGTAAACCCCGTGGCCTCCTGTGTCCAGCACAGATGGCTCTGTCCTCACCAGTCTGGCCAAGACTCTGGAAACAGGCCTCCAAGTTTTCCTGGAGTCACTGGTTTTCCAAGGCTGATCCTGGAGTCTTCCTACAATTCCCCCCTTAATATCCTTTGAGTAACCTCCATTGCTACTACATGATTGATACACTGTGTGTGTGCAACACCCATTGCCTCTACAAACTAGCAGTTGTCAGACGTTTTGTTCCCAAGACCCCTTCACACTTTAAAGGACCCTCAAGAGCTTTTGTTTATGCTGGTTACATCTACTGATATTTACTGTATCAGAAATTAAAAGTGAGACATTTTAAAAAATATATTACTTTATTTTAAAATAATAATGAAGTCATTACACCTTAAGATAAATTCATAACAGTGTTAATATAAATAGGTATTTTATAAAAACTAACTATATTTTTCAGAAAAAATCAGTGAAATGAATGGCATTGTTTCATGCGTTTGCAGGTCTCATTAATGGCCGGCTTCACAGAAGACAGCTGAAATCATCTATCTGCTTCTCCCTTCAATCTGTTTTTTTCTATAAATTTATTTATTTTTGGCTGTGTTGAGCCTTTGTTGCTGTGTTGGGGCTTTTCTCTAGTTGCAGCGAGCTGGGGCTACTCTTTGTTGCGGTGCGCGGGCTTCTCACTGCAGTGGCTTCTCTTGTTGCAGAGCACAGGCTCCAGATGCGCAGGCTTCAGTAGTTGTGGCACGTGGGCTCAGTAGTTGTGGCTCACGGGCTCTAGAGCGCAGGCTCAGTAGTTGTGGCGCACGGGCTTAGTTGCTCCGCAGCATGTGGGATCCTCCCGGACCGGGGCTCGAACCCGTGTCCCCAGCATTGGCAGGCGGACTCTCAACCACTGCACCACCAGGGAAGTCCCAAATCTGTT